>NW_027185896.1:1326510-1395476 GCF_028583685.1 Petaurus breviceps papuanus
CTATCTATCTATCTATCTATCTATCTATCTATCTATCTATCTATCTATCTATCTATCTATCTATCTACCTATCTACACACATATACATACATATATGTATATATGTTTGTATAAAAGTATGTATGTAAGACAAATATAGAGAGATAAATATATAGCAAGAAAAATATGTAGGTAAGTATGTATGTGTGTGTATGTGTTTTGAGGTATCTAAGTTGTGTAGCAGATAGAGTGTTAAATTTGGAGTCAGGAAGATCTGAGTTTGAATGTTGCCTCAGACACTTTTTTACTAAGGGATCCCGGGCAGGTTATTTAACCTACCTCAGTTTTCTTATCTGTAAAATGGAAAGATAAAATAACATTTACCTCACAGGGCTATTATGAGCATCAAATAATTTAACATATGCAAAGCTCTTTGCAAACCTTAAAATGCTATGTAATGCTGGTAATATTATTACTATCACTAATAATAAATATGAATTTAAAGGATGGGACCTAGAGAATTCATGATTTATCTCTTTGTGAGTGGAAAATCTGGATTCGAACCTGTTTGCTTGACTCCAAATACGACTGGACTTTCATCTTTATCACATTAACTTTAAGTAGCTTCCTTTCTTTATCATAATTTGTGTTTTCAGTATGAACCTCTTTCTTATCTGGAAATCATTACCAGATTGAGAGGGGAGAATAGTTATCAAAGGTTAGAGTTAGATTACACAGTCACAGTGCAAGAGTAAGTCTTAGTCATAGTGTAAACAAGCAGTGAAAGAGGGACATTTGGAATGTTTTGATCAGTTATTTTTCAGTCATATCCAACTCTCTATGACCCATTTGAGGTTTTCTTGGACAAGATACTCGAGAGGTTTGCCATTTCCTTCTCCAGCTAATTTTGCAGATGAGGAAACTGAGGCAAGCAGGCTTAAGTGACTTGCCTCAGGTCACACAGCTAGTAAGTTTCTGGGGCCAGATTTGAACTCAGGAAGACGAGTCTTCCTGACTCCAAGCCTGGAACTCTATCCTGCTACCTAGCTACCCCATGTGTAATGTAGCATGGACCAAATAAGATCACATATAAAGCACTTTACAAACCTTTAAATTGTATATAAAGGCTCACTGTTTTTGTTAATTGCAAAACAAATGACTGGGTGAATATTAGGGGAAACTTTTGGTAGAGTTATCTCTTAACACTCATATATTTGTTCACTGTTGTGTTGGCAGGAGCTTTCAGATGAGTAAGTTAATGAGACGATTAGCTAACGTTTAGCAGTTGTGCTAAAGTCGGCATCAAATGGAATTTGATACTATCTATGGTAGCTTGGGCAGTTCACCTGAACTTCAGGTCTCAGTTTCCTAATCTCTAAAGGGGGGAGGCTATATTGGTAGGCTTCTGAGATCCCTTATAGCACTAGATTAATAATACTATGAGGAAGGGATGAAAGGAAAGGGAAGGAGAGAGAGACAGAGAGAGACAGAGAGAGAGAGATGGAGACAGAGACAGACAGAGAGACAGGGACAGACAGACAGACAGAGAGAGAGAGCAGAGACAGAGAGTGAGAATAATATAAGATAATGAGAAGAGAAAGCAACTTATCAGACCTGGAAGAACCACAAATAATGCTATAATTCTTCAATACAGAAGAATGTCCAATTCAGGTAGCATTCTCATTTCTCCTTGAAGTCAATGTACTTTGTAAAACTCAAGCTATCATCCTATATCAGTTCCTCATCTTTATAGCCAATCTCCTAGAAATACCCATCTATAGGCTCAGTGCCTCTATTTTTCTTTACTTTTTTTTTATCAGTTTATTGCAATGTGACTTCTGACATCATCACTCAATTAAAACTGTTCTCTCCAAAGTTATCAATGATCTCAAAAAATGGAAATATAGGGATTTTCTTACAATTTTCCTATTTTCCAACATCTGCCACATTTGATACTCTTGTCAGCTAGACTTGCCTCAATATTTTCTATTCTTTGGGTTTTTATTGCTCACTCTTGGTTTCCCTCCTACTCATTTCTTCTCAATCTCCTTTCCTGGTTCATAATTTATATAATACCCCCCAACTCTAAGAGTGTGACTTTGACCTTTTATAATCTCTTTATAAAATGTTTTTAATTTCATGAGATATTTTCAAACTACCCATATTTTTTAACAATTATTTTTAAAAAATTGAGTTCAAAAATCTCTCTCTCAGGAGTGGAGCCAAGATGGCGGAGTAGAAGCAAAAACTTGGCATGGGCTCCAGCTCCAACCACTTCCAATACTTGTAAAAAAAAAATGACTCTAAAAAAATTTTAAAGCTACAGAACCCATAAAGTGACAGAGAAAAACAAATATCCCACTGAAGCCAGCCCAGCAGTCCAAAAGAAAAGGTCTATCACAGCATGCTGGTAGCCAAGCGCAGTCCCACAAGAGCCATGAGCTTCCATCCCCAGGGTGGCCCCAACAAGTATGTTCCAGAGCAGACTTCAGGAGAGTGAATCACCAGCAGCTGTGGTGGTTTCCAGACTTCTCAACTCATAAAGGCCAAAGACAAAGTAAAAGATCAGTGTGGAACTCTGTTGCAACAGGGGGGAATGGAACAGCAAGGTTTGGCCCCTGCCTCTGGGGAGAGAAGCAGGCAGATGCACAGCAGCTGTGCAGCTGGCAGGTGGCCACTTCAGGAGCTGCTAGGCTGCATATTTTAGGGAGACCAAGAGACTATTCAGACGGTAATCACTTTTGCTTTAACCTGCTTGAATCTGGATCATGGTCTTGGGTGGTATTCCTAGGGTGTGTGGCCAGTGAGCCAGAACTTGTAAGGGCTGCAGAGATGGTGCCCTTCTAATAGCTTCGGCAGCTGTGAAAACCCCAGAGATTTGGGACAAAATTTCTCCATTCTGGAAGCAGATTTCTACTGTGGCAAAGAGCTCAAAAGTCAAGTAATTGACTGGCAATATAAGCAAGCACAGAAAGCACAAATAGACCACAGAATCCTTTTTTGGGGACAAAAATGATCAAGGCATGGAGCAGGAAGAAGACAGCTAAGTCAGAACTCCTGCATCAAAAGCCTCCAAGAAAAATATGAACTGTTTATAGGCCATGGGGGAGCTCAAGAAGGATTTTGAAAATCAAGAATGAGAAGTGGAGGAAAAATTGGGAAGAGAAATGAGAATGATGCAAGAAAATCATGAAAAGTGAGTCAACATCCTGCTAAAGGAGACCCAAAAATACAATGAAGAAAATAACACCATAAAAAATAGACTAAATCAAGTGGCCAAAGAGGCCAAAAAACCAGTGAGGAGAAGAATACTTAAAAAGCTGAATTTGCCAGATGGAAAAGGAATTTCAAAAATTCACTGAAGAGAATAACTCCTTCAAAATTAGATTGGAACAACTGGAACCTAATGACTTTATCAGA
The DNA here is from genome assembly GCF_028583685.1 of Petaurus breviceps papuanus. NCBI lineage: Eukaryota > Metazoa > Chordata > Mammalia > Diprotodontia > Petauridae > Petaurus > Petaurus breviceps. The sequence goes on from NW_027185896.1 coordinate 1,329,910, forward strand.
AATCAAGATACTATAAAATAGATCCAAGCAAAAGAAAAAATAGAAGGCAATGTGAAATATCTCCTTGGAAAAACCACTGACCTGGAAAATAGATCCAGGAGAGATAATTTAAAAATTATTGGACTACCTGAAAGCCATGATCAAAAAAGATCCCTGTAATGGGAATGTAAATTTATGTTGTTGCCCTCTTTCTAAGATGGTATTGTGTAAGATCTTCCCTGCCCCTAGGTTAAATGCACCTGGAGCCTGTGGTGGGAGGCTTGTTTTTCAGGAGATACTTTATGTTTGGGCAGTGGGTCAAGAGGGTTGTTACATTCTCTGAGCCAGAAGAAGGCTACATAATCCCTGGTGTGAGGCTTTGCTTTGGGGCTCACTTTGAGAAGTGTTGTGTGATTTGACCAGATGAGACTCTGGGCAGCCATTGAGAGCCCACTGGCCTTGAAAAACACAGATGTTGTTGCTACCCTCTCTGGTAACTGACTAGGTATAGATGTAGTGGTTGGACAGTTGGAGGCCTGTCTGCTTGATCTGTTTATTGCTCTGTCTTCTTGTAATTTCTGCTTGTAAACTCTGCATACGCTGAAGTTCAGGATGCTGGCTTTTCCCCCTGAACTAGGTAAATGATATGTTTGATTGATTAAAGCAAGATTATTAACCCATTTTTAGTTGCTTTCATTTAGAAAAGCAGATCTAGTAACCTGTGTTGGCAGCCACCCTGGGGATGCTGGGGTGCTTGCTGCTACAATCCCAGATACTCTATTTCAAGAAATTACCAAACAAAACTGCCCTGCTATTCTAGAACTAGAGGGCAAAATAGAAATTGAAAGAATTTACCTATTGCCACTTGAAAAAGATCCCAAAAAGAAAACTCCTCAGAATATTATAGCCAAATTCCAGAGTTTCCAGGTCAAGGTGAAAATACTGCAAGCATTCACAAAGAAACAATTTGAGTATTGTGAAATATAATATGGATAACACAAGACCTGGCTGCTTCTATGTTAATAGATCGAATGGCTTGGAATATGATATTCTGGAGATCAAAGGAGCTAGGACTAAAACCAAGAATCACCTACCCAGCAAAACTGAGTATAATTCTTCAGGGGAAAATGTGGTCATTCAATGAAATAGAGAATTTCCAAGCATTCTTGATGAAAAACCAGAGCTGAACAGAAATTTGACCTTCAAATACAAGAAGCAAGAGAAGTATGAGAAGGTACATAAGAAAAAGAAATCATTAAGGAACTTATTAAGTTGAACTGTTTACAATCCTGCATGGGAAAATGATAATTGTAACTCATAAGACTTTTCTCAGTATGAGGATAGTTGAGGGGAATATATATCTACATATATATGTATGTATAGAAGGTTGTATATGTATATAAGCATATATGTGAGTGTGGGCATATGTATGTTCATGTATACATAGACAGAGGGCACAGGATGAGTTGAATATGAGGGGATGATATCTAAAAAATACAATTAAGAGGTGAGGGAGGAATTTTGGGAGAAGGAGAAAGGGTAAGATAGATTAGGGTAAATTGTCTCATAAAAGAGGCAAGAGAAAACTGTTACAATGAAGGGGAAGAGCAGGAAGGTGAAAGGGAATGGGATAACCTTATTCTCATTGAATTTGGTTTAAGGAAGGAATAACATACACATTCAATTGGGTATCTTACCCTACAAGGAAATAGGGGGTAGGGGATAAGAGTGGGAATAATAGAAGGGAGGGCATATTGGGGGAGAGGGTAGTTAGAAGCAAACATTTTTGAAAAGGGATAGGGTCAAAGGACAAAATAGAATAAGCAGGGGGCAGGATAGGAGGGAAGGAAATATAGTTACTCTTTCACAATATAACAACTATGGAAATGATTTGGGTAACTATACATGTACAACCTATATTGAATTGCTTATCTTCCCAGTGGGGGAGGGTGAGGAGGGAAGAAGGGAAAAAATCTGGAACTCAAAGTTTTAAAAACAAATGTTTAAAAACATTTTTTTACATGAAACTAGGAAATAAAATATTCAGGCACTTGGGTATAGAAATCCATCTTGCCCTACTAGAAACTTAGGGGGATGATGGGAGAGGATATAAGAGAGAACAGAATGGGGTGTTAGGTAGGCTTGCTATTTTGTGGTGGGTGGTTGGTGAAAAATGGGGAGAAAAAATTGTAACTCAAAATCTTGTGGAAATGAATGTTGAAAACTAAACAGAAATAAATAAATAAGCAAAAACAAACAAACAAATAAATAAAATGTAAAAAAAAACCCAAAACAAAAATAAAAAAAACAAAATATCTCTTTCTGCTCCCTGCCCTTTTTCCATTTTTGAGACGGCAAGCATTTTTATTTCAATTATACATGTGAGGTCATGCAAAACATATTTCAGATTAACCATGTTACAAAAGAAAATAACAAAATAAAAATAAACACAGTAAGAAGTGTGTTTCAATCTGCATTCAGAGTTAATCAGTTCACTCCCTGGAGGTTCATAGCAATTTCCATAATGTGCCATTTGGAATTATCTTGGATGATTGTTTTGCTTTGAGTAGCTTAGTCTTTCACAGTTCATCATCCTAATGATGTTATTATTGTGTACAATGTTCTTTTGTTTCTACCCACTTTACTTTTCATGAGTTCTTTACAGGTTTTATTTTTTTTTTTGCTCAGCATTTCTTGTAGCACAATAGTATTTTGCCACAATCATATACTACAATTTGGTCAGTCATTACCTAATTGATGGACATTCTCTCAAATTCCAATTCTTTGCCAGAATAAAAAAGAATATATATTTACAAATAGGTCCTTTTTCCTTTTCTTTAATCTCTTCGGGATACAGATCTAGCAATGATATTGTTGGATTAAGGGTATGAATAATTTTATAGCCCTTTGGCCATAGCTCCAAATTGTTCTCCAAAATGGTTGGATCAGTTTACAACTCCACCAACAGCACATTAATATAATAATTTTTCCACATTCCCTTCAGTATTTGTTATTTTTCTTTTCTGTCATGCTAGTCTATCTTATAGGTGTGAGATATTATCTTGGTACCATTTTAATTTGCATTTCTCTAATCAATAGTGACATTTTTTCATATGATTTGATAGCTTCGATCTCTTCTGAAAACTGACTATTCAATATCCTTTAACCATTTATCACATAGGGAATGGCTCTTATTTTTAAAAATTGACTCAGTTTCCTATTTATTTGAGTGTTAAATTCTGCTGTAGCTGTTTTGATATTGTCTTCTTCTGAGTTTGTGCTCCTATCTTCCCTGTCACCATAGTAGCTTTTTATGGTCAAGTTCTTTTCGGTTGTTTTCTCATTTTCCCACCCTATTTCTTGATTCAAAACTTTATTTTACTGTGGGGCTCTGTTTCTGCCATGGGAGTGGGAGTAAGGGTATTGTCCCAAGATTCAGGGCTTTTCTCCTTGATGTTTTCAGAGCCAGTTCTGGCTGTTTGGAAATTTTTGCTGTTTTCAAAGGGTTGTTATCTGAAGAGACATGTGGTCATTTCTCCCCAGATCTGTGCTCCAGGTCTTACCCAGGAAGGATTCCAATCCTTTGGGATTACAATTGATATAGCTGCTCAGGGCCACTCCTCTCTTGGGTATCTGGTGCTGTGTCCAGTGTTAGCACACAGATGCCCTGTAATCTCTTTATGACTAGATGCCATGTCCCCTTACCATGTCTGGCTTGAGAACTCCTGAAACTGCTGCTGCTTCTATTTCCACCACTTAGTACCAACACTGATATTTCATCTACCTTGGGCCTTGGCCATCCTCCCCCACCAGGTCACAGATCTCCCTTTTTGATTTCCTATATTGTCTAGATTTGGCAGAGTGTCTCACTCTGACCTTTTGTTGGCTTTGACACTCCGAAAGTCAATTTGAGGTGTTATTTTAAAGGTGTTTGATTTGTAATGTTGGGAGAGCCTAGCTGAGTACTTTATTCTACCATTTTCTTTTATCTCTTTTTTTGCTTAGTTTCCTCCTTAGTGCCCATGAATTTAATTATCATCTCTGAAATTTTGAATCCTATATCCAGCCCTATTATATTTTCTAATGTTCAGTTATACATTTCTAATGCCCATTGGATATTTCAGAGTGGATTTTCCAGATATGCACCTCAAATTTAGTGTGCCCTAAATTGAACTCATTTTTTTTGCACCAAACACACCCCTCTGCCCTTTCTATTTCTGCTGATAGTGCCATCATGCCACAAATCACCTAAGTTCCCAGTCTGAGCATTATTATTGACCCCTCACTTCCCACTATCTTCATCTTTTTTATCTCTTCAATGTTTCTCACATCCGTCTCATTCTCTCTACTTACACAACCATTACTCCATCTCAAATATAGAGCCTCAATCACCTCTTTCCTAGACAAATTCAATGGTCTCCTGATTGGTTGCTCTGACTCAAGCCTCTCTCTTCTTCCATCCATCCTCTATAATAACTGCCAAAGTGCTTTGCATAAAGTGCCAGTATAACTATATAACAATTTCCCTATACAATAAACTCTAGCCCTTCCCTGTTATTTCTGGGATCAAATATAAATTTTTCTTTTTCACTTTTAAACCTTTACACATATGACTCAAACCTAATGTTCTAGCTTTATTGTATATCGTTTCCCTTCCTGCATTCTACATACATGAGTTACTTTTACACATTTGTAGCTTTAAAATAAATTCCTAATTTGGTTTTATTATTAAGTTCATTTCTGATCTTCTTGCTGTTCTTAACAAAAAATACTCTATCTTCCATATCTGCTCCATGTCAAGAATAGATGCCTATCTTCTATCTACCTTAGAATGCCTTTTTTTCAAAGTTCATTTCAATATCATCTTCTACATGGAGGATTTGTTGATCCCTCATTCACTTTTCCATCCCATTCCCCACCGTAAATTACCTTGTGCTTGTTTTTCCCATTTTTTTCTACATATGCTTATTTATGTTTTCTTCCCTGATAAAATGTAAGTTCTTTGAAGAAAAGTCAATTCATTTTTGCCTTCAGATCCTCATTACCCAGAATGGTGATTAGTGCATAGTAAGTGGCTTATTGATGGGTTACATAGATGTGTTATTAGTAATAAACATAATAAGGAAAAGAATAGTCACAGAGTTGAGCATATAATTGTATAATGGTGTGGTTTGAGAATATCCAGTGAATGACACTGTGGAATAAAAATTAGATGTGACTTGAGGGCATAGAGACTTTGAAAGATATGTCAGTGTTCACACTTAGATAAAATAACTTATTGTATAACCCTTCTGTCAATGAGGAGAGAGGAAAGGGAATGATCTAAGATAATTCAGAGGTTATGAACTTGAGTGACAGAGAAAGAGATAGAGGTGACCAATACAAAAATAATGAAATTTGAAGGGAGTGCTGACTTAGGGCTAAATGTGATTCGTTGTTTTTATGGTAGATGTGAGGTGAGAGATTATGGCTAAACAAATAATTTTGATAATTATCTGAATGGAGATGTTAATTGGACCCTTGGAAACAAATGAGATCACCAAGGGAGAAGGCATAAAAAGAAAAGTGGGCAAGGGGTGGCTAGGTGGTGCAGTGAATAGAGCATGAGCCCTGGAGTCAGGAGGACCTGAGTTCAAATCTGGCCTCAGACACTTAACACAAAAACTAGCCATGTGACCTTGGGCAAGTCACTTAACCCCAATTGCCCTCCCCAAAACAAAAGGAAAAAAAAGAAAAGATCATTTTGGGGCGGCCAGGTGGCTCAGTGAAGAAGAGCACCGGCCCCAGAGTCGGGATGACCTGGTGATTGAATCCGGGCTCTGTTACTTAGCACCACAACCAGAAATAACTGGCCATGTAATGTTGAGCAAACCAAAATCAACCAATCTTAGAACCAAACCGTATTTTAAAAGAAAATTTCAGCCACAGGACAACAATTCAGAGTCACTGTGAAGCTATGTACCCAGACACCTGTGTAGTTAAAAGGGTACATTGACTGACAATGAGTTAAGTTGTATACTTTCCCTAGAATGAAGAAACTACAGTCTACCAGCAAAACTGAAGACAAATACACATGCACACATGTAAACATGTGTATATGTATGTATGTGTGTATTCATCCATTATAATGAAATCTCAGCATAGAAAGCTTTCCAAATTCTAAATGGTGACTTATTATAAGCAATTTTTAGCACATAAAATTGCCATGTAATAAAACATTTTGGATTGGTCTTTGGGGATTGCTTCAAGGAATTTAAAATATAAATTCTCAATTCTCACAATTCTTGAAAACATCTCCACTCAGATTAATTGCAATGTCCAGAGAACAGAAAAGTAAGTATTCTTCTTTCCCTTCAGGAGAGAGTTGTGGTGACTAAGATTGGTTGATTTTGGTTTGCTTTCCTTTCCAGATGATCTTTGTATCCTAATTGATTTATCAACTGCTGTTGAAATGGTCCAGTTATTTCATAGGATCTTGGCTGACTGTTGAGCCTCCTTAGGAATGAAGTATGTGACCTTCTTATTTTCAAGTGGATGGGAAAGCCATGATTGGCTGGAGTGATTGCTTCACTATCAATTAATCAATCAATCAATAAATGATTATGGCTTACTATTTGTCAGTGTGCTAAGTGCTGTGGGTACAAAAAAAGGCAAAAAATAGTCCGTGTTCTCCAGGTGCTTACATTCTAATGGGGAGACAGCATGCAAAAAAATAAATACAGAGCAAGCTGGGAAGATACTGGAATTAAGAGAGGTTGAGGAAAGCTGCTTGTAGAAGGGAAGATTTTAGGTGGGATTTAAAGGAAGTCAGGGAGGTCAGTAGTCAGAAATGAGGAGGAAGAGAGTTCCAGGAATCAGGGAAAGTCAGAGAAAATGACCAGATCTAAGAGATGTCTAAGATAAGTCTTCTTCATGGAACTTCCAGGAGGTTAGTGTCACTGGCTTAAAGAGTACTTTTTGGAGACTAAGATATAAGAAGACTCAAAAAATAGGAGGGGTTAAGTTATTAGATGGCTTTGAATGGCAAACAAATGATTTTGTATTTGGCTCTGGAAGCAATAAGGAACCTTTGGGGTTTATTGATTTTGTGTGTGTGTGTGTGTGTGTGTGTGTGTGACATGATCAGATTTCCACATTATAAAAATCATTTAGTGGTCAAATGCAAGATGAATTGCAATGAGGAGAGACATGAAGTGAGCTATTGCAATAATTCAGGCATGAAGTGATGAGTGGGCCTAAAGCAGAGTGTCATGTTGGGGGAGACAAGGGAGCATATCCAAGAGACTTTTGCAAAGGTGAAATCAACAGGCCTTGGCACCAGTTTGAATATGGGTGGAAGTGAAAGATATTGAGGAAACCAGGATAACTCCTAGGTTGTGAACCTGGGTACTGGAAGGATTATGTTGTTCTCTACAATAATAGGGAAGGTGGGGGGAGGTGCTTAAGGGGAAAGATAATTTCATTTTGGACATTTTGAGTATAAGATGTCTACTGGACATCTAGCTTGAGATTTCTGAAAAAAAGTTGGACATTAGAGGTAAGCAGAGAGATTGGGGCAATATAGAAAGTTTTGAGAATCATCAGCATAGATATGGTAACGAAATCCATGGGAGCTGATGGGATCACCAACTGAAGTGGTATAGAGGGAGAAGAAAAGATGGCCCATGACAGAACCCTGAGGAATACCTATGGTTAGAGGGTATCATCTGGAGAAATATCCAGCAAATGAGAGAGAATGAGCAGTTACATACATAAATATATAATATGAGAACTAGGAGAGAGTACTTCCAGAAAACCTAGAGAGAAAAAAGTTATATCAAGGAGGAGAGAGTGATCAACAGTGTCAAAGGCTGAAGAGATGTCCAGTAGAGTGAGGATTAGACAAGATTATTGGATTTGGCAACTGAGATGACCAATAACTTTGGAGAGAGTAGTTCTGGTGCAATAATAAGCTTGGAAGCTAATTGTTAGGGGTTAAGAAGAGGGTAGGAGGAGAGGATGTGTAGACACCTATTCTAAATGGTATTTTCAATGAGATTAGTTACTAAAATAATCTAGCAGGAGAAACCTGAAGTTACATGAGATAGACTCAAAACCCTACGTGAAGGTGAATAAGATGACATCATGATGAGGAAACAAAAAGAAAAAAAAACAAAGCATGTAAACATTATGATGAAATTGCTAACAGGTGTCAGCACTACAGAGTGAATAATTCAGCTGAGGAAACTACTTCTACATTCACAAAAAAATAATTTTCATGATCTGATGAGGAATAAGACATCTTTCATCTATGTGTGAAATTGAATCTAGACAATATTTATAGTAAATGGATTTCTAGCTGGGATTTAAAGGTAGTCAGGGAGGTCAGTAGTCAGAGCCACAGTAGAATAGAGTTCCAAGAATCAAGGACATCCAGAGAAAATGACCCGTTCTGAGAGAGGAGTATCTTGTTCATGAAACATTCTAGGAGGACAGACAAGAAATACTCTCAAAATGTGAAATTTAATTTTCTTTATTATACTAAATTTTATTGTACCTTTCAATTAATAAATAAAACATATAGAATTTCAATTTTTAAAGTTAATTTATTTATTTTTGGTTTTCAACATTCACTTCCATAAGTTTTAAATATTCTCCCCCTCCCTTTCCTCCTGCTTCTCCAAGAAGACAACATGCAATTTGATATGGGTTTTACATATACATTCTTATTAAGCATTCCTATTTTCACATTAGTCATGTTGTATAGAAGAATTATAATGAATGGGAGAAACAATGAGGAAGAAAAGAAAACAAAATAAAAAAACTACAAAAAAGAAAATAGTCTGCTTAACTCTGCTTTCAGACTCTGTAATTCTTTCTCTAGATGTGGATGACATTTTCTATCATGATTCCTTTGGAATTGTTTTAGATCCTTGCATTGCTGAGAAGGGCTAAGTCTATCAAAATCAGTCATCACACACTGTGGCTGTTTCTGTGTACAATGTTATTCTGTTTCTGCTCACTTCATTCAGCATCAGTTTATATAAGCCTTTTCAGGTTTTCTGAAGTCTGTCTATTCATCATTTATTATAGCACAATAGTATTCCATTACATTCATATAACACAACATGTTCAGCCATTCCCCAATTGAGGACCATCCCCTCAATTTCTAATTCTTTGCCATCACAAAAAAAGCTGTGATAAATATGAGTCCTTTTCTCATTTTTATGATCTCTTTGGGACTGTAACTCCAAGCACAAGCAGCTCCCAAGGTTCAGATTACAAACATAGTAAACTCCATTTATTCAGTAACAAATTAAGGCAAAACATTCACAAAAAATCAAAATACAGCATTCACCATCTGTAGCTCAATCATTTAGTAAGTTCTCAATTCAATCACAAAATACAAAGTCAAAGTACTCCACCCCTTGATAATACATTCATTTAATCAATCACAAAGTCTCTCTTCTCAAGTGGAGATTCGTTTCCAATCATAAACAAAGTACATTCATTTGGTCAGTTACAAAGTACAGAGGATAAAAGTTTTCCACTCCTGGATTACAACTGAATCACAATATCATCAGTCACCACCAATCACATTCTCAAGGGACAGTGGAAAGAATAAAGTCCATCCACCCCTAGGTCACAACTAGGTTACAATATCATCACAACATTCAATACCCAAGGAGAGGTCTTTTCTTCATCTTGACCTGAGGCAAGTTCTCAGCAGTTTCTGTTTCTGGGAGGACAAAGCTTAACAAAGACACCGTGACATTTATGCAAATTGTGGACATATTCTTCAATTCACCTTCTGACTATGAAATCAACCTAGACCCAACAAGGTCTGAGGCCTCTATCAACAAACCAATCTGAGGAGTAACATCAAAACAGACAGACAAAATACTGGCACCACAGTCATGCCTCCTCAGTTCTCAGCAGCTCCAAGTGGCAGTTCTCAAAAGTTCTGAGCAGCTCCAGCTGGCCCTGAGCAGTCTGGGCAACTTCCGTTGGCAGTTCTCTCTCTCTCTCAGCAATTCTGGCCCCTGGTAATTCTTTCTCTCTCTGCCTCCACGATGCTCCTCCCAAAAGTTCTTCTGACCTCTCTCAGCTTGGGCCTCTCCCTATGCATGGTACCAACTCTTCCCTGTTCAGCCCCTTCTCCTCAGGTCAACAAGTCCATCCTACTTGTGGGATTCACAAGCTCTGGGTCTTAACACTTAGCCCCCAAACCAAGCCGATACAAGGGGATCCATAAATTCCATTACCAATACAGGGACATAGTCCTGGAAGTGGTATTGCTGGGTCAAAGGGAATGCAAATTTTTATAGCCCTTTAGGCATAGTTGCAAATTTCTCTCCATAATGGTTGGATCAGCTTACAATTCCACCAGCAATGAATCAGTGTTCCAACTTTCCCACATCTACTTCAACATTTATCATTTTCCTGTTTTGTCATGTTAGCTAATCTGATAAGTGTGTGTGTGTGTGTGTGTTACCTCAGAGTCGTTTTGATTTGCATCTCTCTAATCAATAGTGATTTAGAGCATTTTTTCTTATGACTATATATAGCTTTAATTTCTTCCTCTGAAAACTGTCTGTTCATTTGACCATTTATCAGTTGGGGGATGACATATTCTTAAAGATTTTTCAAAGTTCCTTATATATTTGATATATGGGACATCTGAGAAACTGTTGATAATCCCTACTTTTCTGCTTTTCTTTTCATCTTTGCTGCATTTGTTTTATTTATATAAATCCTTTTAAATTTAATATAAATAGAATTATCCCTTTTACACCTCACTCTGCTCTGTATCTCTTGCTTATTCATGAATTGTTTGGCAATCTGTAAGTTTAAGTAATATGTTATGTGTTCTTCAATTATTCATGTAATATCTCTCTTTATATTTTGGTCATATATCCATTTAACATTATCTTGGAAAATGGTATACAATATTGGTCTATGCCTAATTTCTTCCATACTGCTTTCCAGTTTCACAATAATTTTTATCAAATAATAAATTCTTATCACCAAACCGTAAATCTTCACACCTGTCAAATACAATGTATTTACAGCAAATATTTATTTGCTGCTGTAAATTGTATGTCAACTCTATTCCATGGTTCATATTATTATAAGAGTCAGTGAAAGAAAATGTCACAGGAAATGAATGGTTAGTACCATACTGAACATGTTATACATATAGAAATTTTCAGCATAACATAAAGATAATGAATCTGCTTATTTATTCATTCATTCATTTATACATTTATTTATTTATTTATTTTTAAAAGCAATTGGAGTTAAGTAACTTGCTCAAGGTTACACGGTCAGTTATTTCTGGGTGTGGTGCTAAGTATCTGAGCCCGGATTTGATCCCAGGTCATCCCAACTCTGGGGCCAGTGCTCTTCCTCACTGCACCACCTGGCCACCCCTAAGCAATTGGGGTTAAGTAACTTGCTCAAGGTTACACAGCCAGGTGTTTCTGGGTGGGTGCTAAGTGTTTGAGCCCAGATTCAATCCCAGGTCATCCTGACTCTGGGGCCAGTGCTCTTACTCACTGTGCTACCTGGCCGCCCCTCATTGGCTTATTTAAAACTCATGACATGTGCTATCACATTTTACTACTATTAACGGATGGCCTAAGGCTCTTTAAATCTCAAGTTTCTCTAGGTGTTTTATGATAAGATATATTTGCCTACCTTTCAATACTTTAGTGTAATCTATTAAATACTTCAGAGAATTTTCATCCTATTTTCTTCACATATAATGAAAATAACAACAAGAGCCCCAGTGAATTTCCTTTTAATGCTTTCTATGTTATGGGTTTTCCCCCACATTTCTCTCTGAAACTGTTGCCCTTTGGGAAGTGAAATTGATTCAGTAAAGAGTTGTACTACTGACCTAAAAAGTATGTAAACATCTGTCAGAATGACCCACTGAAGATGGACAATTGCAGATTCCTGATCAGTCTTGGTTCTTTTCTAATAATCACAATGGCCATATACAAAGAGAAGAATTTCAATTTAAATAAAACCAACACCTACAATCCTTTTCCTTTCCTAGCATATGAAAAGTTACGAAGTTCTTTCATTGCTATAGTTGTCAACACCTTCATCATCATCATCAATCATTATCATCAATCATCATCATCATCTTCTTCATCATCATCACTATTAATATCATCTTGTCTATTCCTGAATGTTCCCTTTTAAAAACTGTTGTTTCTGGCTTAGGACCATAAACATCATGTGAAACCTTGCCAACGAATGTCAACCTTGTCTTGAGACATTTTTTGTTAAATTCCCCTGCTTTCTGCCAGTTTTCCAATTTTATCTTTCATTAAACTTCTAAAATATTTCTTCCACTTTAAGTCAAGTTAATCTTCCATTGAAAATCAATGAAGAGGGGTGGCTAGGTGGCTCAGTGAATAGAGCACTGGCCCTGAAGTCAGGAGGATCTGAGTTCAAATCCAATCTCAGACACTTAACACAAAAACTAGCTGCATGACCTTGGGCAAGTCACTTAATCCCAGTTGCCCTCCAAAAAAAAAAAGCAAAAAAAAAAGGAAATTTTAGGGGCGGCTAGGTGGCTCAGTGAGTAAGAGCACCGGCTCCAGTGTCGGGATGACCTGGGGTTCAAATCTGGGCTCCGATGCTCATCACCACACCCAGAAATAACTGGCCATGTAACCTTGAGCAAGTTACTTAACCCCGATTGCTTAAAAAAAAAAAAGAAAATAAATGAAGAGAACATAAAGTATAATTCTATAGTGCAATCTGCTCTCTGATTCCTTATATTTATTTCGTGGGAAAGAGGGAGAGACTTATAATATTAATTTTCTTTGAGTGGACACAAAAAATATCACTCCAATAAAGCCTCTCATGATTTTTTAAAATACTATTTTCAATTATATCTTTTTATATCATCTTCATTTCCAAAAATAATGTCTTTACTATTCCCATACTTAATCTAACCTTTATAACAAAATGTAAGTGTGTGTGAGAAATTCAGAAAACAAAAACAAGGCATTGACTATTTTACATTATATGTAATATGCTGGGCCTCTAGTTGCCTCTTTCGCACAAATCAAGTGAAGGTGCTATATATTCTTAGTAATTCTTTGGGCTAAAGCTTGGGCATTTTAATTATAGGTTTACCTCAAAGATATTACAAGTTTGGTTCCAGGCCACCACAATAAAGGAGATATTGCAATAAAGTGAGTCATATTAAATTTTTGGTTTCCCAGTGCATATAAAAGTTATGTTTACACTATATTGTAGTCTGTTAAGTGTACAGTAGTATTATGTCTAAAAACACAACACATACAACTTAATTAAATATACTTTATTGCTAAAAAGGCTGTCATCTCTGCCTTCAGTGAATTGCAAACTTTTTGTTGGTGGGAGGTTTAGTTGTGATGTTGAAGGCTGCTGACTGATCAGGCTGGTGGTTGTTGAAGGTGGGAGGGGTTGTGGCAATTTCCAAAATAAGACAGCAATGCAGTTTGCCTTATTGACTGACTCTTCTTTTTATTTGAACATTTACAGGTCATTGTAGGGTTATTAATTTCAATACTGTTGTGTCTCAGGAAATAGGGAAGCCCAAGTTAAAACACATACAACATTTAGCAATTAAGTTCACTTTCTTATATGGGCTCAATTTGTGATGCCTCAAAAGCACTTAGAATAATCATCTCAGTAGATATAGAGAAAGCCTTTCATAAAGTACAATATTATTTTATACTAAAAATTCAATAAAATTAGGAATAAAGGGACCTTTTAGTGTCATAAAAAAGCATTTATCTAAAACTGAAAGTAAGTATCATTTGGAATGGAAGAAACCAAAAACTTTTCTAAAATTGTATTCCAAATAAGTACAAAATGCATTGACTGAGTAAAGCACAGAAAAGACTTGGCTTGATTCAATTACAAAGCACTTTTTAAAGAAATAAAGAACCAACTATCCACTAGAAAAATATTCAGTGTTATTGGCTAGGCCATGCCAATATGATAAAAATTTCAGTACTACCCAAATTAATTTGCATAATGATATAACAATCAAATTACCAAGGAGATACTCTGTAGTACTTGATAAAATAATCAAATTCATGTAGAAAAACAAAAGATCTAGAACATTAAAGCAAGTGATTAAAAGATGTAGGAATGAAAGGGACATAGAACTTCTAGACCTCACACTACATATAATGCAGCAGTCATCAAAACCATAGGCTAATTGGTTTAAAATATAGATCAATAGAACACAGTAGACAAAGGAGAATCACAGAAAATTGAGATATATATGTACATACATCCACACAGTATGCATATGCAAATATGTAAAATATGTGTGTACATCTTTACTATGCAAACATGTAGTAAATACCTGTATAATATATATATATATATATATACATATGTAGGTGTATATATGTGCATATATACACATATTCATGAGTAATAATATATAATAGAATATATTATAATATATAAAATATATACATGAGTAATAATATATAATATGACATAGGCTATAATATAGTTTATTATAATATAGTATAGTGTAGTATAACATAACAGTATAGTATAATATAATATAATGTATGACATGATAGATGATATGATATATAACAAATATATTATGATAACTAATGGCATAATAATCATATTGAAAACTCAAATATCCCAAATTACATGATAATCTCAATAGATGGAGAAAAAGTTTTTCATAAAGTGTTGTTCAGTTGTGTTCAACTCTTCATGACCCAATTTGGGTTTTTATTTTATTTTTTTTTTTTGACAAAGATACTGGAGTGGTTTGCTGTTTCCTTCTCTAGCTTGTTTTACAGATGAGGAAATTGAGGCAAATAGAGTTAAGTGACTTGGCCAGAATTCAACAGCTAGTATCTCAGGCCAGATTTTAACTCATGAAGATGAATCTTTCTGACCCCACACCCATCACTCTATCCAGTGAACTTCTAGCTGCTCTCCCTAAAGTAAAATGCTATTTTATAACAAAAATGCTACAAAGAATAGGCATAAAGTGATCTTTTAAAGACATCATTTTAATACTATTTTTGAAAACATATTAGAATTCTGCAAATAATATGACTAAAATATCAATACCCTTTGAAACAGAGACTCTATTACTGGACTTTTATCCAAAACCATCAATAATAAGAACATTACCATATACTCCAAAATATTTATTGCAATACTTTTCATGATTTTTAAGAATTGGAAACAAAGTAGATGCCCCTCAACTGGGGAATGGTTAAACAAATAGCAGCACATTAATATAATGGAATATTACTCTAAGAAAAGCTTTGTGTGAATTCAGAGAAGTATTGAAAAATCTATGTGAACCAATGCAAAGTAAGCAGAGTCAAAACAAATACATAATAACTACAATAATGAAAATAACAACTGCACAACAACAAAAAAGCAAAAATTATGTAGCAAAATTGTAAAGGCCAAGTGGGACACAAATGAAGACATATGAGAAGGAACCACTAATCACCTCTTTATGGAGAAGTCCACAGGTGTTACACATTGCATGTTTTGAGACTTTTTCAGTGGAGTGATAAGTTGTGCTGACTTTTTTTACTCTTTAAAAATACATTTTTTTTGGTATGGAATGGCTGTCTGCAAAGAGTAGACAGAGAGGGAAGATTCTTGGGATAACTATGGCGATGTAAAGAACAGGGATATCAATAAAAACTTTAAAAAAGGGAATATGTGAAAACATAGTCACTTCAAGGTATTTTTTTAAATTAAAAGAAATATTCAAAAACAATTTCTATTTCCTGTTTGGGTGAAGAAAGAGTTAGAGGAATGCTGGTTTGGACTTTGAAGTCTCTCTAGATTTAACCTACAGTAGGTTTTGCCCATATTTAACCTGTTTGTATTATTGTTATGAGGTTGGGACATGTTTTAGAGTTTGTGGTTTCTTCTTGCTTTGCATTCATTGCTCATTAAAGACTCCAAAAATGCACCACCAGATCCCCAATAATTCTTGAACTTCCATTTTAATTCCCAAGTGATCAATTTCAAGAGTTGGCTATTTAATAAAGGCACTGTGGTGTTGGTTTTCACTGTTAAGAATCATGAAATTTTTCATTTCTTTTCAAAGTTACTAACAGCTTCTAGAAATATGAATGAAACCACAACTATCTGCTTTGACTTCTCCCTAACCACTTTTAAAAGTGAAATTTCACTCAAGGACCTTAAGAACTGGCAGTAAATTCTACACAAGAGCTTTCAGGGTGTTCTCTTCTGCCAGTATTATTCTGCCAGTATATATGCCAGTATATTCTGCCAGATGCATTGGAGGGAGGAAACTTTGCAAGAATTTGAAGGTGCATTATTACG
The DNA here is from genome assembly GCF_028583685.1 of Petaurus breviceps papuanus. NCBI lineage: Eukaryota > Metazoa > Chordata > Mammalia > Diprotodontia > Petauridae > Petaurus > Petaurus breviceps. The sequence goes on from NW_027185896.1 coordinate 1,346,236, forward strand.
AGTAGATGAACACCTCTTTCATCAGGGGAAAAAAAAGAACAAGAAAGCAAATCACTGTCCAGGCAAGAAATACAAAATCTGAAAGTTGTACATAGTAAAAAATTATGAATGATCCTATTCTATTACTTCTCAAAAAATTTAGATAAAAAAATTCTAAAGGAAGGAAAAGGAAAGGAAGGGGGGGAAGGAAGAAGGAAAACTACTCTGTACAATTTCTAAACAGATGCACTATTCCAATGCAGCAATGATAGTTCCAGACTAGATGTAATTATGTTTGAGAAATCATATGCATAAATTTATTAACATGTGACTTCCATATTGTAAATAACATATTGTACACTCACACATAATTTATATAATATTAACATTTAGTCCATTTTTCTTACTTATTTGAAACTAAAGTTTTAGAAAAGATACACCTAGAAGAAGGATTTTTTTTTCTTTTATTTGCTTCATTACTTTTTTTTCTATCAGAGTATTCTAAATTGTAATTTATGATTTGTGGGCTATACCTTTATTTGTTCTTTCTTTCTCCTTTCTGTACGATTTATGGGTTTAAAGATAACATGCGTCACCTTTACTTTTCTATATGTGTTGTTGAATGGAGGTGGAGAAAAATCACAAAATGGTGCTGATTGGATCCATTAAAACTTTATGCTACCTAACTTCAGCAAGGTCTTCAATGAAACGAGGATATCCTTTTTACACCCCTCTAAATTATATTCTACCCCACCCACCAGGAAGGCTATTCTAAATCTTTTCATACTCCCTCAATCCTCCCATGTGATTTCCTCCCTTAAACAAAGGAACTTGCCTCATTTTCAACCCCCTCAAAAAAAAGAAAATGAGACCATTTATTGAGAGCTTATTCTTCTATTCATCTCCTCCTCATTATACATTACAGATGTCTTTCCATGATTGTGTCCTTCATTCTCATCTCATATGAAAAAGTGGCACTTCTTCTTGACCAAATAAATTCCCATGTGTACCCTTAATCTCATTCCATTCCATATTCTCCAGCAGATTGGTCCTTTATGATAACCAATCATACAATTTGATCTCTCCCTTTCCAGTGGTTGCTTCATTACTGTCTTAAACATGTCTATGTTTCTCCCATCCTAAAACAATGACAAAGACAAACAAATATACCATCCCTAACTTCATCACTCCTTCATGGGTAACTATGTCTTCTATCTCTCCTCTGCTTTATAACTCAATTCCTTCAGAGGACTGAAAGCTTACTCATCTCCAGCTCTCCTCATCTCTTATCACCCATATCCCTTCCTCCACCAGTCCCCTCCTTCATTTCTGTTTTACATGAAGAAGTGGCCCTTCTCCTTGTCAATATAAACACTTCTACCTGTACAAATGACCCCATTCCAACCTTCTTCAACAGATTGCCCCATTTTTATCATTAATCTGTCATTTATTTTCAGTATATCCTCTACTTACTTTCTTACTGCTTATAAATGTGCTCATGTCTCCCCCATTCTCAAGAAAATCTCCATAACATTTACATATCATAATTTGCTCAGCTATCTCCTATTTGATGGACATTTCCTTAGATTTCAATTCTTTCTTTTTTGTAGAAAAGTTTTTAAATTTTGATTGGCAAATCAAACTGGTATAAAAGATGTGTAACAAAATTTAAAAATAAAATACACTATAATAATAAAATACAGTAAAATACACTTTATTGTAAATTTCATGAAGCCAATTGATTTTCACAGAATACCTTTGTTGATTTTTTTGCCCAACCCATATGCAACCTGTAGCTGTACCAGGATTTAAGAATGAATTTCCATCCAACTCAGTTAATCATTTCCCCAAACAATCTGTCAATAAATTTGATGTGATTTACTGTTACATTATTTATCACATATTTTATCACAAATTATATTCACAAAACTGAAAAGTCTTTAAACTTCACTATTGATTGCAATGGAACTCTTTTAAACTTTCTATATAGTTGTAGGTATTGGAACATTGTCTATTGGAACAAAATTCTAAAAGCTGTTAAAACCAATTTCCTATTTTCAAATTTAATTTCTTTCTATCAGCTGTTCATGCTTTAGTAAGTTTTTCTAATGGTTTTAATAAATAAAAAATAATTAAAAATTCTTTCATCATTTCTGTTCAGTAAAAGATTAAGCTCATTTGTTGAATGATTTTCAAGTAACATTTCTAGGAAGGGCATTACATTTATTATATATGAAAAAATGTCTTTAAAAATTATCAGACTTATGTCTTCAATTTGAGATTCATGCTTTTCACTACCAATTTTTACATTTTCCAAAATTCTTAAGGTGCATATTAATTTTTGTACTTTCTGAATGTAATTACAATGCAGTTGAAAATAATAAGTACTCAAGAATGTCAATTTTTAAAGCAAGATCCTGCAAGAAATTAATGTTACATAATCAATCTGTCAAACCAGGATAATAAGAGAGAAATGCAAGTAAAATGGAGTATGTGTTCACCATGTAGCAGTATCTAGTAAACTGCATGTTACCTTACCCTAATCTTAATAATTTAATTGTTTTTTCTAACATGTATTAGCACCATCATGAACAAAATGCAGTTATGTTTACTTTCAAGTATGCATTATCTACCTTAAATGAATATGACTTTAATAATGATGCATTTGAAAATGCAAATTCTTTTAAAGTAATAAATAACATATGTGCAGTAGCTGACTGGATAGAGCCCTGGAGGAAAAATTCCCTTCAATGCTTTTTTCTTTAAAATTTTATCTCACCAATTATGATACAGATTTTTGTGTTTTTTTTCCTAGAATGTTATTAACTCTTATCTTAATTTCTTTTATATTATTTGATATTAACAATGACCCTTAGAAGTAGATGTCATTATTATCATCATTTTATAGATGAGACAAAACTAAACAATATGCCTGGGGTCACACAGCTAGTTAAGTGTCTGAGGTGGCATTTAAATTCAGGTCTCAGGGCGGCCAGGTAGCACAGCGAGTAAGAGCACCGGCTCCAGTGTTGAGAAGACCTGGAGATCGAATCCCGGGCTCAGACACTTAGCACCCACCCAGAAACACCTGGCCGTGTGACCTTGAGCAAGTTACTTAACCCCAATTGCTTAGGGGGGGCCAGGTGGCTCAGCGAGTAAGAGCACTGGCTACAGTGTCGGGATGACCTGGATTGAATCTGGGCTCAGATACTCAGCACCACACCCAGAAATAATAACTAGCCGTGTAACCTTGAGCAAGTTACTTAACCCCAATTGCTTTAAAAAAAAAAAATAAAATTCAGGTCTCTTTGACTCCAGGTTCAGTGCTCTATACTTTGTGAATCATGCACTGTTGTATAGGTAAACAATTGCCTGTATAATATTTTTTCTTGCAATTATTCTAATACACTTAAGTACATTGTAAATAGTACTAAAAATGATAGAATATTTTATAAATCTTTTAGTAAGGGCTTTAGAAATATTGTATACCCTAAATTTTTCCCCCACAGAGAAGTTTGCCTAAATAATTTTGCTTTTTGGAATTGCTAAAAACACACTCCCTTTCTTGGATACATGGACATGCTTTCCTGCTGTCACTCCTAAACAGTGAACTATCTAACAAGCCTTATATCTTAATTTACCTTCTTTCTTTTCAAGCTTTTGTGTTTGTCCTTTGTTTCCGAAGAGGACCATGACATCAGGAAAATGATGTCATGACTTACAGTTGACTTTGATTTGAGTGAGAGAAGGCTGTGCAAGATCAACAGCCTTACTTTCTTCTTCAGAGCCATCTGGGTCCAGTGGCATAATATTCATTAGGAATGGAGAAGGCCCAGGATGCAATGGGAGACCCTGGCCCTTTTAGGCTAAGGCTTTTTCAGGTTTTCAATTTGAGTGGGGTCATGCCCATTCAGTGAATAGGCCCCTTTTTCAAGCCTTTATACTTTTCTGAAAATATATATGTATCTTTTTTATTCCAGCTATCTCAGAGTACATGATTATTTCTTCCTAAATAACATGATAGTTTTCTTCAATGATTGGTCCTTCAACAGCTTTGAAATCTGGTTCTATTGGTGTTGGTGTTCCCCCATAATTTCTGTTCTTACAATTTTCTGTTTTCATGTTCTTCACATAAAAAGGCTCACACTTGTTTTGGCATTTTTGGGAACAGAATCTGGGATGGTGTGCATTAAATTAATCCGCTGTCTTTTGATATGACCATCCTTCATGTCCACTGAGAAGTCCCACCTCAATTCTTTCTCCTTTTGACAGTCATATTTAATCAGAAACCAATCAACAGTAAGAAAATAGGTGCAGATTTAAGAGCTAAAAGCCTTTGATGACTTTTCCCCATAAAACATCAAGATAAATCTCTGCAACAATTGAATGTTCTGAAGTTCACCCAATGTACAGATCCTAACAGTAAAACCTGGACAAAAGGTGAATTCCTAGTCCATGAGAACAAATCAATTGGGTAAAGACTCAGCTCTGCTCCTCTAGAAGCTTAAACTGGGAAAGAGCTACTGACACTGCTACCAAGACAAAATGACACCCTCCAATTCTTTATTATAACAAAAAGGATGATATCTATTTATCTATCTATGAATATAATGAAATATTACTCTGCTATAAGAAATGCTTTGTGTGAATTAAGAGAAGCATTGGAAAATGTATACGAACTGATGCAAAATAAAGTAAGCAGAGCCAAAACAAATACACAGTAACCACCATAATGAAAATGAAAAGAACAACTATACAAAAAAAAAAACCAGAAAAAAACAATCAAAAGTAAATGTAACAAAATTTAAAAGACCATTTGGGATTCAAATGAATATGAGAAGAAACCCATAACTACCCCTGATGTATGTGTCCTGTTCTTATTTCTTAGATCTCTTTAGAATATAGGTTTATTTTTTTTGTTTTGCTTTTTGGAGGGGGGGAGGTAGGGCAATTGGGGTTAAGTAACTTTCTCAAGGTCACATGGCTAGTTTTGTGTTAAATATCTGAGGACTGATTTGAACTCAGGTCCTCCTGACTCCAGGGCTGGTGCTCTATTCACTGCACCACCTAGCTGTCCCATAGGATATAGGTTTAATAGTGATATTTCTGGTTCAAAGGTATGTTATTTCATGAATTTGAGGGGACTAGTCTGGACCAATAAATAGTTTCTTTTCCACCATCGCATGACATCACTTACTAGCAAACTTGGCTGATTTACAGGAACATAAATATCTAGCTGTAGGTCTCACTTCCCCAGCTGGTCAAACTAATGGCTGGTGATAAATACTGATCAGTCAGGAATTGGCTACCCTTTTCTGGTTCCTTTGGTAGCTATAGTGCAGGGTACTGCCCTCCCCCACCCCCACCTTCCTCATATCTCTGAAAAATAAAATTATTTCATTCATTTTTCCATTTGAGTTTGGAAGGAAATTTCAGCTTACCCCTGCTAGGCTGCAGAGATAAAATTTCTCAAGCTTGTTGTGGAAAGGAGAGAGATATTTTATGTGACATTAACAACAGACTTCATAGGTTGGATATGATATTCATATATTCACTGGAAACATATCATCCACAAAGCATGCTTATGAATTAATGTAATCTTAATTAACAAAAAAAATGTGGTGGAGATATCTGTGGTATGATCAAGGAATAGAATGAATTCTAGTAAAAGGTTAGGTTCCAGAGTAAGGAATCTGAGCTATGGAAAATCCCTGTGTCAATAGCTTAAGTAAGGATCAAACTTAGAAGTAGACTTCTTGTATAGTGCTTCTGCCAACCAATGGAAGGCTTTATTCTATTGATCACATTAAATGTTTTATGTCATTAATTGATTACTTCATTGACATTTGAGATGTGGCAAACCACGTAATACAATCAGATTTCTAATTTATTTTTAGCTTTTATTATATAGATTAAGCCCTGGCATATGACCTGACCTGGTATTTGCAACCAATTTCTCTTCCTCTGTTTTTGGCTTATCATCTCAATTTGTCATCACATTGACGATATTTTTTTTCTTTCTGGTGGCGGTCTAACTGTGACCATGGAGCTACAATCCAAAGAAATGGAGTAATGCTCTGGGGTAGGAAACATACTACTACTATTTATCCCTTTACTTCCTGTGTCCTGATTGGTATGCTTCATATTTATACAAAATCACTCACAATAGCACTATGACTCTTAATACTGAAAATATAGTAAATGACATGGTAAAGCAAAACTTATCATACATTTACTTAAAAGAATTGGAAAACAAGAATAATAAAAATGTTGGAGTCTGACAATAAGCCTACGTCATACTCTTCCCCTAATGTGCACAATTCCCTTAAGGTATAATGAGCACACACAGAAAAGGGAGGTACATGAGGAGAGAAAACTGTATGTCCAGAGAAATTCACAACTCTGGATAGTAAACCTTGATGTATTTAGTCTCTTTAGAGCACAGTCTCCACCATACATCACTTTCTGGTAATAATGCTTCTCTTTTATCTGCTCCTCTATTGAACCTCTTAGCTCTGATTGAGAAAAAATGTTTCCTTGATTTTTTTGGGCTGCGGAACCAGTAGCAGGATCTTTTTACACATAGATGCTCTTCACAAGGTACTGAGAGAGTTTTAAAGTTCAGTGTAAAGCTAATCTTTTAAGCCAGATGACTGTCATGCTCCTCAGACCTGCTTTTTTCCTCTGGGGAATTTCTCAAGCAATAGATAGCAATAGGGGATTCAATTTTTTTTTCTTCCAATCAGCTCTCAGCAAAGCCATGCCTCTCCACCTTTTAGCTCAGCTCACAGCAAAACAGATGGAAAGTTTTTTTTTCTCTTTTTCTCCCCCTCAAAATATAGAAGGCAGTAAAGGGAAATGTAGGAAAACTCTTGAAATATTTCCCTATTCTTCAGCTTTATAGTAGATGCTGCTAGAGAGGCAGTGCTATGTTTCAAGATAGTCAGTTCTTAGCATAGCAATGCATGCTTTCAAATCAGCACAAAACATCTGCAGATCATCCCACATTCCAGATCATCTCCTCTTACCCTAGTATTGTGCATTCCATAAACAGCTTTTCTTATTGCTGTTTTTCCCTGTGTCCTGTTCCTGGATCATCTTGTACTTTTTCCTACTTTTTTTTTCTACTTTTCCAGTTTTTCCTACTTTTATTTCATCTGCTTGTATCCCCCCAATCTTTTATATATTTGAACACTTTGAATAAGGACCTTTTCATTAGCAGTGACAAACATCTGCAATCTGATGTGAAACAACAAATAAAAATATGTGTATTTTTTTATCTGGGTTGGACTCCAATGACCCTTATATAGTTATCTCAAAATCTACCAAATAGTTATTGATTTATAATTTCCCACTTATAACCTTCAAAATTTTGAGAACAAATATAAATGAACTAGTGGACCATAAAGTCCTGCTGTCATTTTAAACTTTAAGTTCTCTTCCTTCAAATAGGTTTCATCTATATACATTTATCTTAGGGGCAATTTGCTCACAAGTCTTCAAGGAGGTTTATATTTCTTCTCAAGAATTTTCATCTCAGAGTTTGGGTTTCTGCTCAAGATGATTTTAATATGTTTCCTACACAAATACTCACTTTCCCCCTATTCCTTTTCTGAAACTAAAAATACTAACATGTAAAAGGGCCAGAGATGTAGAATTATCTTTAAAAGTAGAAGCATTCAGATGATCATGGATGGGGTTTGAAAATGAGTTTTACCCATTGTTAGACACAGAGTGACAAGGAGATCATTTCAGGTGTGAGAATAGGATTTTAAAGCTAGAACTTGAAAATGCCATGTGACTGACAAGACTTTGTCATGTGACCACCATGCTGTATCATGTGATCAGTGCACTTCCTCATTTGGCAGGCATGCCATGTCATATGCTGGACACAGTTCATCAAGTGACATGTCATGCCATGTGGCAGAATACATGGAACACACTGCATGCCATGATATATTTTTTTTTTGCTTTTTGGAGGGCAGTTGGGGTTAAGTGACTTGCCTATGGTCACATGGCTAGTTTTTGTGTTAAGTGTCTGAGGTCAGATTTGAACTCAGGTCCTCCTGACTCCAGGGCCGGTGATTTATTCACTGTGCCACCTAGATGCCCTGCATGCCATGTTATAATCATGTTCTACCACGTGTCAAATATCCCTCATCATGTGTTGGAAGGAAAGATGGTTTGACTAAGTGCATATGACGATTAAGAATAGCAGTGATGAACACATCGTGTCATTTATTAACTGAAAGGTCAAATACTGAAGCTGAAATACTTTGGCCACATAATGAGAAGATGGGACTCATTGGAAATGACCTTGATTTGGGGGAAGATTGAAGGCAAAAGGAAAAGGGAATGACAGAGGATTAGATGGATAGTGAGTGTCATGGAAATAACTAACGTGAATTTGTACAGACTTCAAGAGATAATGGAGGATAGAAGGATTTGTTGTTCTGTGGTCCATGGGATCACAAAATGTCAGACATGACTGAACAATTGAACAACAATAATTGTGTACCTAATCTATTCCACTAATCAGTACTCTATTTCTTAGCCAGTACCAGATTGCTTTTATGATTTGCACTTTATAATATACTTTGAAATCTGGAACACTTAGACTGCCTTCCTTCACATTTTTTTCGTAGATCCCTTAATATTCCTGATTCTTCCAAATGAATTTTGTTATTTTTGTCCACTCTATAAAATAATTCTATGATAGTTTGATTGGTATATCACTGAATAAATAAATTAACTGTGGGGCAAGATAGATTTCTATTACCGATTAAATATGTGTATATGTGTATGTGTTCATGTATTCTCTTTCTTTCATAATTTAAGTGTAAGTGAGATTTAAGCACGGCCATCCCTCCCTACTATTTCCCGCTCCAATATAAAAACATTTCCTTGCTGTGAAATAATTTTATGTGAAATTTTATTTGAAATTTTACATGGAATAATTTACCCCATTCTTTCCCTTTACCTTCTCCCAGGGCATTCCTCTTTCTCACTTGTCCTTTATTTTACATCTTCCCAAAATAATTGGCTCATTCCTACCTGACTAGGTAAAATCCTTCTAACTGCTCCCAATAAAGACAGAATTCTTCAGAAATCTGCCATCTTCCCATATAAAAAGGTAAACAGTTTAACATTGAGGCCCTTATGATTTCCATTTCACATGTCTTTTTATACTTCTCTTGAGTCTTGTATTTATTTGAAAGTCAAAATTTCTGTGTAGCTCTGGTCTTTTCATAAGGAATGCTTGAACGTCCTCTATTTCATTTTTGCCCTTGAAGTTTTATATCTTATTCTTGGATTTAATTCCAGTTATTTTGCCTTCTGGAATATCATATTCCAAGCCTTCCAGTCCTTTCACATAGTAGTTACTAAATCTTATGTGTTCCTGTCTGTGACTCCATGGTATTTGAAAAGTTCCTTTCTAGCTACTTGAAATATTTTGTCTTTGACCTTGAGGCTCTGGAATTTGGTCGTAATATATCTGGGAGTTTTTATTTTGGGATTTCTTTCAAGTGGTCATTGGTGGATTCTTTCCATTTTTATTGGACATTTTGGTTCTAGGATATCAGGGCTGTTTTCATAGATAATTTCTTGAAATATGATGATTAGGCTCTTTCTCTGATCATGGCTTTCCTATAGTCCAATAAATCTTAAGATGAGTTATTCACCTATCCTCTATCTGACTTCCAGGTCATCTTTTTTTTCTTTCTTTTTTTCCATTCTATAAGAATATTTTTTATTATATATTTTTAAAATTAATTTGTTTGTTTACTTTTAGTTTACAGCATTCAATTCCACAATTCCTTGGGTTTCACATTTTGTCCCCCTCCCTTCCCTCCCCTGCATGGCGGCATATAGTTAAGTATAGGATCTGTAAATACTTTCACATTATACATTAGTCAGGTTATAAAGATGGATGGTATCAGATGGAATGGAAAATGGTAAAGAAGACATAAGACCAAACAATAAAAGGAAAAAGATCAGGTAGTTTGCTTCCATCTGGATATAAACTCAGTTCTTTCTAGTTCTTTCTCTGGATGCACACATTTCTCTCCATCATGAGTCTTTTGGGACAGACTTATATCACTGCCTTGCTGAGAAGAGTCCAGTCTATCAAAGTTGGTCATCACACATATGTTGTGTCTGTAATTGTGTACTAATTTCTCCTGGTTCTACTCTTCCCACTCAGCATCAGTTCATATAAGCCTCTCCAGGTAAATATGAAGACTGCCTGCTCCTCGTTTCTTATAGCACAATAGTATTCCATAACATGCATATGCCACAACTTGTTCAGCCATTCCCCAATTGATGGGCACCCCCTTAATTTCCAATTCTTTGCCACCACAAAAAGAGCTGCTATAAACATTTTTGTACATATGGGTCTTTCTCCCACTTCTATGATCTCTTTGGGATAGAACCCTAGGAGCAGTATTTCTGGGTCAAAGGATATGAAATTATTTATAGCCCTTTGGATGTAATTCCAGATTGCTCTCCAGAAAGGTTGAATCAGTTCACAACTCCACCAGAAATGCATTAGTGATCCAATTTTTCCACATCCTCTCCAGCATCTGTCATTTTCTTATTTTGTCATCTTAGCCAATCTGACTGGTGAGATGTGGTGCCTCAGAGTTGTTTTGATTTGCATTTCTCTAATCAATAGTGATTTAGAGTATTTCTTCATGTGCTTATAGATATCTTTAATTTCTTTCTCTGAAAATTGCCTGTTCATATCCTTTGACCCTTTATCAATTGGTGAATGACTTGTATTCTCATAAATTTAACTCAATTCTCTGTATATTTTAGAAATGAGTCCTTTGTCAGAGACATAGGTTGTAAAGATTCTTTCCCTATTTCCCACCTCCCTCTTAATCTTGGTTACATTGGCTTTGTTTGTACCGAAGCTTTTCAATCTCATGTAGTCAAAATTATCCATTTTACATTTTATAATGTTCTCTAATTCTTGTTTAGTCATAAAGTCTTTCCCTCTCCACAAATCTGACAGGTAAACTATTCCTTGTTTTCCGAGACTACTTACAGTATCAATCTTTATACCTAGATCATGCACCTTGATTTTGGTATATGGTTTTAGATAATGGTCTATGCCCAGTTTCTGCCATACTATATTCCAGTTTTCCCAGCAGTTTTTGTCAAATAGTGAGTTCTTATCTGAAAAACTAGGGTCTTGGGGTTTATCAAACAATAGATTACTATAGTCATTGACTTCAGAATCTCTTGTGCCTAATCTATTCCATTGGTCCACTCCTCTATTCCTCAGCCAGTACCAAGTAGTTTTGATGACTATTGCTTTATGATACAGACTGAAATCTGGTATAGCTAGTCTATCTACCCTAGCATTTCTTTTCATTAATTTCCTTGATATTCTGGACAGTTTATTTTTCCAAATGAATTTTGTTATGATTTTTTTCTAGCTCTATAAAGTAGTTTTTTTGGTAAATTGATTGGTATAGCACTAAATACATAATTTAATTTAGATAAAATTGTCATTTTTATTATATTAGCTTGACCCAGCCACGAGCAATTGATATTTTTCCAATTAGTTAGATATGACTTTCTTTGTGTGATAAGTGTTTTGTAGTTGTGGTCATATAGGTCCTGGGTTTGTTTTGGCAGGTAGATTCCCAAATATTTATAATGTCTACAGTAACTTTAAATGGGATTTCTCTTTCTATCTCTTGCTGTTGAATTTCATTGGAAATATATAGGAATGCCAAGGATTTGTGTGGGTTTATTTTATATCCTGCAACTTTGCCAAATTTATTTATTGTCTCAAGTAGTTTTTTACTTGATTCTCTAGGATTCTCTAAGTATATCATCATATCATCTATAAAGAGTGATACTTGGTCTCTTCTTTGCCTAATTTGATTCCTTTGATTTCTTTTTCTTCCCTAATTGCTACTGCTAACATTTCTAGGACCAGATTGAATAAGAGCGGTGATAGAGGACACCCTTGTTTTACCTCTGATCTTATGGGAAATGCTTCTAGCTTCTCCCCATTACATAAAATACTTGATGATGGCTTTAAGTAGATGCTACCTATTATTTTCAGGAAGGTTCCATTTATTCCTATACTTTCTAATGTTTGTTATAGGAATGGATGTTATATTTTGTCAAAAGCCTTTTCTGCATCTATTGAGATAATCATGTGGTTTCTGCAAGTTTTATTGCTGATATGGTCAATTATACTAATGATTTTCCTAATATTAAACTATCATTGAATTTCTGGAATAAATTCTACCTGATCAAAGCGTATTATTTTTGAGATACGTCGCTGTAGTCTTTTTGCCAATATTTTATTTAAAATTTTTTCATCTATATTCATGAGAGAGATTGGTCTATAATTTTATTTCTTTGTTTTATCTCTTCCTTATTTAGGTATCAGTACCATATTTGTGTCATTAAAAGAATTTGGTAGGACTTCTTCACTAATTTTCCCAAATAGTTTGTAGGGTATTGGAATCAATTGTTCTTTAAATGTTTGATAGAATTCACTAGTAAATTCTTCTGGCCCTGGAGATTTTTTCCTAGTGAGTTGACTCATGGCTTTTTCAATTTCTTTTTCTAAGATGGGTTTATTAAGTAGTTTACTTCCTCTTCAGTTAGTCTGGGCAACTTGTATTTTTTTTGTAAAAATTCATCCATTTCCCTAAGATTGTCAAATTTATGTGCATATAACTGGGAAAAATAATTCCTAATTATTGTTAGATTTCCTCTTCATTGGATGTAGATTCACCCTATTCATTTTTGATACTCATAATTTGGTTTTCTTCTTTCTTTTTTATCATATTGAATAAGGGTCTTTAAATTTTATTGTTTTTTTCATAAAAACAGCTCTTAGTTTTATTTATTAATTCAATAGTTTTCTTAATTTCAATTTTATTAATCTCTCCTTTGGTTTTCAATATTTCCAATTTAGTATTTAATTGGTGATTTTGAATTTGTTCTTTTTCTAGGTTTTTCAATTGCATGCCCAATTCATTGACCTCCCTTTTCTCTAATTTAATCATGTATTCACTCAGGGATATAAAACTTCCCCTAAGAACTGCCTTTAATGCATCCACAGATTTTGGTATGTTATCTCATTATCATTCTCTTGAATGAAATTACGGATTGTTTCTATAATTTCTTGTTTGATCCACTCATTCTTTGGGATTAAATTGTTTAATTTTCAACTAGTTTTTAGTCTGTCTTTCCATGGCCCTTTATTGCATATAATTTTTATTGCATCATGATCTGAGAAGGATGCATTTAATATTTCTGCCTTACTGCATATATGTTAAGTGATGATATTGCTTCATTCTCGATGGTGCCTTTTAACAGGACATAGTTTCCTTCCTTATCTCTTTTAATTAGGTCAATTTTTGCTTTTGCTTTATCTGAGATAAGGATTGCTACCCCTGCTTTTTTCACTTTATCTGAGGCATGATATATTTTACTCTTGCCTTTAACCTTTACACTGTGTGTATCCCTCTGTTTCAGATGTGTTTCTTGTAAACAGCATATTGCAGGATTATGATTTCTAATTCTTTCTGCTATCCATCTCCGTTTTAGGGGAGAGTTCATTCCATTCACATTCACAGTTATGATTGTTATCTGTTTTTTTTCCCTCCATCCTATTCCCTCCCCTGTTAATGCTCATATTTTCCCCCTTTCTCCCCTCCCCCTTTTAATAGTTTCCCTTTTGACCACCGCCTCCCTCAGTATTCCCTTATCAGCTCCCCTCCCTTTTCCTCCCCTTTCACCTTACTTCTTCCCTCCCTACTAACTACTCCCCCCCTTTCATAGCCCTTTCCCCCTCCTACTGCCTGTAGGATGTTTTTATACTTAATGAAGTATGTTATTTCTTCTTTGCACCAAGAGTGACAGGAACAAATCTCATGCGAAGCTCCTCTCCCTCCCCTCTTTCCTTCTAAAGTGATACTTTTTGCATTTCTTCTCCATAGAGTCCTATTCTTAACTGGTTGTTATTCCCTCCTTGCACCAGAATCAATGAGTGAAAAGCTCATATGATTCTCATCTCCCTCCCTTCTTTTCCTCTGCTATCCTCTTTTTATGCCTCTTTATGTGGCATAATTTACCCTTTTCCACTTCATTCATTCCTCTTCTTCCATTGCAGTCCCTTTGTAGCCCTTAATAAGATATTTTTTTAATAGTCATTTTGTGTATTTTATACTCATACCCTCTACTTGTCTATAACCAGTTGGTCTTATCAAATAGCAGGGTGTGTGTGTGTGTGTGTGTGTATGTGTGTGTGTGTGTTTTCCTTGTTTACCTTTCTACGTCACTGTTGCGTCTCATAATTGGAGGTTGAATTTTCCATTGAGTTCTGGCCTTTTTATCAGGAAGGTTTGGAACTCTGTTATATCATTGAATGACCATCTCTTTGCCTGGAAGAATATGCTCAGTCTCGCTGGGTATGTGGTCCTTGGTTGTAACCTGAGCTCTTTTGCCTTGCAGAAAATTGTATTCCCCTGCCTCCGATCTTTCAGTGTAGATGCTGCCAAATCCTGCGATCCTCACTGTTGACCCTCGATATTTGAATTGTTTCTTTCTGGCTAATTGAAGTATTTTCTCTTTTATCTGGTAGTTCTGGAGTTTGGCCACAACATTTTGGGGACTTTTCAGTTTTGGATCTCTTTCAGCTGGTGTCTGGTGGATTCTCTCAATTTCTATTTTACCCTCTGGTTCTAGTATCTCAGGGCAGTTTTCCTTAACGAGGTTTTGGAGAATGTTGTCTAGGCTCATTTTTTTCATCATGATTTTCTGGTAGGCCTATGATTCTCAGATTATCTCTCCTGGATCTCTTTTCCAGGTCAGTTATTTTTTCTTTGAGTATTTTAGCTCTGTTTCTAATTTTTCATTCTTGTTGTTTTGTTTGACTAATTCTTGGTTCCTCATAGAGTTATTTGTTTCAATTTGGTTGATTCTAGTTTTTAGCAAATCATTTTCCTTGGTTAATTTTTGGAGCTCCTTTTCCATATCATACACTTTTCTTTTTAGAGAGATGTTTTCTTCATTATAATGTTTTTCTAATTCTGCAATTTTGGTTTTGAGAGAATTATTCATTTTGTCTTCTGTCTTTCTCATTCAGTTTTCAAAGTTCCTTTTGATTTCATCTAGGAGAGCTTTCTGTGCTTGGGACCTATTCCCTGTTGATGTTTCAGCTGTGGGTGTGGAGTCCACACTGTCTCCCTCTGAGTTTGGTTCCTCCCTCTGAGGACAGTAGGACTCCAGAGGCTTTGTAGTCTTCTTTCTACCCATTTTGAGGCGGGGCCCTAGCCACCCTTCCTCTAGGGATCCCAAACCTTTACTGTAGAGGATTTGGCCCTGGGGCAATAGTTACTATGTTTTCAGGGTCAGAGGGATTGGATTGGAGCAGGCGAGGTTCATTGGTCTTTGGAGGTCTTGATAGGGGCCTTTTTTTTTTTCTGGGCTATGTATTGGTAACCCCAGGAGTATTTGCTATCTGGGACAGGGGCCCCTGCATTTGGTTCTTACTTTGCTCTTTCCTGTCCCAGCCCTTTGGTGATAGTCCTGGTAGTGGCCCTTGTGGTTGGTGGGACTACTTGCCGTCTGTGTTGATCAGGTGCCTTCTGCACCTGCCTCTGAGGGTCGCACCTTCTGGGCTTGCCTCTGCATCTCTCTCCAGAGGCTGACACAGAGATCTGGGTCCAAAGAGCCAAAATGTGATCTGTTTGATATCAGGGGATGGACTTTCTCAGCCTTGAGTTCTGAGCTCTGAGAAAATTTCAGATGCTAGCTGCTTAAGGAAGTCAAAGCTGAGGGGCCTCCATCCCCTGAAGCTGAGCAAGGATCTTGGGCCTTGGACAGCAACAGAGAATGCTGTCAGATCTCACTAGGGCTCCAAATGTAGCACCGTACCTTGTTTAATGCAAACAAGATCCAAGTAATAATTTTAGAATGGACCCTTTATTAAAAATGCCATGTGGCTGATCAGGCCATGTGGTGGGCTGAGACGGCACCACCCATGTTTCAGGTACAGAAATAGCTGTAGCAGCATGCAACAGCCTAGATTTTTTTTTCTTTCTGATGAGGTATTTCAGATATTCTTCTATTATTTTCATTCTTTTGACTTTGATTATTTTTCATGATGTCTCATGGAGTTCTTAGTTTCCACTTGTCCAATTCTTATTTTTAAAGAATTATTTTCTTCAATGAAATTTTGTACCTCTTTTTCCATTTGACCAATTCAATTTGTTTGTGCTTCTTTTACCAGCTTGTTTGTTGTCTTTCATAATTTTCTTCCTTTGCACTTTCTTTTATTTCTCTTTACTTTTTACTGATTTTTCCTCTACCATCCTCATTTGATTTTAAAAACAATTTTTAGCTCTTCCTGGAATTCCTGTTGGGCTTTTGTCAATTCATGCTATTTTTACTTTGAGGCTATGCTTATAGCTGTTTTAGCTTTATCATCTTCTTCTGAGTTTGTGTTTTGATATTCCCTCTCACCACAGCAAATTTTTTTTATGGTCAGGTTATTTTTTGTTGTTGTTTCCTCATTTTTACACACTATTTCTTGATTTAGAACTTTTTGTTAAAGATGAACTCTGTTCCCACCATGGGGGTGGGACACACTTTCAAGCTTCAAGGTTTTTTACATTGCTATTTTCAGATCTAGTTGTTGGTGTTTGGAAGTTTTTGGTGCTTCCAAGTTGGTGTGATCGGGGGAAAGGTGTGGTAACTGATCTCTTACTCTGCACTCAGGTTTTTACACTGGAAAGGTCCTGGGTCCCTTTGGATGTCAATCAATGCTGTTCCTCAGGGTTCTAGATCCCTTGAGAGCAAAAATGATACTGCTTCTCAAGGTTCACCCCCCACTTTTATTTTTTGGAGGGCAATTGGGATTAAGTGACTTGCCCAAGGTAAGAGGGCTAGTTTTTGTGTTAAGTGTCTGAGGACAGATTTGAACTCAGGTCCTTCTGACTCCAGAGATGGTGCTCTATTCACTGCACCACCTAGCCGCCCCACCCACTCCCCTCTTTACTAAAAGTGTTCCTCTCTGCTCTTAAGCTCTGGCCCAGAAATGAATATAGGCAATTAATTCACCAAACAGTATCTGGTCCTGTATCCCATACTAATACAGAGGTCCCCTGTATCTCTTTCTGACTAGTTGCCAGATTCCCATACTCTTTCTGGCTTGACCTCCTAAAGCTGCTGCTCCTTATGATGCCACCACCTAGACTCACCACTAGTATTCCATCCATGTGGGCCCCACACCAAATTTTACCCTTGTGTCACAAATCTCTTTTCTATCTCCTATGTTGTTTTGTACTGGAAGAATGTCTCTCTCTGACTTTATTTATTTTTTTACTCTGCCACTGCAGAATTTTATTTAATGAATTATTTTAAAGTTGTTTAGACATAAATGTTGAGAGGATTTGACTGAGTGCTTTTTTTATCTTGGCTTCACCCTTGGAAGTAAAACACTTCCTATTTTATATCAAAGATTCTAGTATCCTTCCAGTCTCCTGGATGGGAGGGGGAAGGGCATGTATGTTGAAATATTTTAAAACTAATTATGTCAGATCCTTAGTTGTGTGAAACCAGTTGAGAGGAGGATTTGGGATTTTGGTAGATGGTACAACTTATGAATAATTAAGCATATTTATTTAATTTAGTAAGTAGAAGAAATATTCTAATTTTATATCCATTATTTCCCATTACAAGGAACTGTTCCCCAACAACTTTCCTTCCTAAGTTATCAGGTAATTCTATGATCAAGCTTAGTAACTAGTGTGTCAATGTAAATCCAAACTCAAATATTTTATAGATGTGTTTATTTATAAATAGAATTTTAGTTATTTAAACAAAGCAGTTATATTAGATATTTCCTCTATAATTCTTTCAGTCTATAACTTAGAACCCAGAAATATGTTTTCAACATATAGAGACATCTATTTATTAAAAAGGTTCTTTTGCTCCAGAAATTGCCCTGCCTCTCTCTTCCCACCCCTCAACCCCCTTCGTGGAAAGATAGGAATAAAATCCTGCCATTAGGAAGATTTTTAAACTAAAGCATATTATAGCATGTTTTTAATAAATATATCCTTTTTCAAACAGCATCCTAACATAATTCTTCACCTGTTGTCCCTAATCTTTTTAAACAGAGATTCACTGATTAGTTATCTAACTTTCATGATGAACATCTTATTTTTATTGAAATGAATGGCTCATCCTAAGGAACTTTCAGGAGACTAAAGTAAACCAATCAAAAGGGTTGATATAGTCTCAAAAGAAAATGTCAGCCCAAGACTCCACCCATTACCATTTCATTTACTAGAAATTTTGAATGAATGAAAGACATCTTTGTTTCACAGGGTGTACTCTAGACTGTTAGATTTGTAAAGTATTCCTTGAGAGTATTTGAGAGTCAAAGGAAACTTTCAAGGTGCACTATTAATAGAGCAGAAAGTAAAGGATTTAAGAGGAGAAAGCAGGGAAAAGAAAATTAGCAAGAGCTTATTTTTGTGACACAGCTGATAGAGATACCACAGATAACTGCCCCTATTTTGGTTCTGGCAAGTTTGAATTCCTCCAGTGGTTTCAAATGGATATGGAATTACTCCTTCATTTCCTGCTTTCAGATGTATGCTGTTATCATAACTGCTGAGTGCCACTCCCAAGGTGACTGCATTTTCCATACTTGCTAGTTGGTTTACTTACTTCTTCATCCACATAGCAAATTTACTCCTTCTGTTTATATCTCTCAGCTAACCAAAGCATTGATTAGTGTTGCACTTTTTCCCTCAATATCTTTTTCCAGCTATCATTATCAATGGTCTCCTTAGTTCTCTGCAAGTATGATGACATCCTTTATTCAAGAAAAAGGTCCCATCAACACACAAAAGTCCTCTTGAAATCTCACAAAATTACTTTTTGCCCTAAAAAGTTCTAAGTTTTTTTTTTTTTTAAGTAATAGGGGTTAAGTAATTTGCCCAAGGTTACACAGCCATTTTTTTTTTTTGTGTGGGTGTTAAGTATCTGAGACCAGAACTGATCCTGGGTCCTCCTGACTCGGGGGCTGGCCTTTACTCACTGCACCACCTACCCACCTCAAGTTCTAAGTCTTTAATACAACTTCTGGTTCATGCTGAGCCCGACTATCAGTCCCACAGCCCTGGAATTACAATATCATAAAACTTAGGAGGTGACCTCTTTGTGACTTTAAGTGCTGGTATGAGAAAATAGGCCCCAGTGTGATAGCCAATGATAAATCTTCTCCTGGCAGGGATTTCAGCAGGAAAACTGACTTAGATAATGCCATAAATCTATTGAATGGTAAAAATGGGGATAAAACAAAGGTTTTCTAATTTAGTGATCATACACATACACACATATGTGCACATGTATGTATACATACCCCACCACATACATACATTTGCATTTGATAATGTTTTTCAATATAATTGGTTTCCTTTGTGACACTATGTATTTTATTTGCATTTAAAAACATTCTGAGCCAGGGCCACATTGGTGTTACCAGCATTCCAAAGAGGTTCTTGACACAAATAAAGATAAAATTCCCTGATTTAAACCCAAAAAGGGCAGCATGCATGATATAGTGGACCAACAACAAACATTGATATGCGACAATGACTATGCGCCAGGCACTCTGCTAAACGCTGGGCACACAAAAGTATAAAAAGACAGTCCCTGCATCAAGGATCTTTCATTCTAATAGAGAAAGACTACAAATATGAACAGAAGCTGAAAATCAAGAAGAAAGGGAGGTATAGACCCAGGGGCTTAGGAGTAAAGTCCAGCAAATGAATGGTGACTAGTATTAACTCTTCCCCAAAATGGAAGGGAAGAACTCACTGATGGGTCACTGATCCCATAGGAAAAGAATGAGGAAGTAGGCTGAAATGAGGAATGAGGAATGGATGGGCAGAATTCTGACCTTAGAGACAAGAGGATCTGGGTTCAAATTCAAGTTCCTCACTTGAGGTAGTAATCATTTAACCTCTCAGTGTTCCAGGCAATCCTCTAAAACTGTAAGTTGCAACAAAAGTGGTAACCAGCAATGTAGAGAAAATTTCTCACTGAGAGTTCCCTACATAAATGAAATCACAGGTTTTGGCCCTAATTAAAAAAGGAAACAATGACTTTCTTCATTGGATTTCTAGTTCCTATAATGTTTTCTTGGGCAATCTGAGCACTACAATAATATTCTTAATATGTTAAAAGAACAGAAGGTCGGTCTCCAATATGCTAGATACATACCTTATAGAGGATATCCCTAAGGTACTGAATGATTATACAAAGGATCATGGCTTTGGAGCTCAAAGGAATCTAAGATATCTATAAACCTAAGCCCTTTATTTTACAAATTAGAAAATAGAGCCCAGGGGTGGCCAGGTGGCTCAGCGAGTAAGAGCACCGGCTCCAGTGTTGGGAAGACCTGGATCAAATTCCGGCTCAGATACTCAGCACCACACCCAGAAATAACTGGCCTTGTAACCTTGAGCAGGTTACTTAACCCCGATTGCTTAAAAAAAAAATAGAGCCTGGAAGGACTTAAATTGCTTCCCTAGAGTCACATAGCTAGTAAAGGTATGAAAGGAGATTTAAGCTCAGGTATTCCTGACTCTCAGTCCAGCTTTCCATCTTCTAGGAAGTCCAGGATGAGAAGGCATGGGGGGGGGGGTTTACATTGTCAAAAGAATACACATATTGAAGACATTACAGGTCCATTAAAGCATTAAAAAATGAATATAGTAGGAGGCAATAACAGTGTGTACCCACTGGGTCATATTGAGATTGCAAGTACTGTTTCAGTCAGGGTCAGCCTGGCCCAATGTGAGCTCAAATTTAGTGACCCAGTTACTGTATGAATGTGATGTCTCATTCAAGTGAAAAATTAAACCAGAAGTTCAATAATGATGGGAAGCTCTAATTTACAACAGAATGACTTCCTCAGAATGAGACAACTTGCCTGGATCCAATCAGAATCTTTATTTCTGTGTTGGTTCTTTATAAAATTAAAATAAAGCCAATCCCAGGGGGCATGGATGGGGGAAATGACAACTGAAACAAATGTGACATAGATAATTTGCCAGTTTGTCCAGAGTACCAACTTCTTCCTGGGAATAATAAGTTCAGAAAATTCATTAGTTGTATAAAATTATTAAGATCCCCTTATTAAGTTATAATGTACCCTAGGGGAAGGAAATATATAAAAATCTGAAATTAGAAAGAAGCGTCATTACTTTAAATGATGAGCTATCCTGAGACACATAATTTTAAAAATTGTGACAACTTTTCAAGAACACATGCTTACTGGTTATTATCCCCATTAAATATGGCTGATAGTGACCTGAACTTACTAGACATTTAACTTCCTCTGGGGCAGGGATCATTATCTTATTTAAATGTCATTCCCCACCCTCCAAAGTGGTCTCTCTGCACATTGTAGAAAATTCATACAGAAAATTCTTGATGAATTAAATGATAAAAGTGAATGGCTTTCTCCCTGATGATGTTCATATATGAGAAAAGTGAATTTACTAAATATCTAAGAATCATTTGTATTTCTTTAAGCATTATTTACTCTGGGAAGCTGTTGTGTATCTTATTAATTAATATAACCAAAAAGTGTGATGTATGTCTTAAGTGTTCATTTGGATCCCAATTATTATTTACCATTTTGTATTTATACCCCTTTGCCTTTTTTTCAAAGAAAATCTTGCAGCTAAAAATGGGTGCTAGGGTGGGGTGGGGCGCAGGTGTTATACCATAAGAGGTTATCCATGGGTGGGGATTTTCTTTGGAGAGAATACCTACTTTGGTAAACTCAGTGATACTTTGGCCTAATAGAGTAAATGAGTTTAGCAATAAATATCTATGAGTTATAAGCAATGCCTACCCAAAGTTTCTTGGTTAAATTTTTCTTTTAAAAATAATGAATTGTAGGGGTGGCTAGGTGGCACAGTGAATAGAGCACTGGCCCTGGGGTCAGGAGCACGTGAGTTCAAATCTGACCTCAGACACTTGACACACTAGCCTTGTGACTTTGGGCAAGTCACTCAACCCCAGTTGCCCTCCCCCCAAAAAAGCAAAAAAAAAATGAATTGTGGAATAATACATTCAATGTCAAAAGACCTGTGTAGGTCATTGTAAAGTCACACATGAGCAACTTTCCAGAGGACTGCTATTGTGAACAGCTTTTCAAGGTTCTGATTACACAGTACAGTGAACTCTATTTATTCAATAACAAATCAGAGCAAAACATTCATAGAAAATCAAAATACAGCATTCAGAATGTTACAACTTATCACAGAAAATCAAAATACAGCATTCACCATGTCACAACTCAACAACTCATCACTAAAATGGCCATATAGTTTTCACCAAAGTGTTTGCAAAGTACTTTCATTTAGTCAATCACAAAATCCTTAATTCAGTCAGAGTACAAAAGTCAAAGTTCTCACCCCTAGGTCACAGTAAATCATAATCTTCTCAGTCAGTACACAGTATCCAAGTAAAGTCTTCTTTCAGCTTGACTTGGGGCTGGCTCTCACCTTCCATGGTTCCTCTTCCATGGTCCCAGCTTCAACTGTCACCTGCGTTCAAAGGCAAGCAGCTTCCAGTTCCTTGTCCTGCTCCTTGTCCAGTACTTCATCCAGTTCCCATTCCATATTGAAGTTCACAGTGTCCAGTCCACCTCAGGTCCTTCACATTTCCTGTTTCTGGGAAGGCAAAGCTTGACAGAGGCACAATAATATTCATACACATTGCTGGCATCATCATCAATTCACTATGTGCCTGTGAAATCAACTCAGACCCACCAACAAGGTCTGAGAACTTAACACAAATCATTGACATAGAAATCAACACAGACCCACAAACAAGGTCCAAGAAGTAAGCACAAATCATCAGTAAAGTCCCAGGACCTCCAAAACCCTCCTCCAGGACTTCTGTAAAAATACAACCAGAAAATCCTCTTTCAGGGTTTCCAGTAAGGTCCCAGGGCTTCTGTACAAAGTATCACAAAGAAACATCAACACAGACAGAGCAAACAGAGTGCCAGGATACCACAAGTTTTCTCTTTCTTGACTCTGCCACCACAAGAGTCCTCTTCTCAGTTCTGCTGTCTCTAGCCTGGAAATTCTCCTTATATATGGTCATTAGCTCCTCCCCTTCCTGTTGCAGGAGTTCATGAATTCTAGGGTTCACAAGGTGTGGGGTTCACACGTTCTGTTTCTTAACAGACTTGATACAAGGCTCAAAAGAAACCTGAACTGAAACAAGGTGTTAATTCAGTAGTTCAAACTAGGTGTGAACTACTTCTGTGCTTGCCATTACAGTCATTCTATCTAACCACTTCATCCTATAGATGAAAACAACTTTGGTATAGAAATGTTAATTGAACTGCCCATGGTTACAAAGAAAATGAGTGAAAAAGCTGTGATATGAACCCATTGGATTTTGCCCTATATGATATTTTTCACTTTTAAGTTCATTATGTTGGCATCTTATAAGTAAGATTACTTTATTATTAAAAAAGCTTTAGGTTACTAAAAATCACTTTTTTCAGGGGCAGCCAGGTAGCACAGCGAGTAAGAACACTGGCTCCAGTGTGGAGATGACCTGGGGATCGAATCCGGGCTCAGACACTTAGCACCCACCCAGAAACACCTGGCCATGTAACCTTGAGCAAGTTACTTAACCCCAATTGCTTAAAAAAATTTTAAAAATCCCTTTTTTCTGTTTAGTATTTCCAATTCATTTTTGTAACTTTGTTTCTTGGTAGAATCATATGGAAAAAGTCACCAGAGATGCTTATTAATAATACATTATAGATCTGGATCTCCTAGTGATTATTTTTTTAACTTAAAGTTGATTAATACACTGATGAAAAGATATGGATCCCACTTTTGTTCAAAATTATTTAAAATATTCAATTAATGCCATTTGGGTAATGAGCAGAAAACAATTTGATTCACTGAGCATTTATTAAGCACCTACAAATTACCAGGCACTCTGCTAGGCACTGGAAATACAAAGACAAAATATCAAAACAGCTTTTTCTCTGAAGTCATATCAAGAAAACAAGGACTTATTTAAGTTTTTATAATGTGCCATTCACTGTGGATACAAATACAGGCAAAAAGAAATATAGTCACTATGCCTTCAAAGAACTTAAAATCTAATGGGGGAAGACACACAAAACAGATATGGAAATAGGGGTGGTGGCAGAGGGAGCAGAAGAAGTTGTTGGGAAATTTTGGTGGTACCCAACATGGGGGCATAATGTTGAAGTCTGGAAAGTCAGAAGCACAGCCTATAGGGGAATGAGAAATGGTGGGCCTGGGCCTCTCCCCAAAATGGAGACCCCCTGAGGAATTCATCAGTGGGAGAAGGGAGCCAGCATAGCAGAAGGAAATTTTAGGCTGAGACTGCAGATGAGGTATGATGTTGAAACTTATATTATACTGAGAAAGAACATTGTAATTTGTGTGTCCAATTTCATTTTCATTATTTAAATTTTATTGACTATCAAAAATGCACCTGACAGTTCATTCCTTTTCTCTAAAAGTATATATAATGGTTGAATTTCCTGCTAGGTGGGCTTATTTACATAGCAACTATCTTTTCAGTTTTGCAAAACACCTTTTCTCATGAATTATTTCATTTAATCCTCACAACAAACCTATGAATTGAATTCTATAGTTACTTTTTTCCCAGTTTAATAGCTGAGGGAACTGGGGCAACTAGAAAGTTTCAGAGATCAGAGATTTGGAAACCAGGTTTCCCCAGATTTCAAGTCCAACTATCTTCTACATACACTATGTTGCTTATTATAATCACTACCCATAATCATGATCGGATGACATTTGTTTTACAATGTGATATTCCTTATTCTAAACCCAAAACTACTTATTGAAATGACAGTGCAACAAATTCTGAAAATTTTCAGTTTTTTTGTTACTTAGAACAAAAAATTTTTGCTATTTATCTGAAGATATAATTGATTGACCAGAATCCTCAAGAAATGGCATGTTCTGCTTAATTGAATTTTCATTTTAATTAGATGTAAATTAAAATAAAACAAAATGATTGTTCCAGTGATGGTTAAACAATTTCTATTATAAAAATAACAAAACAAAACAAAGCAACTTCCTCTCCCAAATAACCACATTTTCCTTACCTAGAAAGTACAATATATTTTAGATATTAGGATCTTTTTGTAATGATTCAGGATCTCACAATGCATCAGAGTCAAACACAGATGATTTCTCATGGTACTGCATTAAACAGTTGGGCTGAATCAGCATATGTCTAACAGTATGCCTTGAAAGTTTTTCTTTTTTAATGAATACATTTTCTGATATGAGCATCCCTTGGGGTTATATAGTTACTTTTCCTGAAAATAAATTGGAGGGAAAGAATATCTATATAATTGGGGAACATAGTCAAAGTTTTAGTGCAAGATTTCTTAACCTGAAGTCCATCAAACCCTGTACCATGTGGAGAGACTTACAGGGTTTGGCTGAATTTAGGAGAAAAATAAAACCTTATCTTTTTCATTAACCTTTAACTGGAACTTAGGGATTTCTTTTCCTTATGCATGTAGGTAACAAACACATTTTTTTTTTTTTCTGACAGGGGTTCTTTAGGTTTCATCCAACTTCCAAAGGAGTCCATGACAAAAAAGGTTAAGAACTCCTGTTTCAGTATATTACTCTTGTGCAGATTTCGAATATTTAACACTTGATAGTAACATTCATGAAATAAAATAAAATGTCAATTGATTGATCTTTAAAATATCAGATTTTCTCTCCTTTAGTTAATTTAACAACCACAAGATGGCGGCAAAGACTTAAAGAAAGGAGCTTGTCATGCTATTAAAAGTTACCCCAAAAGTCCAATTGTAAATTATTGGTGCAATCATTAAGCATATTCTAATGTCTAATTCCAAATAAAATTTTGCTGTTCACAGTATGTAATCAATAGTCTTAACAGAACAAGCAAACAGGTTTCTTTTTATCTTTTGTCTTCAGTAGAAATTACCCTTATTTTTTCATAGATTGATGAAAGTTTGTTTCAATTAATTATAATTTTAGTTAAAGTTTTTAAAAAGCACTTTTATAATGAGATTCATGTGTTTTAAAAAAGTTAATCTTAAAAAAATTCCTGTTACATATTTGATCCTATCCCTTAGCAAATATTATCATATTTATTATTAATTGAAATAATTTGCCCATTTTGAATATCTGAAAATGTTGAAGTATTCCAATGTTTGAAGAACTTTTATATATACATGCATACATACATATATTTGTATGTTTTGCATTCTTAGGAATTAATATGTAATATTTATGGGGTGGCTAGGAGAGCACCCTCCCAGGAGGCAGGAGGACCTGAGTTCAAATTCAGCCTCAGACACTTAACACACACACACGCAAACTAGGTGTGTGACCTTGGGCAAGTCACTTAACCCCAACTTGCCCTACCTTCCCCACTCCAAAAAGCCAAAAAAAAAAGGAACATTTAAAAAGAATTCTTAGCATAAACTTCAATGTTCATAATTATGATACAGAACGTATTACTACCAATTCCTTCATTTTCCTTTTGTCATTTGTTCTATGGTTCAGAGATGAAGTGGGTAGTAGTAGAAAAAATACTGTATTTGGAATCATATGATTTTCAATATGAGTAATTTTAGAGATCACCTAGTCTAAACATCCACCTAATTTACTGATTAGAAAACTGAGGTGAAAGAGATAAAGCAATTTGCACAAGACTGCATCAGTGATAAGTAGTATAACCCTTTGCTCCAAATCCAGTGCTCTTTAAATTTCTTAGGAGATCTGGATTCTAATCCTGATTCTATTACTAACTTGCTGTATAATTTCAAGCCAATTGTCAAATCTTTCTAGACCTCAGTTTCCTCATCTCTAAGATGAGGAAGTTGGATTAGCTGATCTCTAAATTCTTTCAAAACTGCAAAATTCCAAAATTCTTGTTAAATTTAAGCTTTTGGGTGCTTTGAAGTAGAATTATAGAAATTAAAGTTGCAAGACATCATCTAATCCAATTCCATTTTTTTTAGATGAGGAAACTGAGGCCCAGAGATAGAAGTGTATTTTCCCACTTTACACTGGTAGGACATGTTGGTGTTGGTCTTTTGTTTTTTAAAAGGACCGATGACAGATTACCATCACGAGTGATGTCTTGACCTGTGTGTGACTTAGATTCAAGTGGGGCAGATTTGCACAAAATTGGTAACCTCACTTTCTCTTCCAGAGTCATCAAACTCCAGTGTAAAATGAAAGATGAGACAACTGGAGATGGCCTGGGATGCAATGGATGAACTTGGCATCTTCAATATCTGAGAAAACTCTGAGTGTTCCATAATACCTGCTTCAGCCATTATGGTCTTTGGGCAAATTGTTCTCATCCATCCATTCCTCCAGGGGTAGGTCTCCACATGGTTGGGGCAGCCATCCCTCTATTTCACTGATTGGTTTGAGGTCTATAGGTTAACCTCAACCTGGTTTAGGCTGTTTGCTGAGACAGTTTTTACCAGGGTGTGGTCATTGCACATGCAGTTGCTTCTTGCAACCACATGTGAGAGTAGGACATCTAGAAGAATCAGGATTAGCTACTCTCAAAATATTTGAAAGAGATAATTATAACAGTTAGGACAAGACAGCATCTATTATAAATAATAGGAATATTATCTGGATTCTTATAGGCAAAGTTTACCATTCAAAATGGCCAACTGTGATCAGAATCTTTTTAGTAGTGGTGGTGGCTTAGCAGGAGTCTGTCTAATTGTCCTCTATCAATTGACTTTATGCTTACCTAATAATCTCAGATGGATAACTATGGAATATAAATTACTTTCTACTTGTACCATTAAATGATAGCCTGAATTTAAGTTTGCAAAGGGCAAGGACTGGCATGTTTTTCTTTTTTCTTTTTCCATTGTATCTCATGGTCCTAATGCTGTACCTTGCACACGATGTGTTTAATAATTTGTTAATGAATTGAACCCCAGAATGCAAAAACTTTTTTCAACTATCTGTAAACACCTGAATAAATGTTACTGGACTGATTTAAGTAGTACAAACTCTCCATTTATAATTCCAGGGAGAATGCATCCTGCTTTGTTGTAGGGAACATGCAGTTAATGAGCATCACATTTTCAGTCTGCACATGCTGGTGATGGAGAAGATGTGATACTCATATTCTTGGAATTCCAAAGGAATATGAAAAATATTCTTAAATTACAAGGTAAACGTCCTGAAATATTAGAGCAGTAACTCATGTCTCTTACTTTATAGTTTACAAAGCACTTTCCGCACAACAACCCTGTGAGATAAATTATACAAGTACAACCAGAATGAACTCCATTTTACAGGTAAGGAAAGATAGATCCAAAGAGTCTGTTCTTTGCTCAGGGTGGCATAATTAGTTATTTGACCCCATAAAGCCCTGCTTCAGTTAGCCCCATCCTACTTTTCCTTACACCTTACTCTCTGTCACTTACTCAATGATGGTGACCTCATAGCTGTTCCACAAATAAGACACTCAATCTCTCAGCTTCATAATTTTCTCTGTCTGTCCCCCATGCCTGGAATGCTCTGTCCCCCTCATCTCTACCTATTGACTTCCCTGAATTCCTTTAATTCCCAACTAAAATCCCATTTCCTAAAGGAAGATTTTCCCAACTCCTTTTAAATCTAGTGCCTTCCCTCTCTTAGTTCTTATTTCTCCTGTGTATCGCTTATTTGTACTTGTTTTCTGCCCTATCAGAGTGTGAACAGCTTCAGGATAAAGACTGTCTTTTGTTTCTTTCAGTATCCCCAGCACTTAGAACAGCACCTGGAACATAATGGCTATCAAGAAATATTTATTGACTTACAGACTCAGGTTCTCTTACTAAAAATCCAGTATCTTTCCATTATCTTGTACTTCCCTTTCAGAAATAATATCATTGTGGCTTTCATATATATATATATATATACACACATATGAATAAATATATATGTATGTATATGTGCATATGTATATGCACACACATATATTATGTATATATGTGTATATGTATATATATGTGTGTATATGCTAAGTGAATGTCAACCTCACACCCTAAAATATCCCAATTTTCTTCCAAACCTCAATATTATTCCATCACTAGGTACATGAAGTGCCAGAAACTTCAATAATTCAGATCAACTTGGAGCTGAAGGGAGGATCATGCTTCTCATTCTGAATTGTCTAGGCATTTTAAAGAAATATATTTTTGTTGCTTTCAGATATATATATATATATATAGTGACTCAAATGGGACTAAAAACCTAGAAGAAAAGGTAATGCTGAAATCACCCCACGTCCCTGTCATTTACACAAACACACACACACACACACACACACACATACACACACACAAAACCCATCATAATTCTCTAGTTCTCCCTTTCAGTATACACAGTTGAAGAGGATTATTTGAAATTGTCATTTGACTATGGCAATGAGACTATCCAAATGGATGGAAAATGCTACTAGATTGTAACTTCCTTCAGGACAGGGAAAAGTTGTCTTATACAACTTTCTATCCCACACAATGGCTAATACAGAATAGGAAGTAAGTAAATACTGTATTCAGTGAACAAAGTATTTAAATTTTGGACCCCCCCCCCATAGTCTTGATTACACTGGTAGTTCTCATTATGAAGAAAGGTTGGTAGTGTGTGGTAAAGTACAGAGTATTGGTTCTGGAGTCAGAAGGTCTGGATTCAATCCCACCTCTGCCATTTGCTACCTGTGCACTATCTGGGCCTCAGTTTCCTCATCTGTAAAATAAGTAGATTGGATCAGAGAGCCTCTGAAGACCCACACAACTCTAAATCTATGATCCCATGATTTTATGAACTAAAAATGAATTTCTAACTTTTGGGCCTCTTCAAATAATTGCAAAATCTGGACTTGTGGCACTTAAATTAACACATTTTCTATTCTATCAGACAACATGCCTGGGCTGTTCAGTCACAGTGCCTGAGCATTAGGAGGAGTCTGGGTTCACTTTGGTGTTTCTGCTTATGTTTTTCCTCAGAATGTATGGGCTTACACTTAGCCTCCTGACTGATGGATATAAATTTCCTGCCTATATAATGAATCAATTATATATAAAAGTAAGGTAGCATTAATATAATGCTTGAATGTTTGTAAAATGTTTTATATTCATTCTGCCTAATAACAATTCTGTGAGATAGATGCTAGTGATAATATTGTTCCCTTTTTATAGAAAAGAAAAAAAATAGTATAGTACCTTATCCACGATCACATATCCTTGACAGAATTTGAACTTAGGCCAGCTTATCACCAAATCCAGCATTCTGGCTCCTCTTGCCAGGGCTGCCTTGGATCATGTAGTCTAACCCACTCATTTTATAGATTAGAAAATCTAAGGACACATGGTGAACTGCCCAAGGTCACAGGGTCGGTCAGTTGCAGAGACAGTTTCTAACTCCAAATAAAATCCTTATTCTACTTCCCAGTGCTCTCAAGAGATGAGCCTATTTCTGTAAGGGTAAAGAACAGCTCACTTCCTTCAACCATGAGGGAACTGTTAACAGATAGAAAGTAGCAGGGTGAGATGAGGAATTGGGTTGGAAATAGGAAACATTAGGCATCCACGAACACTCTGGCCATCAGCCAATGCTCAAGTCAATGTACGAAAGATTTGAACTCAATGTTCCATTCAATGGGCCTGGTTTGGCCACTGCTTTATTACATCTTCAAATATTTGTTTCCTATTTTGTAGGCATGGATTCATTGCACTAAGTAGTGCCCTTGTGACCTAAAATAATTAATGGAATTTCCAGAGGTGCTTAACACATAAACCAGACTGTGACTTACATCCTGGTTGAATATGGTACAATAGATTCTTTTTTAAAAAAGTGTTTTATATACCTTACAGCTTTCCCATCACACTTAGCCTCTTTTAGTTGCAAGTCTTTATTGAATTGCTACATACATGTATAAATGTAGGTGTGCATATATATTTTATCATGTACACAAACTATCTACATAAATACATATAGCACATGGGTATATTCACCCATACAAGCACACACATGTATATATTGCTTTCTGTGTGTATATTACATATTACTTACACATATATGTAGGTACACATATATTTTACTTCCCTCCCTAGCTGTTTTTAGATGACTTTGTCCCTTATTCCTAGTAATGAGAGAAGCTACTTGGTCACATATTCTCAAAAAGACATCTTGAAAAATACACTTTTGATCTTCATGGAATTCTAGGGTTAGCTAGATGGACATAAAATCCTAACTGACCATTCTAGATAGCTTGAACAAGAAATGTAGCCTTATGCTCTTAGAAATCTCCCCAGATCCTAGCCCTTAGAGGGGCTTCTGTTTTCTTTCCTTTTGGTCTGTCTCTCATTTCCCCTTTGGTAAAAGAAATTCTAAGAGAGAAGCTGGAAAAGTCTTCATTCCAGCACAGCTGTAATAAATATCAAGCCATGCACCAGAAGACAATATTACAGCTGACAATTTGAACAAAAGTCCATGTTTATAACAGGAAAAGGAGAACAAGATCGTTCCTGTCAAATCTCCAACAGAGGTTATTCCTCCACCCAACCCCCTTTGGCTATTGACACCAAGCCTCATTTGTCTTCTTTTTCATCATTATTATCCTTCAAAGAACCCAGCCATGACAAAGGGAAATATTTTATCATTGAGTGTGAAATAAAAGCAACTATGCTATTTATCCCTGTTACACCCAAAGTATGTAATATGGTGGGGGGGGGGGTTGCACTATAAGGGTGGGTGACAAGTCTTGTTGGATCCTCAACTAAGAGGCAATGTAGTGAAGGGGATTTGAATTCGAATATCTAGGGCCAAATCACGACTTTTTCTGGGGTGCTGTACAACCTGGGCAAAATTACTTACCTCTCTGGCACTTAGGTTTCTTATCCATAGAATGAAGGACCTCAGCAAGATGTTTTCTAAAGTCCCTTGAGGCCCTCAGTTTTATAATCCTGTGCTCAGAGATTGAAATCACGGGGGCCCAAAGCATGGAAACCATTGAGACTGTTTAATAAAATCTATCAATCGACTATTTATTGAGTTCCTGCTCTGAGCCCAGTTTGTGTGGTGTATTTATATGGATATAAATGTCAAGAAAAGAACACTGTTTGGCTATACTCAAAGGCAGTCTATTTGTAGTAGTGTGCCTGTGTGTGTCCTGAGCTATCCCCAAGGGGTAGGTCACAGTTAAGAGTCCCTAGTGCTGACTCAAAACTCCCACCCAGAATTTCTGGAGCTGTAATCCCACCAAATACGTGTCTTCTGAAGAGAGTCTGGTGTGAGAATTGGGAATGGGGCATGCAGTCAGATGACCTGAGCTTAAATTGTGACCTTTGCTATTTTCTACATGTATTGTGGTTGTTGAATCATTTCAGTCACATCCAACTCTTCATGACCCCAATTGGGGTTCTCGTGGCAGAGATAATGGAGTAGTTTGTCATTTCCTTTTCTAGCTCATTTTAAAAATGAGGGACTGAGGCAAACAGGGTTAAGTGACTTGCCCAGGGTCACACAGTTACTAAGTATCTGAGGCCAGATTTGAACTCAGGAAGATGAGTCTCTCTGACTTCAGGACTGGCACTCTATCCATTGTGCCACCTAGCAGCTCTTACTTGCATATATATATGTATATATATATATATATATGTATGTATACATGTCATCTACTGTAGACTGTAAGCTCTCTGAGGGCAGGAACTATGCTGTGTTTCATCTTTCTATTCCCTGCATCTAGTGGGCTGTTTTGTACACATTAGATGCCTATGTATTTTTTTTTGTCAAATTAAATTAAAATAGCAAAACCATAGTGAATGATACTTCTAACCCTATATGTTTGCCAAGTATATGTTATTCATTTTTGATAAAGTCTTAGGTGGAAAGTCAGGAAGACCTGGGTTCAGATTTTGCTTCTGACTCCTGGCAAATGACCTCAAGCAATTCACATGAGTTCTTTGAATCAGTGTTTCCTCTCCTGTAAAATGAAGTCATTAGATAAGGCCTTTGGAGTCCCACTTTTAATTCAATTCTTTGAAATAATGCTTTATACCAATTTTCCAAATTGAGCCTCACAACAACTTATTGAGATAGGCTTTGGAAAATCATTCCTATTTTATAAATGAGGAACTTGAGACTCAGAGTAGCTAAAAGGATTTTTTCCCCTAAGCTCATCTAACCACAATTATTGGAGCTAGAATTTGAACAAAGGTCTTTTGACTCCAATAAATATGGATTTTGTACATTTTTCTTTCCGATTGTAATTACATCTCACAGAAATCAAAATTCCATTGGTTAGAATGTGAACTGTTATGAAATTTTCATGCCTTGAAGGACAGAGACCTTATCTTAAAGCTTTTGGACTATGTTGAACAGATGAATGACTGATTTCCTAACTTCTGACTCCGAGAATTCAATATGTTTGATCATACTAACAAAGAAATAAGCCAGGTATTATTGGACTACATTAACTCTTGCAGTATATGAAAGTACAATTCTGAATGTGTGTTTTATACTCCTGAGAAAACAATGTCATGGTGAATCTCTCTAAATAATGAATGAACTAGCAGATTAATCAGCATTGCCCTGCCTGTACCCAGAAAGAAGGAACAAAATAGTAACTAAATAGAATGAACTATTTATAGATTTAAAAATGATTACTTCTTCAAACTATACCAATATTTGATTTTTTTTAATTTTACTGATTGTGTTTTTGTTGTTTGCTGTTGTTTCTCAGTCATGTCTGACTCTTTGGGTCACAAAGATAATTGAGTGGGTTGCCATTTCCTTGTCCAGCTCCTTTTACAGATGGAGGAAGTTGAGGCAAACATGGATAAGTGACTTGTCCAGGGTCACACAGCTAGTAAATATCTGAGTCTGGATTGGAACTCATAAAACGGAGTCTTCCTTATTCCAGACCCAGCATTCCGTCCACTGAGCCACCTGGTTGCCCCTAGCTGTTTTTTTTATATTTATTACTTTATTTTTAGTTTTCAACATTCACTTCTGTAAATTTTAAATTTTTTCCTTCTTCCTTCTCCTTCCCTCCCCAAGATAGCATGAAATATGATATGGTTGTACACATACTTTCCTATTAAACACATTTTCATATCAGTCATGTTGAATAGAAGAATTATAACCAATGGGAGAGACCATGAGAAAGAAAAAGCAAAACAGAACAAAAAAGAAAATAGTCTACTTTGCTCTGCATTCAACTCCATAGTTCTTTCTCTGGAAATGAATGGCATTTATCATAGTGAGTCTTTTGGAATTGTTTTAGGTCCTGGCATTGCTGAGAAGAGTTAAGTCTACCAAAATCAGTCATTGCACACTGTGGCTGTTTCTGTGAACAGTGTTCTTCTGGTTCTGTTCACTTCACTCAGAATCAGTTCATAGAAGTCTTTTCAGGATTTTTGAGGTCCACCTGTTCATTTCTTATAGCACAATAGTATTCTATTACATTCATATACCACAAGATGTTCAGTCATTCCCCAATTGATGGGCATCCCCTCAAATTACAGTTCTTGACCACCACAAAAGAGCTGCTATAACTATTTTTGTACATGTGGGTGGGTCCTTTTCCCATTTTTTATGATCTCTTTGGGATACAGCCCTAGAAGTGGTATTGTTGGGTTGGAGGATTGGGGTTTTATATTTATTGCAAATATGAACTTAAAAGAAGAATTTTATGTTGTTTATTTTAAATTGCATGATATAATACAATACCATTTTAATAGGGCATTTTGCAAACTACAGGTTCCTAAATTTTAGAGTTTATTCACCTATCTGGGTGTGGTTACCACAATCAATTAAAAAAAATTAAAAGCTAAGAGAATAAAAATATTTTCACAACATTATTAAGCTGCTGGATTACAGAATTGAAGTGACTACCATCAGTATTTGCACAAGGTGTTTTTCAAAGTCTTTTTTGACTTTGTAGGCAAGACAGCTATGAAATTGAGTGCAGTTAGGGAACTTCCATTGCTGCTGACCATGAATTAATCAATAAACATTTATTAAGTACATACAAAGTGCATTTATTAAGTGCAGGCAAAAAAAAAGCAAAGGCTATCTTTTTTAAAGAAGACCACAATCAAATGGGACCAGAAATGGAAAATTTGATGGGATGTACTATGATGGGGCCACTACTGAAGCAGGATGGGGAAGTTAGAGGAAGTTATGATGGGATTACAGGCCAGGGAGTTCCAGGGATAGTAACCAGTAGAATATTAGGCTATCGGTCAGGTTTGGAGGAATTAAAAAATGAAAAGATTTCCGGGAGAACCTTGCGATGACCAGTCTTTGAATGCTGTTCACTCAGAGTTTTTATTTAACATTATCTATTTTACTACTTTTGTACCATCTATGCTATCCAACGCTACTGGAATGACCTTACAACTGTGGCAGTCGTCACCTTTTCTCCTTCTTTACAGTTTAGAACTGGCAGAAAGAGCATGTATTGGGTCCGTGTCAATTAGAATTCTCATCTCTTATGGTCAACATCTTTATTGGTGACTTATCTGATGGAATACATAGATGATATACATGTTGATTTAGAGGATGACACAAAGTTGATTTGGGCAGATAGAAAATTCTATCAATACAATAAAGATGTTCAAAGATCTTGCCAGTATGAAATAATGGCTCGGTTATGATCAAATTCAATTCAGGAGGGATAAGTGTAAAGCCCTGCCCTAAGTTCAAGAAAATCAACTGTACAAGCACAAAATGGGTGGAGATGTGGCTGGATGTTAGTTGCTGTGAGAAAAATTAAAGAACATGGGGCTTTTGTGAATTGCAAATTCAAGAGTCAGTAGTTATAACTTGGCTGCCCCAAAACCCTCAGGGAGATCTTACTTGAATATTTCACCAGATCTATGATCTCAGTACCATGGGAGCTTTCTTCACTGCTACAGAGCACAAATCATCTGTGTGGTTTAACTATTCGGTGATTTTTCCTATGCTTTCAATAGTGGAGTCATTCAATGGACCAGAGACCTTCTTCTGGTGCAAGGGTGGGGAGCGTGTAGGCTTGAGGCCACATGTAGCCTTCTAGGTCCTTGGGTGAGACCTTTTGACTGAGTCAAAGTTTTACCAAACAAATCCTTTAATTAAGGTGATTTGTTCTGGGAAATTTGCATTCAGTCAAAGAACCACACTTGAGGACCTAGAAGGCCACATGTTACCTCAAGGCCACAGGTTCCCCACCCTTGTTCTGCTTGTTTTTAGATTGTGTGGGTAAATGCACAGCTCTGGGGTGAATATCAATATCCACAGAGTATAGTGGGGAATGCCCTGGTTTTGGTGTTAGAGTTCTTCAATTCAAATCCCTCTTTGGATACTTGCCATCCACCTGGGTGACTTTGGGCAAGTCACTTCACTTCCACACTTCTCTTTTACTTTTTCTCTTAAATGAAGAGATGAGACCAGATGTCTTCTAAAGCCCCTTTCAGATAAGCCTGTAGTTCCTTGTACTGACTTTGTGAAGGCTTGAAATGTTCACTAATTATTGTTTTGGTAAAAGCTTGATAATAGTCATTTTTTTTTCAGACAATCTGGTTGATGTAGACAAGAATTGGAAAGACCTCAAGATTACATTTTCATTTTTCAAGTATTTTAATTTCTTTAGATGTGCTTTAGAGAAACTGAGTCTGATAGATAATAGAAGAATCTCCAAGGTAGAGATGGTGAACATTCCTGAGCAAGCCAGATCTTTCAGTCGCCTTTGAATCATATCATGAGATCTTTTGCTTAGACATGGCCCTGGGAAAGGACATGCAATTAGGCTATAAATAGAAGATTCATCAGATTGTCTTTGATTGAGAACAGCTGAACATACAAATATAACCACAGCCTAAAGAAGTTATTTTTCAGTTGCAGAATATTTAGAGTCTCTGGGTCTTGTGACATCCCTGGGGATTCTGGTTAATGCTATGGCATAGTTGCCTTATGTTAAGGATATGATCAGATGTGTACATTTCAGAAACAATAAATAGGATCAGAAGTTCCACTGAGGACTTGTATGTTACTCTTTGACAAGCAACTGATTTTTAATAAGCCTATGCTTGACTCTCCATGTGCATGATGAATTTGATTATTAAGACTTCAAGTAAGAAAGTAGACATGTCAGAAAAATAATTATTGGATTTAAATGATTCTGATGAAATATTTTAGCCTTGATCAGTTTTATTTGTTCAATATTACAATGGTCAATATTTTTCACTAGCACAACACAGTACCTGGAAAGGACTTTAGGTATCAATGAGATCAACCCCTTTGTCTTACAAATGAGGATAATGAGGCCCAGAGAGAAGCAGTAACTTTTACAACTTTGCATAGTTCATTAATTAATTATATAAATCAGTTCAACAGATGACATTTTTCTTCTTTTTAAGCAATGTAGAGACATTGAACTGTAGCTTTTGTGGAAAAAAATCACATAAATACAGTTTTTGAGAGAAGCTCTTCAAGAAAAAAGGATAAAATGAATTTACTATAGTATGATGAATTCATATTTCCAAACATCTTATTTACTCAATGATAATATGGGAGATAATATTAAGATCATAGATCTAGTATTCCTTCAGCCAAATCTCATGTAACATGTTTTTGTTGAACCTTTTGATATACATGGTATTATCAATTGGTATTTCATTAGATCTTGATAAACTGTCTCAGCTTCCTCAGGTATAAATGGGGATGATAATTGCATCTACCTCCCAAGACTGTTATGAAGAACAAATGAAACAACATTTTTAAAGCACTTAGCACTGACCTACCACACAGTAGGAATGTTTAATACATATTTATTCTCCTCTCTTCTCTTAAGAGTTCATAAACTAGTAAGGAAAGGGAAGAAAAGATAATATACATGGATTAATGTAAATCTTACACTTCGATTCAAAAAATTAACTTCACAAATATATGCTGGATAAATTACGGCTAAATAACAGTTCTGAAAAATGAGATATGGAGAATTTAGTAAACTAGAATTTTAATGAATGAACAATTTGATATATCAAGTAAAAACTAGTTTGGTATTAAGCTACATAAAGGGAATGGGACCAGATCATAGATTTTGACTGTTGCATTGCAGTGATTGTCTCCCTAGTTCAAAACATGATCAGAATATTACTTTCAGTTCTTGGCAGCACATTATGGCAAAGACATTGATATTCTACCAACTACATAGATGAGGAAAGGGGCCATGAAACTGGATATGTATAGCCTTTAGGAGACTTGTCAAGGGATCAGGGGGAATAGAAGTGTTCTAGTGTTGAAGTTTTGACACAGGGAAGAATTAGACTTGGTCTGTTTGTCTCCAGAGAACACAATGGGTTAATACTGAAAATAAGTCTGGAACCAAGGAATTTTAGCTTAGCCCATCTTTCCTGATACCCTATCATATATTTGAAGGGAAATGATGAGCAACTTCTTCTTAGTTCTAAGTCTTTTCTCAAAGCTAAACATTTGCATTTTCTTCGACCATCTGCATTTTCTGACATTAGGAAAACACAAACAAACAAGAAAACCTTGTTAACAGTGAAATCTATCCCAAAGTGGAATGAACTGCCTCAAGATATAGTGGGTCCCTCTTCACTGACAATCTTCAGTCAAAGAGGGCATGCCTAGTATGCTATGTTGTAGAGGAGACCTCTGCGTAGAGACAATGTGTAGTAGGTGGTCTCTTAGAACTCTAGAATCTTAGTTTTGTCTATTATAATGTGATACATGCATAAAGAGAGGGCCAGATGCTATAAGAGATTAAAGGAGAGGAAGAAGCTATTTCTCACAAAGATGAAGACAACTCCTTCCATAGCCCCCCACCCCCATGTGTCTCTCTCCATCTATCTTACTCTGTCTCTGTCTCTTTCTCTGTCTCTGTCTTCTCTCTCCCTGTCTCCATCTCTGTCTCTGTCTCTCTCCATATCTGTATCTGTCTCTCCCCCCCCCCCATTTCTTCCTCCCTCCTCATTAAATTATTTCTCTTTGGCCCCAATAGCACCATGGGAAATGTGGAAAAATTGGGAAAAACGAAACAATTGGAAGCTTGCAGTAAAACAACCTCCCCGACAATCAGAGCTTTCAAAAAGTGGAACAGATTGCCTTTGGAGGATAACAGTTTCTCCTATATAGTACGTTATTTGGGTTGAACAACCTGGCAATTTAATGTCTGTTCCAGCTGAAATTCTCTGATTCTACCTCCAAAATCATCAAATAAAATAAGGATGCTTCTATTTCTGTATTACCCACAATTAAATCTCAAACTTTGAAACATTTGAAAGCTTATCTCCTTACTAGCACAACTAAAGTCATGACTTACTGAACTGAGGGGCAATTAGGTGTTGCAGTGGATAGCGTACTGGACTTGGGATGAGTAACGCTTGACTTCAAATCCTGTGTCAAATATTTATTAGGTGTGTCCCTGGGCAAGTCCCTTAACCTCAGTCTCCTCATCTGTAAATTGAGGATAATAATGTCATCCACTTTATAGGTTATTGCAAGGATTAAATCAAATAATATTTGTAAAGTTGGTTTGTAAACCTTAAAGCCCTATATAAATGCTAGCTATCATTATGATACCCCATATGGATTCTATGTTCCACCCCAACTGACTTTCTTGATATTCTGTATGAATAACACCACAACTCTCATCTTCATGTGTGTTCATAGGCTATCTCTCCTACCTGAAATTCACTTCTTCGGCTTTATCTTTTGAAGTAGTTTCTTTAAAGCTCAACTCAAATACCACTGGCAATGTGAAGGCTTTTTTCATACAATCAGCTGCTCATGTCTAAACCTAGCAAAGCCCTTGTTTTGATACTGTATCTTTTTTCTTTTGTATTTATTTATAGGTACTCAGTTGTTTTCTTTCTTTTTTT
The DNA here is from genome assembly GCF_028583685.1 of Petaurus breviceps papuanus. Classification (NCBI taxonomy): domain Eukaryota; kingdom Metazoa; phylum Chordata; class Mammalia; order Diprotodontia; family Petauridae; genus Petaurus; species Petaurus breviceps. The sequence continues at coordinate 1,386,215 of NW_027185896.1, forward strand.
TCACCCAATAGAATGAAAGTTCCTTGACTGCAGAGATTATTAGGGATTATTATTGTATCCCAAATAGGTCAGTTAATACCTTTCTTCATATATCAATGCTTAGCATAATACCTGACATCCTAGGAGCTTAATAAATGTTTGTTTCATTAGTTGATCAAACCTTCCTTGATTCTTCCCTCATCCCCCCAGCTGAAAGTGAATTCTCCCTCCTAAATTTTTTTTCTCTTATACTTATGACATTATACATTATCTTGCATTATGCTTGTTTCATTCAGTACATGCCATATCCTCTCCAGTAGACTATAAGCATCTCGAAAGCAGAGACTATGAGTTTTCTTTTAGTATCTGTTGAAACAGTTACAGTGTCTTGCATATAATTTATGATTAAAGGTCATTGTGTTGAATTTGAATCTACTCAAGTCATTTCAACTTTCATCTTCCCAGTTTTTTTTTCCTTCCTCACCCAGACTTTACCCTATTCTCCCACTTGGTCCATACTTCTCTCCCCCATTGCATTTTTCCTTTAATCTAGCCACATAGGAAAAAGTGTCATTATGTAGGCATTTATCAAAATGATTCTACATATCAAATACATGCACACATATGTATATGTGCACATTATAAATGTATATATGTACACAGATGTATATATTTATATATTATATTTGTTGTTATTGAGGAATTATTTCAGTTATATCTGACTTTTCATGATGTCACTTGGGGTTTTCTTCACAAACATACTAAAATGGTTTGCCATGCCCTTTTCCAGTTCATTTTCCAAATGAGGAAGCTGAGGCAAACAGGTTTAAATGACTTGTCCAGAGTCACATATCTAGTAAGTGCCTGGGGCCACATTTGAACTCAGGAAGAATCTTCCTGACTTCAGGTCCAGCACTACTGTGCCACCTGTCTGCCCCATGTATTTATACAAATGTACGTAATATGCACATATTTATAGACAAACATGTATGTAACTACATGTTTGTCAAAGCAGATAAAATATGAATAAGATTGTAGGCATATGGCTTAGATAGATGAGTGTTATCTGTCAGAAATGTAATAGTTTTTTCATTAACTAATGAATTTATATAGAGAATTACATTCCATCACTAATGAATTATATAGAAGCATTAGTGGTCAGATGTGTGTTTGTGTGTGTGTGTGTGTGTTTCTGTGTTAATGTTTGTTTGATGACTAGCCCTACTCAGAGGTCCTAGTCAATTTTAAATAAATGTATTTCCTTTTTCAGGGGACAAAAGGCTCCAAATTAATATTTATAGCAACTGATTACTGAGTCTCAAATAGGTCTTGCCTTATGATTCTGTTATTCATTTTCTTTTTGCCTGCACTCTAGAACTATGACTGACAGCTGCATAGATGTCCCTAATACCAGGCTTTAAAATATCTAAAAAGCAAATAGGAGAAATTCCATTTGACCTGTCCTGGTATGTACAGAATGTATGTCTGTAAATTTTACTGTCTGTCTCGGGGAGACAATATCACTCCCTTTGCTTCTCAGTGTATCTTTTATAAGACAATATAATTTGACCTGCACACTATGGTTGGTGAAAAAATTACCAAATACATTCAAGGTAGAAATCAGTTTCAGCAAGAGTCATGTCTTAAAACAAAACAGTAAAAACATTTGTATAATTATTTGACTTTTTTTTACTTCAAACTACCGTATTATTATATCCCACAAAGACATAAAGAAATTCATTACAACATTGACTAGCTTAGAGAATTTTAGAGCAAGTTCATTTGGATCTTTTATCTATGGGATAACTAATAAGGTGAAATTTGGAAACATTTGGATGATCTAAATCAAAGATTTCTCTTTTTGTACAACTGTTGGGAATTGAGCGATCATAGTCAATATTTATAGTTAACCCTCTAGGTTCCATCCAGCTAACCTGACTTTCTTGCTGTTCTCAGAATAAAACATTCCATTTCTGTCCTCTGTGTCTTTTTACATAGTCTCTCTCTCATACCTTGAATGCACCCTTTCCTCTCTTCCACCTCTTCAAATCCCTGACTAGTTTTCAAGTCCTTCTATACTACCTCCTACATTCTCTCTTCTGTTTTCTTTCTCCAAATTACTCTATTTTCTATATCTTGTGTACTTATTCATCTGTGTACTTGTTGTTTCTTCACCCCCACCCCCTAATCCCACTATAAAATAAATTCCTAAAGGGCAGAGATTGTTTGTTTGTTTTTGTAATCATTATTTCCCTGAAGTATGGCAAAATATTCAGTCCTTATGAAATGGTTGTTAAATTGAATTAAATTGTAGACAATTTATTCCAAAAGGATATTTGATTATCAGAAACTTAGAAAAACAAGAGAAGGGCCATAGATATATGTTCTAGACTCTGACTTCACTCTTTGTTCCCTTCACACAGTAGGGCACAACTTCCTCTGCTCATCTCTAGGTGAGATGTTATAAGCTCTATGGGGAGATGGCTCTCTGTAATTCTCTGGGCCCATTATAGCAGTACTCCCTTATATAAAGTATAGTTGGCATCTCTGTCACTATTGGATGGCTGCATGATGAAAACTATGTGACCATGTTACTTCCTTGAGCTGTGTTCTGACACTCTGTGTTGATGGAGGCAGAGTCACTAAGAAAAGAATGACTTAATATTGTTATTCTTTTATTTGTGAATGCCTCTGTCAAGTTTAGGCAGGTCTTAGTGAATTAAGGCATAATATTTATGTCGATATCTTCTTTGTACCACATTAGGAACCCAGGTTCAGGTTGGTTCCAGAGAAGAAAAAAAATTTGTTTGGTACAACTCTAAAGGTATAACAATAATGTAAAAACAAGATGTTATTAAGTCTTCAGAACTATTACAAGTAGTAGAAAAAACAAAGTTATTTTGTGGGCTTGGGGACATTTTTCACCTTTGTAGAGAACAAGTATTTTTATTCCTTGTGGAACAAATATAATGCTGTGTTTCAAAATTGCTTCAACAAATCTAATGAGAAAGTCATCTGAAAGCACAGGGCAGTGGCTTTGTTAAGGATAAGAAAGTATTTAAAATACAGGGATTGTAAATGCCATGAATCTATTCTTTGAGATAAAAATCTGCTGAAAGCAAATGAGTTGAATGTTCTGAAAACTGTACACAATTTCTTTCTCTCTCTGTCTCCCCCTTCTCTCTCTGTCTCCCCTTTCTCTCTCTCTCTGTCTCTGTCTCTCTCTGTCTGTCTCTCTGTCTGTCTCTCTCTCTGTGTCTTTCCTTTTCTCCTCTCTCCTCTCTCTCCCCCTCCTATTTTCCTCCCTGACGTTCCATTTCCCTCTCCCTCTCTCCTTCTATTTATCTCTCTCTCTTCCCCCCCTCTCTTTCTGTCTCTTTCTTTCTCTCTCTCTCTTCCCTCCCTTATTCTTTCCTTTCTTAATTTTAAATATAAAAACAGAACTTTGGTAGGAAGAGTTCTTTAGTATTCGATCCATTGAAAAATTATTTTTAATTCCTTCTAAAACTATGTTCAGAGAGAGAGAATTCTTTTAAAAAAAAAGCACTTGGGGTTAAGTAACTTGCTCAAGGTTACACAGCCAGTTATTTCTGGGTGTAGTGCTAATTATCTGAGCCCAGATTCAATCCCAGGTCATCCCAACTCTGGGGCCAGTGCTCTTACTCACTGAGCCACCTGGCTGCCCCTGGGAGAGAGAATTCTTAACTAGATGTGGGAAAGAGGCAATTGCAAAAAATAGCAATCAATAAACAAGAATTTTCTGATTATATGCTATGTGCCAGGCACTGTTCTAAACATTGTGTGTGTGTGTATACGCGCAATTTCTACTCATGAGGATTATGTTCTAAGTATATACAAAACAAATATAAAGAGAGTTAATATAAATAAATCAAAGTAGTTATAACATAGCTTAAATGAGAAAATAATAGGAACTGAGATGATTGGAAAAGGCATAATATAGAAAGTAGTGTTTGAGTTGCATATAGAAAGATGAGAGGCATTCTATGAGACAGAGGTGATGGGAATATCTTTCAGGCATTGGGGATCAATGATATGGATTACCAAGTGTGAAGAACAGAGAGAAGACCAATTTGGCTAGATTACAGAGTACAGGAAGGATAGGCACTATGAAGGTAAAAAGTTATGTTGGAGCCATGTTTTGAATAGCCTTAAGGTCTCAACAGAATTTATACTTGATCCTAGAGGCAATAGAGAGTCAGCGCAGTTAATTGAATAGGGGATTTACATGGCTAGAATGGAGAACCTGAGAGGCTTGAGGCAAGAAGACCAATTAGGAGGCTGTGGCAGTAATTCAAGGGAGAAATAAGACCTTCACTGAAAAGATATGATCAGAAACAAAGGGGAAGACACCTTCTTTCAGAAACTCATTAAAATTAGTTGTGTGGTAGGTATCTAAGTAGATAAAAGGCAATTGATGCAAGATTCATTAAGGTGGTAGAAATGGTAATGTTTGGAAACTGTTTGGATATGCGCAGTAAGGAAAAGTGAAAGAGTTGAGTCTGCAAACCTTGGAAGGAGGAAAAATGATGGTGACTGACAAAACTTTGAAAGTTTAGAGGAGAGAAGGATTTGGAGGGGAGAAGAGCATGAGTTAAGTTTTAGATACGTTGAGTTTGAAATATCTCCAGTGCAACCAATTTTAAAGTATCAAATAGACAATAGGTCAGGGGAGAGGCCAGAACTGGGAGTATAGCTCAAGATAAAATATGAAAAAGATACTTTTGATTACATGAAATTTAAAAATGAATTCTTGTATGAACAAAAATAACAGAACTAAGATAAGCAAGGAAGTGGTTGGGAAAAATATTTGCATCATGTATTTCTGATAATTGTTTGATATACAACATATAAAAAGAAAACTAAACACAAGTACGTACGGCCAAAAGCCTTTCCACAATACATTTGTGATTAGAGGATATGAACAAACAGTTCCCCAAACGTGACAACCACATGGGAAGATTCACTAAATCATTATTAAGAGGAATGACAATCAAAACAACTTGGAGATTTTACCTCATGCCAGCAAATCCTGAAACATGAGAAAAAACGATCAGAAGAGTAATTACTGGAGGTATCCTGGAAAGACAAAGACACTAATACACGGTTGTGGAGCTGGGATCTAGCCATTCTGGAAAGCAATGTGACATCACGATAAGAAAATGTGATAAAGGGATCTCACTTTGAGAAACATATTCCAAGGAAGTCAGTGATTTGTTTTATTTTTAATTTATGGAAGAAAACAAGCATTTCCATAACATACAACAATAAAAAGACGATTGTACATGAAACTGCAAATCTATTATGCAAATATATACTGAAATATTTATTTCAGAACTTTTTTATTAGAAAAGAATGATAAACAAAGCAGATACTAAATGATTTGCTCAACAAGTTGTGGTAAAGGATGAAACATGAGTACAATTTTTAAATGATGCATATGATGAATAAATAGTTTGGGAATATATATGAAAGAATGTAAAATGAAGTAAACAGGAGCAGAAAACAATATACAATGACTTCAACGGTGTAAAATGTCTAGAACACAAGAGGCCCTTAATAAATGCTTGTTGACCAACTGGCTTACTAAATGGAAAGAATTACAATAAAACAATTGAAACTAATGCTCTGAAGGTATGGTAAGCAAGCTTGGTCTCCAAAAAGGAATATGAAAGTACATCAGATTGGAAAGGTCTCATCATCCATAAGGTTCAGTGGCAAAGAAAACCCCTTCTTTAACGTCATTCCCATTAAAATCATACCTGTTTCTGATGCTGAGCCATTGGACAGTGCCATTGATGACCAGAACTTGTCTGTTTTCAATAGCTGTGGCTGCAGCACCTTCAGGACCAGTTGCCAGCTTGAATCTCCATAGGGATGGCTTCCCAGGGTGATGGCTGAGGGCATTGGGCTAGAAGCATTCCTATTTCCAGGGTTCTTGGGTTTAGAACACTGGGGTCTCTCCCTCAGTGTTTGAGATTATATTGTAGTCAAGGTTGCGGTTGGTGATTTGACTTACCTGGTGATACTGTCTCCCCATTTGTCTCTCAGAGATCTCTGCTGCTCAGGTTGGCTTCCCTGCCTTTTGGCTAGCAAGTTGCTTGATTAATTGGTCAGTTTTTCTAAACTGTTTCTCCCCCTCCAATTCTTTAATTTTTCTTTTAAGGAATGGCTTCATGGAAAGGGCAGGCGCTAAATATGTTAAGTGTAGGGTACTATAAAAAAGTGTGTATACAATATACACATACATACATACAGCTCGACTCAGATCTCCTTTCTGACTTAGTAGGAGTTATTTGAGAGTTTCTGGGGGTGCAAAATGAATAAGCCTGCAGTCTGTATGGTCCTGAGCCTCTCTAAACTTAGCTTGGTTGGTTCTCAGACAGCAGGGCTGTAATGTGTGTCTAAGCTCATACTATCAACTTGGTAGGTCCTGTGCAATTTTGTCTCCTGCTGCCATAGATTTTGAATCCCCATAATCACCTCCACTCTCAATTAAAAGGGAGGATGATGTAGAAGCTCTTCTAAATTGCTTTGACTGTAAGGGAAAGTAGATTTAACTACCTTATAGAGATCACTATGAGTTAAGCACATTGCTAGGCACTAAGGGTTCAAAGATAAAGAATGGAATGATCACTTCACAAACACATAAATATGATCTCAGATTTTAACACAGAAATACAAACTGTGGGTTTCTTTTTAACATGTTTAATACCTAGGAACAAAGAAGAACTAAGTTTTATGATTAGCTTTAGGTTTTGCAGAGAAATTCTAAAATGTGGTATGAGAGAACAGTGCAGGAGAAATTTGGCTTGTATCCTAGCTATGTGTCATACCTATATGACCTTAGACAAGTCAATTCACTCATCTTTCAAATGAGTATTATGGATTACATGGCTGAAATCCAAGGTCCCTTTCAGTTAAAACTATATCATCTTTTTCTTTGTCAGTCTAGAGGAAGCGACACATTAATATATATTTTGTCGTATCTGTGGATTGTTAGCTGAGATTAAAAAGGGCATGTAAATTTTAGCTTGCTAAATATGAAATGAGAAGCTAAAATGGTTTGCTTGAATCATCACTTAATAAATACAGCTATATGATGTTAGTATTTTATTTTAATAATATTCACGTGCCTTATTAGTAACTCGGCACAACCTATTTTACAATTAGGAAACACAAATAGTTGCCTACACAGTGTGATTTGAGGGGCACCAAAACACTTAGAATTCTCTGTCTGACCGTGTCATCCATCCTATTTGATAACTTCCAGTGACTCTTTATGGCCTCCAGGAACTAATATAAAATCCTGTTTGTCTTTTAAAGACTTTTCCAACCTGGTCCTCCTCAACCCTCCCAATCTTATAAAACTTCATTCTCCTCTACACAATCAATAATCTAACAATAGTGGCCTATAAACCCAATTCCCCATCTCTGCATTTATTCTAGATATCCCTCACATATATATTTAAAAGTATATGCTCTCTCCTCAGTCCATGTCTCCCAACTTCCCTGCTTTCTTTTTTTTGCATTTATATTTTTTTCTTTTAAATTCAAACACCAGAACACAAATACAAAATAGAAAAAAGAAACAAAAACATATCATAAACTTAAATACTGGAGCTTAAAGACAAAGTAAGGAAGAAAAAAAACCAAGTCATGTACATAGCAGAACATGAGAGGATTCAAATATGTCACAATAAATTTTCATTTCAAGAAAGCCAGTATAATGAATAATACACATTGTATTGACAACTGTCCATCTTTTATTTGCTTCCATGTAAATTTTCTTTTGTTCTCTGTTATGAACTTTTTTGCTTTGTTCTTTTTTTCCTCTCTCCCTCCTCCCCCCAGAAGGCTACAAAGTTTGAACATGTTTCTCTAGAGCTATAGATATATGTATACACATGTAAATACATACATACATACATATATAGACATATAGTTTTCCAAACAAATTCTACTCCTGATCTTTGTTACATTTGTGCATATCTCTTGTTTCCTATCCCTCTTGCCTTCTCTGCTTTAGTTCTGCCCTCTACCTAACCCTCCTATCAATTTCCTTCTCCCTTCCAAGGATGCCTTCCCTATCCTCCCATTTCCATAAATCCAAACACCCTTCTATACCCCCTTCTACCTATTCCATTACTCTCCCCTCTAAAGATCCCTCCCTTGTCCTCTCCCCACTTCCTATCCCTCTACCATTTTATTTCTTCTAAAATTAGGAGACTTTAATACTTTTCTAAAAATATATGAATTGTTACCTCTTAAATCCATTCCCAATGAAATTAGGTTACTAGAACTACCTCCTCCCCATCTAATTCCTCTATTACTTCTTCCTTTTGCAAATCATATATATAAAATAATGACTCTTTTTAAATGTTCTTAAATGGTTTTACTTTTTAAATTCATATCATACAAAGGTTTATCCCAGTCTTTCTTATGAGCTACCCAATCATTAATAAAAATCTTAGACATACATTTACATATATAAAAAAGTAAATGGTCTGTCTTTATTGAATCCCTTATGATCAGTCATTAGTATATACCTTATATTTCTTTGGCTCTTGTATGTCATATCTTCTATTAAGTTCAGGTGCTTTTTTTTTAACAAAATCTTCAAAGTGTGATAGTTGATCAAATATCCATTTTTTTCTCATTCAGGTTTATGCTTAACTTTGCTGGGTATTACATTTTCAGCCAACTCCCCAGTTCTTTTTTTGCTATGATATATAGTGTTCCAAGATTTTCAATCTTTTAATGTCTCCACTGATAGGTCTTGTGTAATTCTAATTGTGTCACCATCATATTTAATTTGTCTTATTTTTGTTGGTTTTTATATTTTGTCGATGAGCTGGGGGTTTTAGAATTTGACTATGATATTCCTATGAGTTTTCATCATAGGATATATATATATTTCTTCTTTATTGTTCCCTTCTTTGAAAGCCCTGCTTTATTTAATGTTTATATCTGATTCCACCTTCATAAGTAGACCTTTTCTGGCTAGCCCCTTGCACTCTCTTCCACCCCCCCCATGCTAGTGCTTTTCTTTAGAGATTACCTTTAACTACACTTATAAATTTTGAAATGCCTAACTTTTTGTATGTTGTCATGCAGCCCTTCCTCCCATTAGTGCTGAGCACAGTGCATGGTACACGGTATACTGTTCCTTAAAAAATGTTGATTGACTGACCTGAAACTTCAAACCATAATTTGAGTTATTTCTCTGGAGGAAGACAATTATCTCTAGATCACCTTAGTTTAA
>NW_027185896.1:1395576-1412871 GCF_028583685.1 Petaurus breviceps papuanus
GAGAGAGAGAGAGAGAGAGAGAGAGAGAGAGAGAGAGAGAGAGAGAACAAATGAATGAATGAATGAATATAATGGTATGGACTTGTTCCCACTTATGTAAATGCTATTCTCGATAACCATAGAATCCTAGAGATAAAAAACAATTTATGTTTTTCACAGGCAGCTAGGAGGTGAAGTTGATAGTGCACCAGGTCTGGAATCAGGAATACCTGAATTCTAATACAGCCTCAGATGTATACTTTTGTGACCCTGAGCAAGTCATTTAACCTCTGTCTGACTCAACTTTCTCAGCTGTAGAATGGTCATCATAATAGCATCTATCTAATAAGGTTGTACATAGTAGGTGCTTAATAAATGTATATTCCCTTCCCTTCTTTTAGACCAATTCTATTTTTGATGGAGAAATTAATATACCTGACAAGGGATTATCCAAGTCTTGATTTAAAACAATAATGAGGAACTCACTGCCCAGTAAGACAACAACATTCCCCTTTCAGGCAGCACTAGTCATAGGGAAGTTATTCTTCTCTCTAACTTCTACTCATTGGGCCTCCTTCTCCACCTTGGATCTATAAAACTTCCACACAACAATGCACTAAACACTTCACGGTTACTATCATGTACTTGCAAAGTTTTGGCTTCTGAAAACTGTTTTTAGTAATTTTCCAGGTGTGCCTCACTCTTCATGACCCCATTTTGGGCATTTTCTTGGCAAAGATACTGGAGAGATTTGCCATTTCCTTCTTCAGCTCATTTTGTAGATGAGGAACTGAGGCAAACAGGGTTAAGTGACTTGCTCAGGGTCCCACAGCTGGTAAATGTCTGAGGCCAGATTTGAACTCATGAAGATGAGTCTTCCTGATTCCAAACCCAGTGGTCTATATACTGCACCACTAGACATCCTTAGTTCCTTATAACAAATCTAACAAATTGATCAAATTAGCCAGCTGTCATCTGGAAAGCAGAATTGAAGGACCAGAGGGAAGTTGTCCTGAGAGAGCATTGGTTTTGAACTATGCAGTAATAGAGGGGTAACTGAGGAGTAGCATGCGGGTATTAGACTCCTAGATGGGGCAAGGGAGTAGGGGGAAGGATGCCAAAAGGGGAGGTGAGTAGAATGCCAAGGATAAAAATCCCCTGACTTTACTGTTTTGTCTAAGGCTGGGCCTGCCCAAAACCCCTTCCATCTTGCTAATAGTGCTTGTGGAAGGTTGTAGTGTCAACAATAAACGATATTAGATACAGCATTTTTACAGTTCTCCCTGCTTGTTGCTACCTGCCTGCCAACTGGCGTCTGGACTGTGCAAACCTTTTGCTAAACATAGAGGTGTCTGTTCCAGAGCAGCCATGCGTGACAGACCTTGCCCTTCCCTCCCCTCCTCCACCCTTCCCCATTCAGTCTGAAGAGCTGAGGGTTTTTGTTTTTGGATTAACCTCTTTTAGGGGTTAATTTTGTTTCATGGGTTGCAAACACAAAAAAAAGAACAAGAATAAATGGTGTAATCAAATAAATGTAAGAGGGAAAAAGAGGATGGATGGTTAGGCTGCTGGTTTTTTTTATAGTGCTGGGCCTGGTGTCAGGAACACCCGCGTCCTAATCTGATTTTAGACACTTGCTAGCTGGGTGACCCTGGGTAAGTCACTTAGTTTTTGTTTATTTCAGTTTCTTCCTCTGTAAAATGGGAATAATAGTAGCGTTTAAGAGCTTATCATAGTGCCTGACACTATTAGTAAGTGCTATAATAATGTTAGTCATCATTATCATTATGATGTGGCAAGAGTCAGCAGTAACCAGTGCAGAAGCTGTTCACTCCATTGGCACCCTGGTGATGTCAGAGGCAGTTAGGGGGTGCAGTGGATAGAGTGCCAAGCCTGGAGTCAGGAAGACTCATCTTCCTGAGTTCCAATCTGGTCTCAGACCCTTACGCATTGTGTGACTCTGGACAAGTCACTGAACCCTGTTTGCCTCAGTTTCCTCATCTGTAAAATGAGCTGGAGAAGGAAATGACAAACCACTCCAGTATCTCTACCAAAAAAAAAACCCAAACAGGGTCATGAAGACACTACTGAAAAATGACTGAATAACAACAAATGTCAGGGGAAAGTAAGGAAGAAAATTTGTAGTTAATGAACATTTATTAAGCACTTACAGTATGCCAGATATTGCACAACACTGAGCACAGCAACACTTTTGGTGTTGATCAGTTGTTCAGTCCTGTCTGACTCTTCATTATCCTTTGTTATTGAGCTAGAGATTCTAGGAGGAAGAAGTGAGGATGGAGGGCACATCAGACAGAAGCCACCAAAATGGGAAATGCGCATTAGGTATATGGAGTGAGTACACAAGGCTGGTTGGATCCCACTGTGCCTGGAGGGGAGTAAAGTGTAAGAAGATGGGAAAGGCTGGAAGGGCCAGTTGTGAAAAGCTTTAAATTCCAAGCCAAGGAAAATATATTTGATCCTGGCGGCAATAGGGAGTCACTGGAATTGTGTGTGTGTGTGTGTGTGTGTGTGTGTGTGTGTGTGTAGGGAGGAGGGCAGTCAAACATACCCTTTAGGAAATTCACAGTGACAGCTTGATGAAGAATGGACTAGAATTTTAGGAAAATATTGAGACAAGAAGATCAGTTACAAAACTACTGAGACAGTTCAAGGAAGAGGAGATGAGGGCCTGACCCAGATTGATGGCTGTGAGAATGGAAAGAAAAGGGACACATGAGAGAGATCTTGTGAAGGTAAAAATGATAAGATTTGACAATGGATTAGAAATGTGGGATGACCAAGTGTGAAGAAGTGAGGCTGACCCAAAAGTTCTGAGTTTGTGTGTCTAGAAGGATATTGGCATCCTCAACAGTAGTAGGGAAGATTGGGTAGAAGATGGGTTGAAGGACGGGCAGGTAAAGGGTTTTGTTTGGACCTGTGGAGCACTGAGTTGTCTATGGGCCCCCATATGTTGATTAGATCCCCCAGTGGAGAGCTTATAAAATGACACAGACAAAAATCACACAGGGCATGTTGGAAGGATTGGTTTGTGATCTTTATCATAGCCAATGCTCAAATTAAATATAGTTCCATTTGAGTATTTTGAATGGTGGTTAGTTTCATGTCTATATTCTACTGACATGAACAGTGTTCTCTATTCTCTGAAGTCCCAAATGATTATAAATAATCTCTATTTAATATCTCAAGCAGGGAAAAGGTAGTAAAAGGTAAACGACTTGATAAAGAAGGCTTAGATTTGCAGAAACCCTTATCTCATGAATTAATCCTCTAGATTGTACCCGCACATGTCTGATTCCCAGGTTTGTGGAATGACTGCCCTTCTGGAGGTAAATTTCGTTTCATTTACGTCTCTATGAAGGTGACTCCCAGTTACATTAATCCAGCCTTATGCTCCCTTCTGAGCTATGATCTCATAGCATATATATCCTATAGGATATTTTGAATGTCATATCCCATAAGATTTCTCAAACTCAACAAATTTAAAATATAATTCACTATTTTTTCTTAAAACTTACCTTGCTTCCAACTTCCCTATTATGTGGAGGGTACCTCCATTCAACCTTGGTGTCTTCTTCAACTCTACACACTACATTTCGATTACCTAATTAGTTGGCAAATTTTGTCATTTTTTTCTGCAATGTCTCCTTGTATACTTCTTTTGTTTTATTCATTTTTACTTTTAGCCATGTCTGTGTGATGGCTTCAGGATTCCAGATTCAGTTCCTCATTACTTCTTCCACAAACTATTTCAGCAGCTGTTTTTTTATCTCTTTGCCACAAGTACCTCCCCATCACAATCCATTGCTCACTTAGATACTAAACATGGTTTTCTTAAGTACAGGTAAGACTATATCACCCTTCTTCTCACTAAACTCCAGCGGGTCCCTATTAGTTCTAAAATCAAAGGTAAATTCCTTTCTCAGACTTCTGAAGATCCTGAAGTCTTCCTATCTTTCCAGTTATGTGACAGACACATTACACCCCACTACATACAATTATTATGTCCCTTCCATAATGGCCTACTTGCTCTAGGCCTACATCAAGTAATGGCCTACTTCTCACACAATGGGCCATTTCTAGTTTCCATGCTGTCTCTCCTACCTGGAATATCACTTGTGCTTTTTGTATTCCATGGTTTCTTTTGACATTCAGTTCAGTTGCTGCTGCTTTCTACTTGAAGTCTTTCCTAATAACCCTATCTGTTACTGTTCTCCTAACATAAACTGCCTTGTTTTCATTTTTACACTTTCTGTGTGTTCATATATATATATACATATACATATATATATACATACATATATACACACACACATGTCACCTTCTCCTTTAGAAAGTAATCTTCTAGAGGGCAAGGACTGTTTCACTTTTGTCTTTGTATCATTATTTATCACAGTAACTGGCATATAATAGGGACATAATAAATGCTTGTTTATTGAATAGTCAACAAATATTAAGTACCGACTATGGGCCGAACATTAAGCTTGGGCTAAGGATGCAAATAAGTTAACAAAATGACAGTTCCTTTCCTCAAGAAACTTATAATCTAATGGGGGGAAACAATGCACAAAAGTAACTGGGGGGGGAGGTGCCAGGTAGTACCCCACACAAGGGGCATGATATTTGTAGAGTCAAAACCCAGCAGAACATCTGATGATAAATGAAACAAAGAAGTCCTAGCCCTTTATGGCAGATGGCCTTGGGAGGAGTTAATTGAATGATGAATTATTGTATACAATAAAGTGCTAAATTGAAAAGCACAGGGGATATACAATCAGAGGCCCTGGATCTGAATCTCATCTATTGCTTAGTACTTTTATGACCTTGGGCACATTAAATAACTTCTGTGGTCTTATATTCTTCATCTCTCAAAAGAGAGAATTGGATTTGATCAGGGATTCTAATCTGAGGTTTGTCAATGAGAGGTAAAGGGAGGGAAAAAGAGAGAGAGAAAGAGAGAGAAGAGAGAGAGAAACAGAGAGAGACACACACACACACACACAGAGACAAAGACAGAGAGAGAGAGAGAGACAGAGAGAGAGAGACAGAGAGAGAGAGAGAGAGAGAGAGAGAGAGAGACAGAGAGAGAGACAGAGACAGAGACAGAGACAGAGACAGAGAGAGACAGAGAGAGACAGAGACAGAGACATAGACAGAGAGAGACAGAGACAGAGAGAGACAGAGACAGAGAGAGACAGAGAGACAGAGACAGAGACAGACAGAGAAGGTTTAATATGATTTGGTTCTTTGTAATTGTATACATTTGAATTAATGCATTTAGGATCCATTATTCTGAGGAGTCTATGGTTTTTACTAGCCTGTCAAAAGGATCTCTCTGTCTGTCTATCTGTCTGTCTCTCTTTCTCTCTCTCTGGTGGTTAGCTATCCCTTAATATGCTGAAATGCAGTGTTCTCATGGTTAATAACTGCTCTATTCCTAATCAGACCACATCTGGTATATTATGCATGGTTTTAGGTGGCACAGTTTGAGAAAAATATTGATAAGCTGAAGAACAGCAATTTGAAATCATCCGAGATGGCAGAGGTCTGAAGTACATGCAAATCAGTTGAAGAAACTGGGGTTATACAGCACTGAGGAAAGAAGATTAAAATCAGACATGGTAAGTGTTGTCCAAAAATTGAAGGACTGTTCTGAGGAACTGGGATTAGCATTTCCCCCTTCCTACCCTTCCAGTTTTCTTATACCTTCCTCTCCACCATGTTTTCTTTGATCCAGTGACTTTTGTCTTTGGTCTGGTCCTTGAACAAGACCCTACATCTCTTGGCTCTGGGCATTTCCTCAGTTTGTCCCCCATCTTTGGGATGCTTTCCCTACTCTGCTTTGACTACTGATCTCTCTGGGTTCCTAGAAGTCCCAGCTAAAATCCTATTTCCTACTCTTCATCCTGGTGCTTTTCCTCTTTTAATTCCAAATTATCCTGTATATAGCTTGCTTCGTATTGGAAGGTTGTCCTCTCGCTGGATTTCGAGCTTCTTGAGGGCAGGGTCTGTCTTTTGATTCTTTTTGTATCCCTATTACTTAGCATGTAACTGGCCCATAGTAGGTGCTTAGTAAGTGGCTACTGAGTGATTGATTTTTCTGCTTTTCTCCAGACAGAAAAACATAGATTAATAGACGAAAATTACAAATGAGGAAATTTGAGTTTGATATTGTGAAAACATAGTAAACATTAGATCTATCTGAAAGTGGGTTACTCAGAGGTTGTGGCAGGTTCTTCCTCACAGGAGGTCTACAGGTCACTCTGTGATTAAGAAGCTAAAACACTGGATTTGAAATCAGGATAAATTGAATTCTGAATCCTGGCTTAGTCATCTTCTAGCTTCAGGACCCCCAAACAATTCAATTCACATTTCCCAGCCTCAGTTTCCTCATCTGGAAAATAATAGTAGCCTATATCTCACAGGGTTGTTGTTAGGATTAAATGAGGTGATATATTTGTAAGGTAATATGCAAACCTTATAATACCATAAAAATGTTAGTCATTATTCATCAAACAGAAGTTTGAAGTAGCATTCATCAGATGAGTTACAATGGGGATTCCTTTTGGGTATGAGTTGGACTAAATGGCTCTCTGAGGTTCCTTTTAACTGTGAACTTCTGTGATTTACTGTGTTCTGAGGAAAAGTTAAACCTTCTTTTCTCTCTCACTTCCCATTTAAGAAATGTACACTTTAATAAGACTGTCTTGTGCAGTTTGCTTTGTTTTAACTTGAATAAGTGATTACTATGGTGGGAATAAAGGTCAAGACAGTTCTTTAGTAGTGACTGGGAAGAACCATGGGATATATAGCTGTAAGGAAACTTAGAGGACATCCCCTCCAAAACTGTGATGTTTTTCTGGGGGAGAGAACCTAAAATAATAACCCCTCCCAATACACACAACAACAATAACAATAACAAATGAGGACTAAAGAAGTTATGACCTGTCCCAGATTATGAAGGTAGCAAATGACAGAGTTGATATTTGAACCCAGGTTTCTAAGTCTGTATCTAGCTCTCAATACTGTAGCAGGATGAGGAAGGCAGATATTATTGAGTAATCAGGATATTGCAGCATCCCACCAATCATACTATGAAGACTTTTGCTTAACATTGATCCTAGGAGAAAACATTGACCTATGCTTTAAATAGCAGAGTCCCTGAATTGCATTGGATTGGGAACAACTCAACATGGAATTGCAATGGCAGCTTAAAGAAGTAGATATTTTTTCTTAGAGAACATTTTGGGTCTTCAGTCTCCTCAGAGTACTCTTGGGGTGTGTACTGCTTTACCATACCTTTTACTCCAGGATGGGACAACAACAAAGCAGACATGATTATTTTGGACAGAAATAGAATGGAAGAGATCAGGGCTTGATTGAGCATGCAAATATTGCTCTCTGAAAAGTAACTGATGTATGTCTACATGCAAAGACAGTCTGGCCATAACAAAGGAAAAGTCAGTCAGTGGGAAACAAAACCACTGAGGATCAATTTGAGTGACTCATTCTAACTTGCCTGATTCCTCCCCACCCCCACCCTGCCCCGCTATCACCACAGTTAGAATCACATAGTGATAAAAGTGGAAAGAAACTTGGAGACTAGTGCTTCTAATGCCTCATGCTTTAGAGGAAGAAATCCAGATGCAGAGAAAGAAAATGACTTCCCTAAAGTCACATACATAGTAGCAGAACTGTGATTTGAACTCCAGTCTTTTGATTTCAAATCCAGTGATCAGATCAAAAAGAAACAAAACCCTGTATAATATTGCACACAGCCTAGACATGTTAAATCACATAATAAGTGTCAGAGCCAGGAATCCTGTCCAAGTTCTCCTAACTTTAGGTCTTGTTCCCCTGGCCATTACCCTACACTTTCAAATTTCAAGATAAATGAGAACACACCAAATATGAAATGTTTCTACTTGGCATTTTCCCTCCTTTAGTCCTATATGTAGGCTATCCCTTCCCATGATCACAAAATTGACTAGACTACAAATCTTGATTCAAATGGTAAGCTGGACTTATTTGTCTTGAAACTGGTTAAATGAATGAATGAATGAAGGAATGAAAGAAAGAAAGAAAGAAAAAACCTAAGCATCTGTTGTGTTTCCTATGTGGCAATTGCTGTGTTAAACACTAAGGGACACAAATAGAAAAGTAAAGTCCCTGCTTTTGAGGATGTATAACTGAAAGAGGCAAAACATATTGCTAAATAGATAATGATAATGAAGAAGCAAAGAAAGAAATGGAAAATGCTGACTTGTGCCCATTCCAGAGCATAATCATTATATCAGTTCTTGTTGGAGATCTGTGCTGCTGGTCATTGATGGCAGATTTGCCCCCAGATTTTTGCTTTTGTTCCCTCCCATGCCTACATGTATGGTGAGTTAAATTTAGCTCTATTTTTTTTCCTCACAGGCTTTGAGTCACTCCAGGGAGGGCTTTACCCTACCCCCGCCCCTTCAGCTTGACACTTATCTAATTTTACTGTGAGGTTTCAGTGATGTATAGATTCCTCCAAGTATTAGAATGTTAGTCAAAATATAAATTATGCATGAGAATGGTATGTGGCCTCACTGATCTGGAGAACACTGAAGCCAATTGTACTTTCATAATAAGTGTGTAACCACAGAGTACAGACATACATTCTATAGGGTGACTCTTTCTATTTTACCAAAAGGTGAAGTAAAAACCTAGAACAAAGAGTTGGCATGTTCCCCAAGTTGCTGGGTAAATAAGTCCTTCAGTATTGATTTAAAATGATGAGTTTGCATTGATCTACCTTGCCAATACTTTATGCAAGTGAAGCCCCAAAGACATCCAAATAAAAACAATTTAAATCACTTAATAAACAGGATTACCAAATAGTTTAAAATCTAGCAGATGTCCAGTCCATCAGCCAGCCTCCCCACCCCAGGCCCCTTTGGGAATAAGATGCATTTTTCTTTGAAAATGTAATGGAAAGAAAAATGAATTTGGGAATTACCAACTGCTCCAAAATAACCAAACAATTGTGAAATATTTAAATAGTAAACTAGCCCTCCTTAGAATATAGAGAATGGTGCCTTCTGTATATCTGTTTCGTTTTAGTTCTTATTCATATATTCTTTTAGCAACCATGGGCATTTTTTTTAGTACCATGAACTATATTACAAAAGGGAAAGACATCTTCATTCTTTAACCTCTTATAGAAATTGTATTGAGACTAGGAAGATGACTGCCTTAGTAGCTAAGGACATGCTTTTGTGACTTGACTTCTCTATAACACAGTGTCAGATTTCTTTTGATCCCAGTTATAAAACTTATAACAATTTTCCTTCATCCTTTGAATGTTCTCAAAAATAATTAAATACTGGGAGAGGAAAATAAAGAAGTATTTTTATTGTCATTTCTTCCTTAAGAATGTTCAGACCCTCCTCTCTATTTCCACTAAAACTTATCAGTGGGGTGTTCATGTGTGTGTGTGGTGGGGTGGGGTGGGGGGGAATGGAGGACTTCTTTGACCCATCAGTGAGTGTTCCTTGCCATCTCACCCAATACATACACAACCTTCTCTCACAAGTTTAAAAAATTGCTTGTGAAAACATAAGCTAGAAACAAATTTCAAAAATTAAATTTAAATTGCTTATTCTGGGTCTGGGGAAAGGAAAATAATAACTCTATATGGACTTAAGGTATAATAGTTTCCACACACAAAAAAACCTCTGTAAGATGGGTACAAGTTCAAAATATAGAAAACTAAGGAAACATGAAGACAATCCTTATTGAATTCAAATTATATCCTTGACACGGTTTTACTTTTGGTGTAAAGAAATAAAATGCCTTCATCCCTCCTGTTCCCCCCAAATAATATCGCTGCATAGAACTCAAACATCATATAATTTAGAGTAGTAAGAGCCATGAAAGACAATCTTGTCCAATCTAATTATAATCAGTCTGGAAAATGAATCTCAGAAACTTTGAATAATTTGCTACAGCTCGTAATGGTGGCACATAGAAGAGTTGGTTTTCAAACCCCTCCTCAGCGCAGGAAGCCATCCTTTAAAATAGATTTAAAAAGAGAAAGAAAGAAAGAAAAGGCAGTTGAGTAACACCAGGGAGCACATCGATCAAGTCTGACATTATGTGTTGTATTCCACGCTCATGGTCCCTTACCTCTACAAAGAGGGGAGGGAGTGGCATTCTCATATCTTTTCTTTAGCACCAAGCTTCGTTATTATAATTTCACAGCATTCAGTTTTGATCTTTCTTGTAGTCCTTTCCATTTACATTATAGTAGGACTTGTGTGTATTTTTTTTAAAAAATGGTTTCTTCTTACTTTTTTTCAGGTCATATGAATCTTCTCATACCTGTAAGACATACAAATACAGGTAAATAGAAATATATGTGCAACAATATTATACATAGTTATTTGTTTAAATTTTTATGGCATTGCATTTGTATGCCACAATTTCTTTGGTCATTCCCCAATTAATGTGAATCTGCTTGGTTTTCAGTTTTTTGCTGCTACTAAAGGTACTGCTAAAACTATTTTGTTGTATATTTGATATTTCTTTCTATCTTTGACCTCTTTGGGATATATCCCTAGCAGTATGAATTCTAACTTAAAGGGTATGAACAATTTAGTCATTTCCTTAGTATGATACAAAATTGCTTTCTAGAATGTTTGGATCAGTTCACAGCTCTACCACCAGTATGTTAGTGTTTGGGGGGAGTTCTTTCTATAACGCCACCAACATTGATTTTTCTAATCTTTTGTTGTTTTGGCTAATTTGCTGGATGTGAGGTAAAACCTCATAGATATTGTGATTTGAATTTCTCTTATGATTAATGATTTGTAGTAATTTTTCATATGATTGTTAATAATTGGTACTTTGTGTTTTCAGATCTGTTCTTTGTATTTGTTCATTGAGGAATGAGTTTGTTGTTAAACATTTGTTAATTCCTTATGTCATTGATATCAGAGCATTTTCAGAAGTATTCAATATTAAGATAGCCCCTCATGCTAATTAGATGCTTCCTTTCTTATCCTAATGATATGGATTTTCATAGTGGAAAGGTTTTCAATTTTGTATAATCAAAAATGTTTATATTTTGCTGTCACATTCTTCTTTTTTTGGTTAGAAATTCTCCTACTCAGAGTTGTGAAAGGTACATCTGTTAGTTTTCTTCTATTTCTTTTCATAGTTCTTTGATACATAGATTGTATATCAATTTGGCTTTCAATGTGCTATTTAGTGTAAGATGTTGATTAAATTTAATTTTTGCTAAACTATTTTTTAATTTTCCCTGAGTTCTTTTAAAACAGGAATTTCTATCCCAAATATCTGATGTTTTTTAAATGCTGGGTTGCTGAGTTTACTTGTACTTGTTCCATCTGTATTTAGCCATTTCCACTGACTTTTTATCTTTCTGACCTGTGTCAAATGCTTTTGATGATTATTGCTTTATGGTATAATATGGAATCTGAAAATGCTATTGTTCTCAAGTCCTTTTTTCATTATATCATTTGTGATTCTTGACCATTTTAACCACGTCTAAGAACTAGAATGTTAATTTGATTGGACCAACATTCATAGGTAAAATATCAATAAAATCATTGTTATTAGATTGGTGCATCCCAATCATCAGTTCAGAGTATCTCTATGTTATCTAATTTCTTTTAAGAATATTTTATAGTTTTTTGTAGTTGACTATACGCTGGTATCTGATTCCAGATATGTTGTGCATATGGTCATTTTGAATGGATTCTTTCTCTTCCCTTTTTTTTCTTTTTGGATTTTATCATTGCTCCTTTGAAATGTTGTTGACCTTTGTAGGTTTAATTTGCAACCTGCTACTTTACTGGTGCTAATAATTTTGTCAATTTTGTTGATTGTCTAGTATTTTCCCAGTGTACCATCATGGTGTCAGCAGGTAGGGAAGGTATTGTCTTCTTTTTTGCTTATATTCATTTCTTATCTTCCTCTTACCTCATTTCTATCACTAGCATTTCTTGAACTATGTCAAATAATAGCAGGGAATGGGAAGGGCTCTGTTTTTCTTCCTGACCTATCAAATTTTTTTTAAAGTTTCATCTATGCCTCTGTTACATAGATTTATAATTTTTTAAATGACGAGTGCAGAACTCTGTCTTTTCTAGGAGAGACTTATTAAACTTAAAGATGTCAAGAAGAAAGCTGAACCTCTGTAAATTAGAAGACTGACTGGCATCTTGAAGTCAAACCTAACATTCAGAGCATTTAACACATGTATCAACCAGTCTGATCACATACCTTTGGCATGGCCATTGATCTAGAAGGTGTCCAACAAAACATCATATGGACTTAACGATACACCCCAAAGTACCTATAGAAACATTAGAAAAAAAACTTCCTTGTCAAAAAGATAAAAGAAGATTGATGTTCTCAGAGCACACAATAAACAGATTAAGAAATATTTTTTGAATAAATAGACCTCACTTATAGCAACAGTAAAGGTCAACAACTAATGTATACCACTGCATTTGTCAGATGCAGCTAAGAGGTCTATGATACACCTAGGACTCCAAAAAGGAATCAAAATCAACACAATGGGCAAAATCCCCATGAACTCAACCAACAAGAGGTCAAAAATGAGTATCAACGGATGGTGATCATAAATCCTTCCATTTCTATAAATAAAAGAGCATTTATTTATCCTCCCTTTTCTATAAATCCTTCCATTGCAGGATTTATTATAGCAATTCAAGATCTGGCTATTCCCACCAAATACTATAAAAAGTTATCCTTAAGAAGCCCAGGATTATTTATTGATGTAGGTCATGCATTGAAATGGTGGAATCTGCAACATATCACTATAGGTTGCAAAAATTAACATCTGCTAGATGTCTAGAAACATATGATCAGAAAGCTAGAATTATATACCAGAAACTTGGTATACAAAGACACATGAAAAATCCTGATACAACAAATACAAACCCCCAGATATCTCAAAAATTTAGAAAATAAATTGTGCTGGATTCAGAGCTTCATTACAGATAGAATTTTTTGCCCAGAACTGTCCAGATATAACATTGCTACATAGAAATTTAAGAACAACATTCTTAATGGATGTCACCACACTACTAATCATAATTTCAAAACTACTTAGAATAAAAAGCTTTCAAAATATTAAGGCCTAGCAAAAGAAATGAAAGCCATGTGGGCAGAGTACATGCAATCCTCTTACTGTTAGGATCCTGAAGATGCTTTCAATGAATCTACAAATGATGAATTTATATTGAAATATTGTTATAAATTACAAAATCAGCCATTTATTTGCTTGCACAATTGTCGTTAGAATATTAAATATAAAAGAATAAAAATAGGACAGTGACTTGTCCTCAGACCCATGTTAATAGTGATAACTAACATTTACATTATCATGTGAAGTCTTCAAAATGGGTTTTTACTTTGTTTCATTTAAGACTTACAAAAGTTCTATGAAGCACAAATTATGTGTATTATTATCCCCACTTGGCAGATGAGGCTGGGTTCAAAAATCTAGTCACTTTCAGAGGGGAGTTTGTGCTTAGATCTTGCAGTATTCTTTTCAATATACCACATGTACTTCATGGTGTTGAGTAGGGCTAAAATAATATGAATTCTCAAAAGCATTATACATCGTACTTGTATAGGAAGGAGTGGGAGGTAGAAAGACGATGAGAAATATTCACTTGATACTTAACAAAAACAATCAGTCTTGAGCCTAATGTTCCAGGATATATGTCTGAGCCTGACTGCTTGGTTTTAAATGGCTTGTCAATGAATCATTTTACCCTGCTTCAATTTCACCATTACTGCCATTCATCAAAGGACAAGTAGGATTTATTAAGTGTCCACTTGTGCACTTCCGGCTGGACAAGTGTAAAAGATGCTTTTTGCCTTTTGAATAATCGTTGCTTTTATACCCCTGTGTTTTTATTGGAAAGTGTTCGGTTCCCCGCCCCCCCCTCATTTTTCATTTCCTCTTGGAGAATGTTAATAATCACATTATTCTTGTTTGGCTGCCAAAAACTTCATTCAACATTTTGCTTCTATATTTATTCTGAAGATCTAAAGTGAGAGAAAATACATAGGGAAATTTAATTTCCTCTTCTTCACCTCTCCCAATCCTTGACTTCTCTTCCTGACCTAGCTCTATCCCATATTCCCCACAGAAGCCTTCCCTAACTATCCCAGCTCTGTGCTCCTTCAATATTTATTGTTGCGACCACTGATTAGGCAATTAATCATATGATGCCTTGTAATGTCTGTTCTGTTATATTTTAAACTCTTATTTAAATTGAGTGTTGCTATATGATTTTGCATCTGTCTACATCTTGTTTGTGTTCTTTACAAGATTGGGAGGTCCCTGAGACAGGCTGCCTTGTTTATATTTGCATCTTTCACAGCACATAGAATGGTGCCTGGTTTATAGTAGGCTCTCAGTAAATATTTGTGGATGTTGAGTGAAATAATAAATTGTACTTCTTCATTCATAGTACCTTGCATGTTATATATATATATATATACATACATGTCTGTGACATATATTCATTTATTCATTCATTCAATAAATATTTGTTAAGCACCTACTCTGCCACTTAAACTCTGTTTTCCTCTGTTTCCTCAACTGTAGAATGAAGATAATAATAGGACATACCTCACAGGGTTACTGTAAGGATAAAATGAGATTGTATTTGTAAAGCACATAGCACAATGCCTGGCATGTAGTAGGCTCAACATAAATCCTTATTGCCTTCCCTCCTGCCTTATTGTGTGTGAGACTAAGGTGCATTCTGGGAATACAAAAGTTATGACTCAGACCCTGTTTTCAACATCTTTACATTCTCCTTGTGGGAAAGGGGATGGGAGGTAGGATAGGTCATTTGCTATGACATAAGGGAAAATGTATATAAAGGAGAGTTTCCGATAAAGTGATAGGGAAAAAAATATAAGGAAGGGAGAGTTCAGGAAAGGTTTCGTAGTGGAAGTAGCAGCTGAGGTGGTCCTTAAAGAAACTTCAAGTGATGAAGATATGCCAGAGTTGTGGAAGGAATCCATTGTAGATGAGAGATGGTGTGAACTAATGTAGAGAAATGAGAATGAACATCCAACAAATATGTAGGGACCAAAAAAGAGATTAAACCCCCAGAAACTCTGAGCAAGCAAATTAAAACAAGAAACAGAACAACAAAATACAACATTGATTTAAAATACTCAATCATTGCTGTATAGGAGGAGGATGGTAGAAGATCATGAGAGGTATTGCTTCATAAAATAGTTTTTTTTTCAAAAGTAGGGGGAAAAAAGCTCATAGAAATCTTAACATGACTCCAAGCTGAGCCTTCTGTCTCAGAGAAGCTATAGATGAAATAAGAAAAGAAGTAGAAAGAAAACAGAACAATTTTTCAGCCTTTGTATATATCTCTTTCATCACCAATGACAGAGAATCCACCATATTTAGACTCACAACATTTGCCTCAGTATAGAGTATAAATGTAGGAAAAGGAATAGCTATTGGGCTTGTCCTTTTAGTAATATCAGTCACTCCCTGGGGAAGAAGCTTCCTCCTCCAATATGCTTGTCTGCCACTTACAGTCTTAAAGAGCTGCTTAGAGAAATGAGAACTAACTCGTGAGTGTTCACATAGTCAATATGTGTCAGAAATACACTTGAATTCAGGCCTTCCTTCCTCCAAGGCCAGAAGCACTCTATTCTTTAAGCTGCTTTCCTTGTTATAAATTGAATTGGAATTTTAGAAGAGGAAATTGTAAAGAACAACTTCACGAGACCAAATAGAGTCAAAATCACCACAAGAGGTGGCATAATCCTTAAAGTATTGAGGAGTCATTTTAAAAAGCTATTTCAGGGAAGGGAAGATGCACACAAATGTGTATGTACATATATGTATATACATATAAAATGCATATATGTATTCATGCATGTATACACAATGCACATACACTATATACACACACATATGTATAGATCTATATATCTACTTACCAATATCTTTATCTATATGGGACAGGAACTCAGGGACTATATTTATACATCCAAAAGGAAATAGAGAGATTGTATGAAAGTACTGACCTATAAACCTTAGAAAATATTTTATCGAAATAAGCTATATGGGGATCAAGATCATCCTGAATAGAAATATGCAAAGTGAAAAGGGAAAATGTCTAAAAGAGTCTTCTATAGCTGACCCAAAATGCATTTGATTCAAGAGTGAAAAATGTAACTTTAAAAGGAGTCCCGCATACAAGATCATATAAGCCTCATTGATAACCAGATTCACAGAGATAATTTTGCTCAGTAACCCCTTACTGAGCTGTGTCAAACAAAACTTGAAAGAGGGAAACATCTGTTCACCAAAAGTGTTCTTCACTGTCTTGGATGATATGTTGTGCTGGGTCCAAATGGAAGGATTCTTTAGAGATGATGGGGTTTACCAGTGCTTCTGTTTGTGGATGCCTTGACACGATTGAATAAGGACTGGAAAACTAAGAGGGTCTTCTCAACAAGATTCGTGTTTATTTGAAAGATATGCACCAAATACCTCTTTCAGAAACAACTAAATGGATGAAAAATGCATTTTGTCCAGATTATGAAATGTGGGAAATTCGGTGAATTAGCACACCAGGACATATATCAAAAATGACCACCACACCTGGATAATGACCTGACCCAGAATAAAGCTGAAGGAAGAGAACAAATTATATTATATTTGAGAAACTGAATAAAGTAGAATGTTTCTCCCCCCCCACAAACACAACCTTCATCTCCAGAATATATAACAAAGAGGCTTGAAGGCAAGCCTTTTTCTCTTTGTATCCCCAGTTCTTAAAGAACAGTGAAATAGTTCTTAGTCTGAAGTTGCGTATGTTTTATTAGAGAGACAACATATACATATATGAGTGTTTATACATATACTCCTAAATACATATTAGATATAATATATTTAAATAAAATTAATTTAATTTTCAGGAGAAGGCTCTAGCATGTGTACAGAGTGAGGTGGGGGGAATCAGAAAGGACTTTATGTTATCCATGTGCAGATCCAAATAGAGAGGCATATTCACTCTCCATAGACTTACTGATAGAATCTTCCTGAAGCACACATCTGACTATGCTCTTCAACTGTTCTAGGACTTTCCCTGACTCTCCATTGCCTTTAGTTAAAACACAAACTCCAAGTTTGATATTTAAAGTAATTTACAGTATGGCTTCAGGCATGTG
The DNA here is from genome assembly GCF_028583685.1 of Petaurus breviceps papuanus. Lineage (NCBI taxonomy): Eukaryota > Metazoa > Chordata > Mammalia > Diprotodontia > Petauridae > Petaurus > Petaurus breviceps. The sequence goes on from NW_027185896.1 coordinate 1,412,827, forward strand.
TAGCAGCAAGCACCCCAAGCGTCCTCAGGGTTTGCCGCCACCACA
>NW_027185896.1:1412881-1442059 GCF_028583685.1 Petaurus breviceps papuanus
TGTAGCAGCAAGCACCCCAAGCGTCCTCAGGGTTTGCCGCCACCACAGGTTCTTGGATCTGCTTTGTTAAAGGAAAGCAACTCAAAATGGGTTAACAAGCTTACTTTAATCAGTCAGACATATATCGTTTACCTTGTTCAGGAGAAAAAGGTCAGCACCCCAAACTTTAAAATATACAGACAGAATTATCAAGACATTAACAGATCAAGAAGACAGCTTTCCAAACTGTCCAACCATTACATCCATACCCAGTCAACATCTGGGTTTCCACATCTGGGTTTTTCAAAGCCGGGGGACTCTCAACAACGGCTTCCCAGAATTCAGATCAAATCACAGAACATTTCTCAAAGTGAGTCCCAAAACAAAGCTACACATCAGGGCTTATATAGCCTTCTCCTGGCTCAGAGAATGTAACAACCTTATTGACCCACTGGCCAATCAAAAAGTATCTACTGAAAAACAAGCCTCCCACCCCAGGCTCCAGGTGCACGTTAGCCTAGGGGCAGGGAAGATCTTTAAAATTTACATTCGCATTACAGCATGTTGGGCATTACTCCTCTTCATGCATTCTACCTTCCTGTTCTGTTGGACTCCTTTCTGCTCCCCACACTCTCTTACTCTCTTTAGCACAGGCAGGAATACATTCTCTTATCACCTCTACCTGCTAAAATCTACAGCTTTCTTCAAACCCCGTCTCATGTACCATCTCCTACAGGAAGCCTTTCCTTATTCTCCCTTGTTGTTAGCACTCTCTTCCTAAGCAGCAAATGGTTATTTGCATACTTACCTGTTTGCATGATTCATACCCCCCAGCAGAATGGAGGCACCTTAAGGCAATGACTTTATTTTTTTTTTCTTCTCCCGCTTTGTCTCCTGTGTACCAAACACAATTCCTAGCACATAACAGGACCTTCATTAAAAACTCTTTGGATTGCATTGGATTATGTGTACTATTACTAATGGCAGGTACAGATAACTAGATTAAGTAATTATATGCAATCCTCAGTTTAAGTACTCAAATGAATTGTTTCTTTTTCTGCATGCTTTTTTTTCCTATTATTTCATATTAGTAGCAAGTATTTTTGCCCCTTCTACTTTTTTTGCTATTTCCCCCATGGCTTGGGGAAGAGTGGAGTGCTCAGATTCTCATTTTGATGATTTTCCTAAAAGCTCCTTGTGATGATATCTGAACAGCGAACATAAAGTTTATTACCACATCTGGGATTGTTTCATAGCTCTTCCAAATTGAGAAGCAGTCTTTTTTTTTTCTTTTAAATCATGATTTATAAATCATCTGATCAGTGACAGTGCAATGTTTATTAAATCTGCTAAAACTCCAAAATATTAACTCTAAAGTTAATTAAAAATCTCTAGACTTTTTTCAGTGTCTGAGTTTCCTAAAACTCATTGAATGAGAAAACTAATAAACATGCAAAGAAATAAAATTTGACATATACAAATTTTCTCATTTTCCCCACATAACCCATGTTCTGTTTTCTCCTTTTCCACCATCCTTGTCCATGTCACTAATAAATGCTTTGTTCATTCTTCAACCAGGCCGAAGTTCTGTTGAGCCCAAATAACATGGAAAGGAGTTAAAGGGAACGCCAAGCTTCTTTTAGGCTAGCTGTCTATTTCTCATCAAACAGGTTTACAAGCCATTGTTTAGGTTTCTCTTTCAACGAAAATATTTTGTATTGGAAGAAGAATTCACTTAATTTGAATGACTTTTCTTGAATTTTACTTGGAGTAGGACCCTTATTTAGGAAAAAACTGATTATTCTAATATGAGTGCCAATGAACCTTTGATTCAAATGTATTTCCTGTAACATCAAAAAGTCAAATGATAAAAGCTTGATGAAACATGGTTAATCTATTACTATATAAATATAGAATTGCAACGGACCTCAAAAGCCATTTCACTCAAACTTCTCATTTTATAGATGAGAGAATTTATTTATTTGATTAGCCCAGAGTCACCTGTCTAGTAAGTAGCAGAGGTAAGATTTAAAACTCAGGTCTTTCCTGACTCCAAGTGAAGCACTCTGAGGTATGCCGCTTCTCCTAAGGACTATATCCCCACATCAGTGTTAAAATACTTGTATTTTACACATGAATTATCTTTGTAGGCAGGAGCATTTCATTTTTGTTGAGGATCTAAAATCTGATCAAAGAGTAGTGGTCTAGTTAGATCACGTCACATCACATCACGTTAAGTTACGTTACATTACATTGTTACATTATGTTATGTTATGCCATGTCCTGTCATGTCACATAACATATCATATTATAATAGTGTTGTGTCATGTTGTATTGTTTCATATCATATATCATAATTCACATAGAACATGACAAGACTCTGTTGTTATCAGATTGATTTGAAGCTGAAAAGTACATGTTCTATCTTCTGAAACCAAAATGGTGTATTGTCTACTTTATCTTCTCAGCCCTAAAAGGAAGCTTTCACCCCGCTCTACTGCTGAAGCCCTTTGATTTTCATTCATTCTTTAACAGAATTAAGAGTAAAACTACTACTTGAATAAAATCACTTCAAGTTTTTCATGGCATAAAAATTGACACTTAGGTCCTTCATATCTCGTCATATTTGAGAGTTTTAAGGGATATTACCAACCACAAATATATTTTTATTTTAAGAAATTAAAAAAACAATATTGTGTATGTTTTATTTTTGTTTGTTTGTTTGAAACTTCTTAAAACTTGGTAACTTTCTCCATTTTTGTTATGTTTAACCTGCCTCTTTCTCTGCAGAGACTTGGGACAAACTTGTTTCAAGGAGGAGAATGTAGGAGAAGGCTGTGAATCTTGTGTTCTTTTTAGCTTTATAACTACGAATCCAAGCATTTGAGGTAAATTCAGTTGTATGTAGGATGCATTAATTTATGAACAGTACTACTTGGTATGAAGGAAGACTAGAGACAAGAGTGAATGGATGTTGAAGGGAGTGAAGTATTCTAGGATACTCGAAGGATGCAGAGTTGGTAGTAGAGAAGGAGATGATTCAATTACTGAACTTACTGGGTTGGGGAGAGAGTGGTCTGGAAGCACCCGGGTAAGAGTATTTATTTTCAGGGTTGGGAGGTAGAGATTTGTCCATTTCTAAGGAATGCATTGGGGACTTATGAGGAAAATGTATCAAGGGAACAACAGCGACACTATGCCCATGTATGCTTTGGCTAGGATCCTGTCCCACAACTCCTATGCTTTCAACTGCCTCTAGAGTGATAATCCACATGAAAAGAAAAAAAATGACATACAAGGTAAGAAAGACAGAAAAGAGGGATATATATATATATGTAATATATAGTATATAAACACAGATAGAAAGACAGAAAGGAGGGACCCTCAACAGATCTAGGATTAAAGACTAGGACATGGTAAGGGAAGTACCTAGAGCAGCCTGGAAAGTAATGAGACAGGAATAACCCAGGTGGTACCCTTAAATGGGAGTCCTAGATAGGCATTAAAAATCTTGATAATGTTCTTGCCTTTGCAGAGTCTAGGATATTCAGCATAATGTATAAGAAAGATAATATGTGCAAAGTCACAAATAAATGATAGATGGATAGAAAGATATAAAAATAGATCAATATAGATAAATACATGCTTATAGATGGTACATATTTATCATTATGTACACATAATACATACCACATGCATAAACATGCTATATACACACGAACACACACGTTCACATATACTTATATAAATTTGTGTGTGTATATGTATGTAGAAACACATGCCTCTGTGTGTGTGTGTGTGTGTGTGTAAAAGAAATTTTAGCTTTTGGATGGTGGAATAGGAGCGAGAGTGGTTGAAGTTTTGCAGGAGTCAATGGTATGAGTCTTAGGGGACTTTGGAAGAAAAAGGGAGAGGGGGTAGTTGTCCCATTAATAGCAGTACCCCTTGGCTGCAACTCATATCTGCCACATCTGCAATTATCTTCTTAAATGCCATGGGAGATGACTTCTATCCAAAGGGATAGCTGAGAGGTGCTTGCTAACATATGTATTTTCTCTTAGGAACTTGCCTAGGAGAAACAAGCCAGTAAGCATGGAAACAACACTAATCTTCCTTTCTTCCATTTCTATTGTTCAAAATGTATTTGGTTAAAGAATCTATTTGCAACATTTAATGTTATTTCTTATAAACATTTCTAGTCAACCTCATCCCTAGGTTAGAGAGTTTTGCTCTATAATTGGGGTCATAAACATGAGCCATTCCATTACTAAACTTCTAAATTACTATGAACTCAAGGCATATTTTATAAATCTCCTTCATTATATGCCTCAATGTTGTGTGTGTATGTGTGTGTTCATGTGTAGTATACATACATATAGAATACATATACACGTGCATACTATACATATAATACATACACACATGCATACTATACATATATAACACACATACACATGTATACTATACATATATAATACATATACACATGTATACTATACATATATAATATGCATGCAAATCTTTTTTTAAGGCTTCATGAGCAAGTGAAAAGAAAACTGTACATTAAGTTAATATGGAAGACCTAGTTTCAAATCACACCTATGAAACATACTGACTATGACTATAGGAAAATCACTGAACTTCCAAACAAATATACCACTCAACTGCATCCATCAATGGAAGGAATTTTCATGACAGGGAGCTCTCTGCACTCATTAAATCACATATATGTTCTCCTCCTTCTAATATGCTAGGAACTGGAAATATAGAGACGAGAATGAGAAATCTCAATCCTTAAAAGACTTACATTCTACATTCTAGGTTACAAGTAAATTTCCTTCCTAATGTAAATCTATGATCTAAGAGAAAGTACCCTGAATGTCTGAATTTTCAAAAAAAAATGTGACTAAAGTGACTTTCTTTTTATACCATATTTCTTTCTTTTTTCTTCTTTTATTTATTTATTTTTCATTTTCAACACTAACTTTCATAAGACTTTGAGTTCTAACTTTTCTCCCCTTCCCTCCTCTCCTCTCTCCCCAAGATGGTATGGAATCTAATATAGGCTCTACATATACATTCATATTAAACATATTTTCACATAAGTCATGTTGTAAAAAAGAAGTAGAATGAATGGGAGGAAAAATGAGAAAAAGGAAATGAGAGAGAGACAGAGAGAGGAGACAGACAGAGAGAGAGAGAGAGAGAGAGAGAGAGAGAGAGAGAGAGAGAGAGAGAGAGAGAGAGAGCACAAATTTGATACCTGTAGCACCAATGCAATATTCACAATGCCAATGGTCACTATAAATATAAACACATAGTTCTCAATCACAAAATATAACAGCCTCCATATAAAAGAAAGAATAAAAATTTTTATTCAGATACCAGAAAACTGAACCCCAAAACCAGTAAGCTGAATAAACCATAACAGCACAGAGAGCCACAGCATCCTTTAGTCTTCTCACAAACCAACATAAGACCTATATTTACTCACAAGCTTATCTGTCTCCCTTGAAAGTGTCCTTTCCTCCAAATAATCTAGTTTGCTCTGACTCCCAGCTACTTTTGGGCTCTGCTCCACCCTTCATCAACCTCCTCCCACCACAGGTTCCATGTGATTACATTCAACCTATTAGGGGGCAGAGTTTATTTTCAAAGCAGGGAAGGTCTTCAAATTACTATTACCATTACAGGCCCAGACAAGTCAGGTTTCACTCTCCAGATTACCACCATGCCCACACTTGGCTACCTTCACCTAACCCCCTTTGTTACCCCCTTTTATTTGTTGTCTTTCCCAATTAAAATGTAAACTCCTTGAGTGCAGTGACTGTCTTTCTCTTTCCTTACATTTCTGTCCTTAAGACATAGCTAAGGGCCTGCCATTTGGCAAGCATTGGATGAGGTCCTTGACTCAAGTAGAAAAAACAAGTGGATAAAGAATGCTACTGTCAAATTTATGAAATTGGGGTGGGTAATAATTTCATTGAGATAACTAATTAGTATATTTATCTTAGATAAGCAATATAAAAAGTGAGTGTATCCTAGGCTTGAACAGTAGGAAGAGAGTAGGATGTCTTTATTGAGAAAATTACATTAAACAATCTCAAGTTGTTCTATAAAACACACAGAAAAAATTGACACCAATATTTTCCTAATGATATCAGATAGCTACAAATACTGATATACTGTGATCTTCCAATAGTCAACATTTTCAAGTGACCCAAAAGACAGTGAAGAGAGGGAGCCTAAAAGCAAGATTATTGTAATTTCTACCAATGGTTTATATTCAAGAAATGATGTAAAATCTGCTGTCAAGAAAATGTATATTGGTAGGCTAGGTGGTGCAGTGAATAGAGCACCAGCCCTGTAGTCAGGAGAACCTGAGTTCAAATCCGGCCTCAGACATTTAACACAAAAACTAGCAATGTGACCTTGGGCAAGTCACTTAACCCCAATTGCCCTCCAAAAAGCAAAAAAAAAAAAAAGAAGAAAAAAAGAAAATGTATAAGAAAATAGAACTCTATGTGAGCAACAATGAGATTTAGCCCAAAGGTTACACTGTTCCTAGTAAAATCACGAAATACCTGGAGAATGGTCTATAGAGCATATACATACAGAGACAGAGAGAGAGAGAGAGAGAGAGAGAGAGAGAGAGAGAGAGAGAGCATGAATAAGAATCAAACAGGATATGTAAGAAAGGATACATTGCAAATATCTCAGTACAAATGAAGGTACAATACCGTTTGATGAGATCATAGATCTCTCAAAGTAACAGTTTGCAAATTACAGCACAACTCCACTATATAAATAGTACCAATATTAGTATTTCCATTATAGAGGTGAATACAAAAGCTTAGAACAACTAAGGGACTTGTTCAGAGTCACATGGGCAGTAAGTGGCAAAACCAGGAAATGGGCATGTTATCTAACTCAGTGGTGTGGAACCTGAAACCTTAAAGCAACATGTAGCCTTCTAGGTCCTTAAGAGCAGCCCTTTCTCTGACTCCAAACTTCATAGAACAGATTCCACTTATTAGGGGGATTTGTTCCGTGAAGTTTGGAGGTTTCCTACCTCTGGCCTAACTTCAATATTCTCATTATACTAGGATACTTCTTAGCAAGGAAATGGCACACTTTTGCCTTCTTAATTTTTGCTACAGATTCAGTTGAGTCCAGCTTTTTTTTCAAAATCAGCTCTAAATGAATACATCAGTTGTCTTGCATTAGCTTTAAAGCAATTATTGGTACATATTTGCTTTTGTATTACCTTCATTTCCAAATATAAAACTTCTCCTATTCTGAGATCCATTCCTAGTTAAAAAGATATCAGTTGATTTTTCAACCTATGCTACAAAGCATAGGTTTAAATCATTTGGTAGCAGGGACATGCTTCCCACCATAGATGCTGCCCTAGCTGGGTGAGATAGAATTCAGCTCAAGAAGGTATGGAGGTGAAATGCCTTTAGGTGAGCAATGCAGTTTTTTCAGTTATATTTTAGGGTAGGGAAGAGGTATTTTAGCAACATTTTTGTCTCTGGTCTTCTCATATATCGCATGGATGACATTATAGCCAAATGCTTATACTGCCATTAAAGATTCTAAAGAGACCTTTGGAGGGTCTTTTTCTTTTCCTTTTCTTTTTTCTTTATTTGTCATGTATGTAAGTAAAGGACAGAGCTCATGTAATTTATGTCACTGCCTATAATTGTCCATAGTATCACTTTCAGCTCAGACCTTATTTATTTATTCATTTATATTAAAAAAAAAATCCAAATCATTTAGGTGTTTCCAAGAGTTGGAAAACATCCTTTGGAGAAGCTCCACCACTTCAGAGGAATGCTGTGTATTTATCTTGGAGAAGCGTACGTTTCAGGTTGCTTTTCCAGGATCAAATTTTGTTTTAAATTTCTATTTGACAAAAGCAGTCTCATGTTGAGTGACTACGCTACAAAGACACCGCTACAGATGGTGTTTAGAGAATATAAAAACCAGAAGTTGTAGTTTGCACATCACATCCTAATATCAAAAAACATGGGCGTCTTGTTTTTTATGCCTTCATGACCGCCCCCCCCATATCCCCTTCCCCATTTTATACTTAATCTAATAATTTGTCCTTTGGTAAAGTGTGCTTTTAGAAATTGCCACATGGGAATAAGGGTGTAACTCTCATTCACTTGAAATACTTTATTGATATTAAAACACATACTGATAACCTTTCAATGAGTCCTTATGTCCCTTTCCCATAGAATCTATCCTTGTATTTTTTAAAGATATGTATTTGTGCTGAACTTAAACACCAGATGAAATGGATTCATTCACATATATAGGAAAAGAAGTGGAAAATAAAGTATTTCATGAAAGTGCAGATCTCAGGTTTGTACACTTTCCTTTTCTTTTTAAGAGCTGTTGCTTATTTTATTTTTTTGCCTTTTGGAGGGCAATTGGGGTTAAGTAACTTGCCCAACGTTACATGGCTAGTTTTTTTGTGTGGGTGTTAAGTGCCTGAGGCTGGGACGGAACTCAGGTCCTCCTGACTCCAGGCCGGCATTTTACTCACTGCGCCACCTAGCCGCCCCTAGAGCCATTGCTTATAATAAAGAAGTATAATTGAATCTAAATCTATGCATTGTCCATGTCAACATGCTTCATTGCCTTTGTGCCAAGGAGTGCCACTTTCCTTCTCTGACCCCATAGGTAGAATTTGTGGTATTGAAACGTTCCCTTCCTATTCATGAAGCTTCCTGGATACACCTCAAGGTAGAATATATTCACGTAACTTTGAGGTAAGATATCAGTTTGTGTACCAGAGCATTTAGGCATTTTTAGAAGATAACAAGTTTAGTCAATTGCTTTGATTTGAATATTAATAATCATCATAGTTAACCAACCAGTTCTGGCCTTCCAATCATATAGACCTCTTATTCATTTCCTCTTGTAATAAAACACAGGTATTTCATCTAATACGTTAAGCCTTCCTTTACATTTCTTCAAATTGTAGAAGTACCAGTGGAAATTTTTAGTCTCAATAGGTTTTCCCTTATTTTTGCTTAACTCCATTTCTCCTCCACTACATTTTAATGGCAATGTACTTTTGTCCACCATGCTACATTCCATTGCTCTTTGAAGAGGAAAAGATGAGGGGACCTGCATGCATTTCAACTTGCTACCCTTATAGATGGGCACAAATAGAAGTCTAAATATGTCATTCATAAGATTTTTTAAAAATCACCTTTTCATTCTCCTTCTTCCATTGACTTTTGAACCCTTTCTACTTTGGAGTTTATGAGTTCATTAGTGTGGTCTTAGAGAAGTCACTTTATTTCTTTTGAGACATAGTTTTCTCACCTGTAAAAATAAGAAGGCTGAATAAAAATTCTTCTAAGGTCCCTTACAATTCTAAATCAGGCTTTAAGAAAAGATAAATACATACATTTTGGCATGTGGTACAGGGTACATTTTTATTTTTTCTAAGGAATGCATTATGGTCAGTCTATTTAGAAATGCAAAGTTATTCAGTTACTTTGGCTGGATGGTTATTATAGGCTGTTGTTTGTCTTTTGTTCTTGAAGAGGACCATGACAGCAGGGAGGTGATGCCATAACATTCAAGTGAATTGTATTTCAGTGACGAAGGGCTGTGCAAAGTTGCCAGCCTCGCTTTCTCTTCTGGAGATATCTGGGTCCAGTGGTGAGATATAGATCAGACATCTTGTAGTTAAAAGAAAAGAAAATTTTCTTTTTTATACCATTCACTTCCATACAATATGTCAAGCTTAGCTTAAAACTAGAGAAACCCTTTATTATTGGAACTAGTTAAATTTTCAAAGAATTAATTTCATATATAAGTGTGTATAAGTATATATGCATACATATATGTATATATATACACACATACATACATACACACATATACGGCTACATTTGTTAAATAGAAACATTTTCTGATTGAATCAGTTAATCAGAACTGAGTGTGAACAGGGCCTATAGACCTACATTAATCAAAGTCATTGTGTGTGAGATTTGGTCATGCTCTCAATGTGTGTTAAAAGGAGTTAATTCATAGCAAGTGATACTGAAAATTTGAAAGTAGTGAGGAAGAAGTTGAATTATTCATAGCAACAACTCAGAGGCAACCAGACAAAGGAGAAAGAGGGATATAGCAAAGAAGAGAGATCTCAAAGAGAAACATTGGACACATGGGCTCTTTGGAGATATGGACTAATACCACCTTTGTTTCCACTTATCCAAGGACTGAGAAGAATACCTGGAAAAGATTTGTTCTTACCCCAACTTCACCTCCTTGTGTGTCTATCCACAGACATTGCAATATACTCTTGTTCCTTCTTACCTAAACATTTCCAGTAAACATTTCTAGTCTTAAATGCAAAAAGGTCAGGAATCACCTAGAAATACATACAAATTACAAATTAATCAGAGAGACAAACCTTTGAATATATATATAGATATATATATGTCATTCTTCCAGCTAGAATATCAGAGTAATTTTGTTTGTATTCCTAATGTTTTGCTGAAAATAAATGATTGAGAGAGAGAGAGAGAGAGAGAGAGAGAGAGAGTATAGAAGAGATAGAGATTTCAAACCAGGGGCAAGAAGGTGAAGGTAGGAGTGGGAACCAGTAAGAATTCAATGGAGGGGATCATCTGGGAACTGAACTTTTAAGAATTAGTAGGATCTCAACAGGCAGAAAGGGATGTGAGTTGTTTGGAGATGGTCAGGGCTCCAGTTTGGCGCTAAATGATGGACATACAAAATATTTGGCACTGAATATTTGATCCATGCAGAAATTTTGATGTTTGTGCAGAGTTAATTAAAAAATTAACTGCTGTCATTTAGGATTTAAAAATAATAGAAGGCAGTAATTAGTTGGCTTCTGTTTTAACTGCACAAGCATCTGTCTCCAGGACTCATCAGCGGTGATTAGAATCTTTAATTTGAGGACTTATAGGGTACATGGGAAACCATGTTCCCTTCCAAAAATGCATTTTCCACCTTTAAAGTTCGATAACATTCCTGCTTTCCATCACTTTAAAGTATATTGAGAAATCACCAATGAGCATTCAGCCCATTAATGCTGAAGTACAGGTTATTTTGACAAGGCTGCTCATTCTCTTTCCTAAAGTATTTAATCAGTTTTTGGCTTGGATTATATCTTGATATGCTTATACAGCATGACTGAATGGCTTGATTCTTAATAATGAGGCTAGTTAGGCAGAAGAGCTGATGCTGGCTCCAGTAATGAGCATGCAGAGACAAGACACTTAACTTCCCCTGTCCTGTGATGATATGATGATTCCTCAAGCACAAAGCAATGCCATTAATTAAACATACACTGCATGTTATCACGAAAGATTACTTTTTCTAGGAACAATTATCATTTGGCTTTCTGGTATAATGTGCATGGAGAATAGATAATGTGATTACAGACATTCCTTTGGCTTCTCTCAAGATTTGAGCTCAAATATTTCAGATGAGAAATACTCCAGAAGCGATGGCTCCACTGAACATCTAGGAAGGAAATACTTAAGAATGTGATTTTCCTTTTGTTTAGACTGGTGCCATTGCGTAAACATCTGCTGATTTCTTTTTTTTCTTGCTGCATTTGCAGTTCTATAACATGTGGTTCTAAAAAACCATAAGGGAAGCTTTCTACAATTTTCTGGTGTGTGTGTGTGTGTGTGTGTGTGTGTGTGTGTATGTGTGTGTTTTAAAGAAATGGGAGTTAATGAAAAGTTTACAATCATGTCAACTCTTAGACCATCCAGCAGCATTTAGACTATCTCTTTGGCGCCTACCATACACTTTTCAGGAGTTTTAAGGGAGTTAGAATTCAAGGAAGACCAGAGAAATTCCTTAACTTACAGATAAAAACAAGAACACTACAGATATAAAATCTTAGCATTAGAATGGAATTAAATGGTCATTTGGACCAATCTCCTAATTTATTCTTTACTTGAATATTTTTAGTGACAAACTGATAGCCTTAAAAATTTGCTCAGTCCAATTTGCACTTTGTTAATTATTAAATAATTCTTTTTGCTTCTGAGGAAAATCTTTCCCAAAGATTCCATACTATTAATCCAAGTTAAGTTTTAATCCAATTTTTAAGGATTTAAAAATCCTTATCCAAAAATCCAATCCAAGTTTTAAGGAGCATAGGATAAGGATATTCCATCTACCATATCAAGCCCTTTTAGATCCCTAAAGATATCCATTATGTCCATTTGATTCATAATAGATGTCTGACCAGTATAGTGTGGAGGTGGCTCAGGGTTCTCAAAACATATGGCAACAGGGCATGAGTACTAATGAACTCTACCAAAAAGAAATACTTGAAGTATATTTCCTATGTGGTATTCTCAGAGGTAACTTTATGTACTTTACTGCTTACCTTCCTTTCTCATTCTCTTTGCTTAGTTAACTTCCATCTTCTTGTATTAACCAGCTCTATTACCTGAAGGAATAAGGCAAACTTGAGAGTTTGGGTACAGTCTGAACAGTCATTCAGACTCCTTTCCTTAAGTCTCTTTGTCCCAAAGACAGATTATATGCATTTATATTATCTCACCTAATAGGATGTAATTTCATTGCAAAGATTACTTGTCTTTCTTTATATGCCCAGAGCTAAGGATACGGCTTGCCACATGGTTGAAGCATTTCACAAACAGTGATTGAACTGAATGTTAGTTCTAGTAACTTTAAAAATACAACATTCAAGTTAAAATGATCCATAAGGTCCCTTCTGATTCTTAATCTATTTTTATATGTATCATTTAAAAGTTTTTACAGAGTATTTTTCATATATCATCTCATTTGATCAACACAACAATAAGGCAGCTAGTGCAGATATCATAATCTGGAATTTATAAATTAGGGAATATAGCTCTGAGTAACTTGCCATAGGCCACACAGATATTAAGTAGGGAAACTTGGATCTGAGACTCTTTATCTGTAAAAGTCAGTTTTTTTTCTGCTACTCTTCTATGTTATTAGAGGCATAATTGCACCAACTTACATTGATTACCTTTGTCCTATTAACCTACTTTTTTATCAGTTGAAACAAACAAACTTTACTTGAATTATTTCTTATTTAAAATATTTTAAAAATTATTTTATTGTATTATCAAATATTTGAATTTTATTCATTATATTTTCCTTAACTTGCTTATGTTTTTATTAATATAATGACTACAATTCTAGTTACCTGTGCTCAAACATGTGGCCATCTTATACTTTTCCATCTCCCTAATCTTTCACCTTACCAGAATATGGAATGATTCAACAAGTCAATGGGTAATGGATTTTGAATGAGAGAAATTTGTTCCAATGACAAGTGCCTAGTTCTTGGGTGATCTTTAAGTAAGTGGACTTTATTTTACGTGTCTATAAAATAAAAGATTTATATGACATGATGTCTGTATTTTGTTCCATTTATCCTGTGATTTATAAGTTTTCTTTCACTCTTTCTCTTTGTTTCCATTCCTGCTGTCATTATTATATAAAAATCCTAGGTATTTTTGTTTCCTTTTTAAAAAAGAATATATTTTAATTCCTGAATATGTCCCCTACCCAGTAACCATCCCTTATGACATAGAGTTTTTTTAAAAAGAGAGAATAAATCAACAAAACCAATCAATATATTACTTCAGGCTGACACTGTTTTCAATATTCTATACCCATAGTTTCCCCTTTCTAAAATGAAGGGTAAAAGAGAATTATTTTTTCTTCTCTGGGGCCCAGCTTGACCCCATAATCATATGTGTTTCTGTCATTGCTTTGCATATCATATGAAATTATGAACTTCTAGCATTGTGAATAGTGTCTGGCACACATTTTACCTCCCCTCAGGGTCCTCAGTCATTTCAGTTATTCCATTCATTGCATATACTTCACTTTGCATCAGTTAATATGAAATATCCTCTCATTCTTCTCTGAAGTCTACATAGTCATCACATCTTAGGGTGCAGTAATAACTGACCACAGTCATATATTCATATTTGCTTAGCCATTCCCCAGTTGACCATTGCTACCATGATAATTTGAGCCCTTAGCAAATCATATCTGGATTACTGCAAGTTTCCTAAATGACAGCATTGCTTCCAAAATCTCTTTCATGCTAACTTCTCCTGTTTCTAATCTCTTCTCCCTCTCATTTGTCCTAAACAGACTGTTTGCCTGGTTATCCTCCTTATTTTCCCCATATTGAAATTCTACCCATTAATGGAAGGCTATGTGTTACATATTGGAAAGAATGCTCAATTTAGAATGAAAAGGTAAAATTATAGCTCTTCCACCTATCAATTGTGTGACCTTGGGGAAGAAACTTAACTTCTGTTGACCGGCTTCTTCATTTGTTTGTAACTAGTTTCTAATCATTCCTGGGATATTTTGGATGCTATTGTATATGAAGAAGGAAATATGACTCCAAGATTTATGGAGAGAATGCTGAGGTGCCACATAGCTTTATGAGTTGGTAGAGATAGGTTGGAGAAAGAGAGAGAGAGAATAAAGAAAAGTAAAGAGGAAAGGAAAAGAGAAAAAAGGATAGGGAAGGAGGAAAGGATGGCTGGTAAGGAGAGAGAGACACACACAGAGAGAGACAGAGACAGAGGTGGAGTGGAATGGATGAGGGGGGAGAGAGGAAGAGGAAAAAAAGAGGAGAAGGAAGGGAAAAAGGAGGAGGAGAGACCTGTGGTTCCAAATATGTTTTAGGAGAAACATGTGGAAAGAACAGCTATAGACATATAATAGAAGGTCAACATGTTTGTGATTTTCAGGTTGCCTCCCCAAAACTGTAAAGTGGACATCATTGGGTGACATGAAACCCTCTTTCTTGCTCAAACCTGAGATCTCATCTTACTCTGCTAAAAAGAACTAATTCACTCTTGCATATTCTTCTCTGTACAACATCATTAATTTCTATTTGATTTTTCTTAGATAAATGTGTTTAATCTCCATTGATTGGTTGTGATGGACTTTGGTATAACAAGCATTGGGTGGAAAGGAGCTAAGCTATTGACTGTAAGCTAAGGGAGACCCTTCTCCTTAAGAGCAATTGGGGAAGTGCTTTTCTCCTGTACTGGACTCTTATCCCTACATGAATGATATCAGAAGTACAGATAGTTTAGCCTAATATCCCTCTTGGTAATAGGCAAAGGAAGAATCAAGTTCTGAGTCATGGTTTGTCTTCTGCCTTTACAGCAGCAATTACCATCTTCACTGGGGAAAGTTGGCTGGATTCCAAAAATATCTATCCATGACATCCATAAGCCACATCTATACATTTAGACCACCCATGTAGACAAGCTTGTCTCACATGGAAAGATAACTCACACATTAAATATAGATACCTTCAAACTCAAAACCTATGATCTTTTGTTTATCCTTCAAGGCCCATACTGACTCAAACTGAAAGCATTGTTCAATGAAGCCACCTTTCTAGCTCACTTCAGATCACAGTAATCTCTTGCTCTGAAGACCACCTAGTATATATAGTTATAAACAGTTCAATTCACAATTAACCAAAGGTTAATTGACCCTATCTTTTAATTAACATCTTAGTTATTTAGTTCTTCATCTACCATCTACCAAACAGTTGCTGGTGAGTCGTTTCAGTTCATGTCTAACACTTTGTGACCCCATTTGGGATTTTCTTGGCAAAGATACTGGAGTAGCTTGACATTTCCTTTTCCAGCTCATTTTGCAGATCAGGAAACAGAGACAAACAAGGTTAATTGGCTTGTCCAGGGTCACACAGCTAGTAGGTGTCTGAGACTGGATTGGAACTCAGGTCTTCCTGGGTCCTATCCTCACGTTTTATCCACTGTACCACCTAACTGCCTATACCCAACAATAATTATCTGTAAAACAAGAATTGTGTTTTGGATATCATAGGAATATAGAATCATAGATTTACATCTGATTAGAGGTCATTTACTCTAGTGGTGTCAAACAAATAGAAACAGGGGTCGCTAAACTGTACATAAGAGTTCCTCCCAGTCACACACTGACTTAGAAAACCACATCTTAACACCATCTATGTTCTATTGTATTTTCAGGGTGGTATCTCTTGTGTAGCTGCCTCTCAGTGCCTATGAAGCTTGAAAGACTTCTAGTCTTAGAGAAATGGTCATACAGTAGCCCCTAGAGAGAGAAATGAATTATAGAGAGAAATTAAGTTTTGGGGCTTCAGCAAACTAGGAAACCATCTACTCATGTGCAGAGGTAGGAAAGAAAAGTATTCATGTTGTTGAATTCACGGATTCACGGATTCAATTCAAATATTTGTTGAGTGACTATGGTGAGGCTGACACTGTCCTAGCCTCTGGCAGTAACAATACTGAAATAGTCATTGCCCACAAGGTGCTTGCATTTAACTTGCTATTTTATTTTTCAAAAATCTAAGTTGCTTCCTTGAGCTTTTTCTTTTTCCCAGAAAGAGCAATTTATCAGTAATCATATCCCAGCATTTCTCTTAGAGAAATCAATGGGAATCCTTACTCTTTTAACTCCACAAAAGACATAGACAGTTGGTTTAAGTGCAGCTGTCTTGAAGCACATTGTGGATGTTACTTGAGAGTTCTCTTTGATCCTAGTTATTTCTCCACAGGCCTGTTTTATTTTCCTCATGACACTTTTTGAGGTAGGGGAAATGCTGGTTGGCCAGAGTGCTTGGCCAAGTGCCATGCTAAAGTGGGAGCATGCGAAATGCAGAAGGACTTGGGTGCCGAGCAGATCAAAGAGTCTGTCATATGTTGGCTTCTCAGGACAGTTCAAAGGCCTAAATGGATTCTGGCCTTTAGTCCTCTCTTTTGTTTCTTTGATATCCATGTACAAGTGGCTCCATTCCCTTTCTGGCTTTTTTTCACTCTCCTAAATCAGCCTTTACCTTCCCCCAGCATATTTTAACTGCCTTTTATCTAATTATCCAAGGGGTTGAGATTGAATGTCAGAGGACCTATGTTCTACTTCTGTTTCCAGTGCTGGCACCAACTCAGCGTGTGATTTTGAATGAGGCACTTGGTGAATTAGTAAAGTGGATGGAGACATGAGGACGTGTGTCTCATGCTGGGGTACAATGTGTCCTCCTCTGTGAAGGCAGGTGCTTGGACTTAAGGGTGGCAGTTTCCATTGGGATCCCTGCCAAGTAAGCCACAGGAATCCCTGGGGCTCAGTGGGCTTCTAAGAAAGGTACATTTGTTCCCTCTTTTTATTCAGCCTCGGGATTCTTCCAGAGGAGGCCAGGCCAGCCTGAAACTTCCTGATACCATTGCAAAGACAGTTGTCGCCCTCCCAGACACCCTATTATTGTTGGCTGTACTTCAGGCACACCCTTGCTGTGCATGTACAATAGCAGGAAGGGGAAAGTTCGCAAGTTGGGAGACACAACTTCCCTTGTGTGTCCCCCTGGTGCTACCCCGTGTCCCTTTTGGAAGTCCTGTGGGAAGCAGAACACTCACTCGACCAACTCCTTTTATATTCTCAGTCTATAACCGTTCAGTGGCTCCTTTGGGTTGTCCCTGAGAAGACTGGATGCTGCTGGTCAAAAGATGATAGTGAGTCCTAGCCCTAGAGCTGGAAAAGAATATCAGAGGTCTTCTGGTCTCACACTCTCACATTTTACTAAAAAGGAAATTGAGGTTTAGAGACATTCAGTGACTTACCCAAGGTCAAGTTGTGAAGTGGCCCTCAGAGACTGAACCATTATCCTCTCTCTTTCTATTATACAAGATGACTTAAAGGCTTATAGATTTAGACCTGGAAGGTAATTTCAAGGTCATCTAACCTAATACCATCAATTCACACATGAGGAAACTGTGGCTTAGTGAACTGAAGGACATATTCAAGGTCATGTGGATATTCTCTGCCTCCAAATCCAGCACTTTTTAACCATACCACCCAGACACCATCAGTACCCTTGAGAGAGATATACAATGGCCCCTTAAATTCTCAGTGAGTTTCCCCAATCATTAATAACTTATGCCAGATTGGTTTAATTTCTAAACTACTTACATCATTACCAGAATGCTTTAATCACAAATATTTCAAAATATGCCAAAAGAATTTTTCTTCACTTAAACTTTCATTATACTATATAATTTCCATTCATCTGTGACATCACTAATGTATTAATTCCTTTCACGGATGCAGATTGAAACCCTTCCATGGATTCTCAATCGATATGATTTTTGTCTGTGTCCTACCCTTGTTCTGGTAGAGATGATTCTTCCAGTGTTCTGGAAGACTTCATCCAAGTCTTTTGTTGTTGCTGTTGTTGGCTTGTTTGTTTTTACATTTTGTGAGTACCAAGATTGCACTCAATCTATCCATCTGTTACCCCTCCCTAAAGCCACAGGATGAACCAATATTCTTTCCCAGGCACATTTTGCTTTGATGATATCTCTTACAGCTCTCCTAAATACAGCTTAGCATTCCAGCCAACTTCTACACATCATGCAATTCTCCATTTTCTTTAGGTTCCCTTCCATATTGAATCTTTAGTGATTGTGCTGTTCAAGGATTAGCAACCTTATATGGAAGGAGGGGAAAAAAGAAAAGGAGAGGACTATGTTAAAAGGATGAGCTTCTGCATTGGGAGACAACTTGAGCATATTAGAAGGATCTCCCCAAAGCACCTAGCCCTCTCTTCTTTCCATTAGGTTCTGCGTTCAGCATCTGCATTGGCTATCTCAGAGAGATGTGTGTGGACCTTTCTGATATCTTCCTGAACCTGGGAAGGAAGTATGCATTGTCAGTGTAAGTTTACAGTTAGCATTGTCTGGGTTGGCTGAAGTCTAAATAACTGTTACATGACTATTAGTAAATTGTTGAAATCATAACTATGAGAAACTATGTGGCAGAGTGAGAACTGGAATAGAGTTGTGTGGTAATCACCTTCCCTCCTCCCCGCCAGAGATTTGTTGAGTGGTGGGATCTGTCCCTGGCTCAGGCTCAGGGACAAAACCTTGGAGAATCAAGGAATCCATTTAAAGATTGCCTCACATGAATGCAGATGTATCTGAATTCTAGCTATCCTTAAATTATCACCTGAAATGCTGTCTTCTCCCTCAAGTTTTCTGCTTATTTCCTGCCCCTTGGGAGGAAGTAATTTCTCCTTCCTCTAGGTTCTCAGAATACTTGTATTATTCTATTATCCTCATATATTCTTTTATATGATAGTCAATTTTTTAGAAAGCTTATCCCACTTTTTAGATTATAAGTTTCTTAAAACATGTACTACTTCAGTCTCTTTGAATTCCCTACAATAGCTAGTATGATGCATTATATGTAGCAGTTAGTCACTGTTTGTTGAATGAATAAATGCTGGTTTATGTACTCTAGCCCCCTTTTAATTCTCTTGGTCCCTTAGTTTCTTATGATTTTTCTGAACTGAAATCCTAAATTTCTCACTATTCCATTTGATTTTCCACTTACACTGTCACCACCTTAATTCAGACACTTTTCACATAACTTCCTAATTGGTATCCCTGTCTCTTACAATAACTAGCCTTTATATAGCATTATAAGGTTTTCATAGCATTTTATAATTAGTATCTTATTTTATCCTTACAACTACCCTGGGAAGTAGATGCTATTATTATCCCCATTTCACAGATATAAAAACTAAGGGATTTCAATGTACATATTGACTGTCCCTCAAATACCCTAACTACTCAATTCCTCAATCTACTCACTTCCCATAAGCTACTTTTCTACCCCAACTCAGCCACATACAAAGATGGTCTTATCCTTGATCTTATCATCACCCACATATTCCACCACCTCTATGTACAAATATTCTGAACTATTGACTATAATATGTTGACCTCAGCCTTCCTTTACAAAACCCTTTTCTCTATCTGCACTGTAACCTCTGATATCTTGACCCCTCAATTCTCTCTCAGGACATCTTCCTTGCACTAGACACTCTTTCCTCTTCTCATAATCTTGATACTTCGTTGAAGCAAATTAACTCTATACTCTTCTCCTCTCTTGAATCCCTAGCCCTCTTTTCATATCACTAATTATACCCAGGCAAGCCTCAACCTTGGATCACTCCTATACTTTGCCTCCTTTGCCATTAGATGCATCTTGCTGGATAAGAATTGAGAAAATCACACAGCCATTCTGACTGGATCTCTAGAGATTTATGTTATGCAATCTCAAGTGGGCCCTCACTGCTGCTAGGCAATCCTACTAAATCTCCCTCATCAACTCACTATCTCACTCTCCAAGGTGCCTCCTCCAAAACTTTTCGTGCCTCCTCCAAAACATTTCATCCCTCCTCAAACTTCACATGGCTCTCCTCTCCTGATTCTCAGCTAAGAGCCTTGCCTCATATTTTACAGAAACAAATAAAAAATTTGGAGCTAATTCACTAAGATTTTCCTTTTCTCCTCCTCCCTCCCCCATCTCTTATCATGAAGATATCATGCTTTCTACCACTATCACCTCTCTCACCCATGGCAGACAATGAAATAGGCTTACTCCTCACCAAGGTTTAACCCTTCTACTTGTTCAAGGAATCCCTTTCCATCCTGTCTCCTCCAATAGAATACTCCCCTCTCGCCATATGTACTCTCTCACCTACTTTCAATCTCTATCAGCTCATTTCCTACTGCCTACAAATAACTCCATGGTTTCCCCATTCTGGAAAATAAAACAAAAACAAACAAACAAAACCTCACTTGATCTTTCCATCCTTTCTAAGTCTTGCCCTTTGTAGCTAAACTTCAAAAAGGCCATCTACAGGAAGTACCTCCACTTCCTCTGTTCTCTCTCTTAAATAAACCCTTACCATCTGCCTTCTAACCTTAGCATTCCACCAAAACTGCCCTCTACAAAGTTACTAATTATTTCTTAGTTATCAATTTCAGTGGCCTTTTCCAAATCCTCACTAACCCCTCTTTAACCTTTTACACTGTTGATCACTTTCTCCTCCTCAGCACTCTATTCTCTCTAGGTTTTGGAGATACCACTGCCTCCTGAGTTTTGTTCTACCCATCTAATGACTGAGATCATGCCCTCTTACCAGAGGTGGCCCTCAGATTTCAGGCCTTGGCCCTCTTCTCTTCTGCCTCTAAGGTACTCTGCTTGGTGATAGCATCAGCTCCCATGGATTTCTTTACTGTCTCTATGTTGATGATTCTCAGATCTACCTATTCTACCCCAACTTTTTGCTGACTTCTAATCTAGCATCTCCAACTTCCTTGCAGACATCTCAAACTGGATGTCCATTAGACATCTTAAACTCAATATGCCCCAAATAGAATTCATTATCTTTCTCCCTAAATGATACTCTCCATCCCCAAACCCACCCACAATGACCTTATTACTATAGAGGGCAACACTATCTTCACAGGCCCTCAGGCTCATTAACTCATTAACACCCTGGCCTCCTTGTAATCTCTCATCTCAGATAACCAATCTGTTAAGAAGGCCTATTGATTTTATCTTTACAACATCTCAACATTTCTTAGATACTTCCTTTTAAGTCACCAGGCTAGTACACACCTTCAGCACCTCATACTTTGGTTATTGTAATGGTCTCCTGATAGGTGTGTCTGCCTCAAGTCTCTCTCCACTCCAATCCATCCTCCATTCAGCCACCAAAATGATTTTCCTAAAGCTCAGATTATCCCTATAGTCCATAAACTCCAATGACTCTCTATTGCCTTCAGTATAAAATACAAAATCTGTTTGGCATTCAAAGTCCTTCATAGAGTAACCCCCTCCTAACTTCCCAAACCTCTTTTGTCTTATTCTCTGACACAAACTCTTTGATGCAGAGACACTAGCCTCCAGTGTATTCTATGAATAAGACACTCCACCCCTTAGCCCTGGGCATTTTCTCCAGCTGTCCCTCAAGCATGGAGTGCTCTCACTCCTCCACCAGCTAGTGATTTCTCTGACTTCTTTTAAATCCCACTTTCTGCAAGAAACCTTCCCCAACCTTTCTTCATTTTTGTGTCTTTCTTCTTTTAATTATTTCCTTTTTATCCTGTTTGTAGTTTGCTTTGAATATATTTGTTTGCATGATGTCTCCCCTATTAGATTGTAAGCTCCTTGAGGACAGGGACTGCTTTTTGCCTTTATTGATATCCCTAGCAGTTAGCACAATGCTTGGCACTTAGTAGGTGCTTAATAAACATTTACTGATTGATTGATTCTAAATCTAGGGCTCTATAGTCCTACCCGTTTCTCCACTCCAATCCATTTTGACAGAGCTGCCAAAATTATTTTCCTCAGTCTCCAAATACAGTCTTTTTTTATTTAAGTACATCACATTCTGTGTGAGGGCCAGTGTGTTTAGAGTTGTGAAATGCAGGGTAAGGACTGGCAGTACATAGTTACTTAAAGTTTTTGAGCATTGTAGTGCCATGAAGCCAATATATAATAAGTATTTCTGAATGTCTCAGAATTTGGAGGAAAATACTGAAAAGTGCTTTAAAGAAGCAATCTAAATGCCAGCAAGAAAATATTATTTCATTGGAAAAGATTAGAAGAACTAACCATGTCCTGAATTCTTTCACCAGATAAGAGCTAAAAGAAATAATTCCATTTTGGTATGCCTTAATCAATGCATAGTGTATATTCAATATTAAGCATCAACCAAATTAAATAAAATGACATTGAAACTGTTTATATTTAAATGAATTAATTTTCACAGTAAAATATCCATGAGAATTTGGTAGACTCCTTCTACATGATCCTTAGTTTTCACAGAGACCTATATACTCTTTTGATTTTATATGGTAGCAATTATTGTGTATTTTTTCTTCTACATATTCAAATTTTTGCTTTTTATTATTTAATAAAGATCTTTCCACATTTTGATCATTCATATTTATCAACATTAATTACTTTTTAGTATTCTATCATATTAATACACCAAAATTTACTAAACCATCCCTCTATTGTTTCCAGTTTTTTTTTTATAGTTACAAGTAACACTGCTGTAAATATCTTCGAATATATAGTTGCTGTTTTTTTAAATGCCCTGAGGGTATGTTCTCAACAATGAGATTATTGAGGCAAATGGTATGATTATTTTTGTAATTCTTTCTGTGTACTGCTAAATGACTTTCCCCAAAGATTCTACCAGTTTGGAATTACACCAGCTACGAATGAGTATACTTGTTATTCCACAATCCTGCCAGTGTTGATTTTTCTCACTATGAATTTCTTTTGCTGTATTGTAACATGCTAAATGGCACTGAAAAGTTGATTAAGTTTCATTTGCTTGACTAATAGTGGGGGTGAAAAAATTTTTAAATGGATTGATTTTTTTCTGCTTGTATAAATTTTCTTTTCACATCCTCTGTCTCTCTATTCCCTGCAGACAGAGTTGCCCTTTGGCTTTTACCTGTTTGCCATATTTTTTGTAAATATATGTATTTTTTTTCTTTTTTTATTAGATACATTTTTAATTTGGTCCTTTTTCTGTTTCTGTGTTATGAAGCACATTTATTTTGTGCTCAACAAATTCTTTTACTTAGTTAACACAATTTAATTTTCTAACCACAAATGAGACAAATATATTGTTTAATTTCATATATACATACATATATGTGTATATATGATTATATATGTATATATACATACATATATGTGTATATATGATTATATATGTATATATACATACATATTTCTATATTTAATGTCATGATTCAACAGGGATTTATGTGCCATTTTGTGACATGTCTCTGCATTTAGCTCCTGCCATTTTGTTAAGCAGTTTTCCCAACTAAAATAAAAAATAAAATAAAAACAACAACTTTATTTTGAGGATTCTTTTTCCTTATACAGTTATCTAACATTATTGGCTCTGATCTATTTCCTTTAGGGTCACTTTACTTTGAATACATGAATGGAAATTATAGATTTAAACGAAATTTTGTGCATTTAATTGTATTTTTAATATGCTAAGACAATGGGTTACAGTTTGGGATCTATAGACCCTTGGTGGGTCATGGAGTTATTTCAAAGGCTTGAAGTTATAAACAAATATTTAATAAGATCTTTAGATCTTTCTAGAAGCAAACATATCATTGGATCATAGATTCTGAACTAGAAAGGACCTTGACATGTCATTTTACAGATAGGAAATTAAAATTCAGAGAGTTTAAATGATGCCCAGGGTCCAACAACTAGTAAGTGTTGGCATCACCATTCTAATGCAGAGTTTCCTGACTCACAAGTTCAAAGCCCTATCATTTGGGTCACCTATCTTCATTTATTGTTAATGATACTTGTGGCTGCTGTGGAGGTGTAAGACCAATAACACCAGCACACAGAAGGGCTGCTAGCACAGGTTCTTTGATTTGCTTTTCTAAAGGAAAGACAGCTTCAAAGGGGTCAACAATCTTACTTTAATTAAACAATGCAGACAGATAAGTAGAAAGAAGTATCCAAGAAAACATCCAATAGACTGGGTTCCAACTTGTCTAAACAAAGTAATAGATACATAATCACCAGACCAGGAAACATGGACATCTGGGTTCACAAAGGTGGGGGAGGGGGAATGAGGCCCCTTAACAATGGCTATCCACAGTCTCTTCTGGCCAAATCACAACGAAACATTTTTCCCATGAGTGAGCCCCTAAAGCAAAATATCAACCTCCCAGAATATATAAAGTTCTCGACTAACAAGCTCAGACCCAGAAGGCATCACAGCCTATGTGACTCAGTGCCTAATTCACTTAGTACCAAAAGATGTGAAAGCCTTCCTGAAAGCAAGCCTCCCCGTAGGCAAGCTTCCCCTACGCAAGCTCCTCCTCCAAGGCAATATATGGGCTCTGTGTGACTCAGGATGTGTCATAGCTATGAACTGGACTGTGACCTTTAGACCTGGGATCATGGACCCTGTTCCAAGGGGAAAAGGGAACACACGTGGTCACATAGGCCTATTAATGGACCGGGAAGATCTTCCTATTTCATTAACCTGTCTATCCACTGAAAACATGCTATTGGCAGTTTGAGCATATATTAATTACTTTTTCAAGTTGGTAGGTAATAGCGATGAATAAGGTACAAAAACAATTTAAATGTGTTATGGAGTCATAATTTTTGTCATTACATATTTTCCCACTCAGTGGATGTGACTGACAAATTATACAGTACTTGACAGTTTGCAAAGCACTAATACATCTTCTCATTTGAGTTTCACACCAACCTTGTGAGATAAAACCTGCAAGTATTACCTTTCATATTTTATAAATAAGTAAAGTGAGGCTCAGAGCGGTCGTACAGTTAGCAAGACTTAGAGAAGAGAACAAAATGCTTGACTCATAGTAGGTGAATAAATGCTTATTAATTTGAATTAAGGAAGTTGAAGACATCCTTTGAGTTCACGAGTCCTCAACTTTTTTTTTTGCCTTTTTATTATTTTGAGGGCAATTGGAGTTAAGTGACTTGCCCAAGGTCACATGGGTAGTTTTTGTGTTAAGTGTCTGAGGCCAGATTTGAACTCAGGTCTTCCTGATTCCAAGACTGGTGCTCTATTCACTGCTTCACCTAGCCACCCCCTCAACTTCTTTTAATGTTTAAAAAGGCTCCTTGTGTTGGAAAACATTGGAAACCATGGCCTTAGGGGAATTTACTGTATTAAGAATAAAATTGAATATCCAGAGTGAGGAATGTTTATGTCACATTCAACCTCTAATGTCTTTGCCTTTGGTCCAGATTTCTCTCTGCATGATTTTCTTAAAGTGGGACCCATTTTTAAGCATTAGGAAAGTCTTTAGCAAGACATCTAGACATATTTACCCCTGCCCCTCCCTCCCATTACAACATGGTTCTCTCATAAGTAGCACAGGGATTAGGCTAGCATGGAAATGGGGAAATGAATGAGAGGTAAAAACAAAACAAAACAAAACAACCAACTCATGAAAAGTAGAAGTTACAGAAAGGTGGACTTAGGGTCAATGTACAGCAGAGGGTCCTGAGGATGAGCGAAGGGACAAAGGTCAGCAGGCTTTTTATTCAATTGCAGTAAGTCCAGCCCTTATCTTTTGTAGTGGCACAGAAGCATGATGGAGAAGGTTAAAGACAATTTCCTTACTAGTTTCATTTAGCTCATTTTCCACTTAAGGGTAGAGTCATAGGATTATTTGTCTTATCTAGGGGAGTATTATAAAGATTAAGAAATAAAATGGGTTTCTATTCATAATTTAGATATGAGTTAAACTGAAGAACTCAGAGAAGACAGTAAAGGAAAGATGAATTCAAAGATTTAAAAGAACAGATGTGATTTTTAGCTTGGGATAATTGGTGAGTAGTGTGGTTGAATGAATAGAAGAGTTCATAGACATTCCCTGAGAACTATAAAGAGTTGTAATCTTTCCTTTCAGGGAAGAAGCTTATTAATATATTATTAGAGCATCTCGGTGTCCCTTGGCCACACACATTTTCTACATGTGTGTTCTCCTAAATATAAGTGCCTTGGCCACATGTGTTCTCCATGTGCATGTGACCCACAAGTGATTTCTAAGTGTGTTCCCTCTTTCTATTTGAGAGCATATGTGTTTGTGGGAGTGAGCACAGGATTTATGGGAGAAATGTTCTGTTGTTACTTTTATTAATAAGTTATTTCATTATTACATGCCTTATCTTTGAACTGTTTATCCTCTGCCTGACTAGTAAAAGTAAATACATCACTGGAGGTTTATGAACTAGTTTGAAGAGGATTTTGACCCACAAAGGACCCAGAACCAAGGGTAGTCACGTCCCTCTGTGACTTTGAGTGCTAGAGCAAGGACAAATACTCTACTGATTCGAGCTGGCCCAGCATAGAATAGGAGGCCTTGGGTTAGGGGTGGGGAACCTGCAGCTTGGAGGCCACCTGTGGCCTTTTAGGTCCTTGGCTGAGGCCTTTTGTCCAAATTTTACAGTACAGATCCTTTTATTAAGGGGATTTTTTTCTGTGAAATTTGGTTTCAGTCAAAGGGCAGCACTTGAGGACCTCCAAAGTCACATGTAGCAGGTTTCCCATACCTGCTTTGGGTTCTACACTAATGGAAGTCATCCAGGAGAGGCTTCTTGAGGACATATCAGCAGTGGTGGAGAGAGGAACCTGATTCAGGTCCTAAATTGCCTTGGAGTTGCTTTCTAACTCAAAATCTGTGACTCTTTCAAATAGAGTTAGTAAAACCATTTTGAATTCTTTTTATATGCCACTATCTCCAAAGTTCTGGCAGTCAACTTCCAAGTAGAGGGCACGTTGAGAATCCCAGTCTCTATGTCTGTTACCAAGAAATCATCTTAGTTAAATTTGGAGGTGTCCATCATTGGTTAAGCTGCCCACTAGTTGATGAATTACTATGATAAAATCCTGGGTGAGTATCTACATGGCTATCCACTATGTGCTAGGTATCATAGTGAATATATATGTACAAAAACAAAAACCAAACACAAAAACAAAACACCAAAAGGCACTCCTGCCCACAGGGAGCATACATTCCATTGGGGGGATACAACGTATATACAGATAAGTAAGACATGATAATTTTGAAAAGGGCAAGAGCACATATGGATGGGGTGGAGGAGACCAAGCATTTATTAAGTATCTACTATCAGGAACCATGCTAAGTATTTTACAAAAATCATCTCATGAGATCCTCATATCAAGCTTGGGAGGTATGTGTTATTTTTATCTACATTTTACAATTGACAAATATCAGATTGGGTTTAAGTAACTTTCCCATGGTCACACAAGTCAGATTTGAACTCAAGTCTTCCTGACTCCAGACCCAGTGCTGTGCCACTGTGCCACCTGGCTGAATGCTAGACTGGAAGAACCTTAGGAGCTGTGTTTGCCTACTGCATTTACAGGAACAAATTAGATTATCATCATATGATTTGCTTTTCACATTGCTTGATTTGTTTTTTTTCCCCTTTAAACTTTTATTTCCATAATAATTTATTTCTCCCCTACTCCTTGAAAGAAAAAGAAAACCAAAATCTTTGTAACAAATGTGCATAGTCAAGTAAAACAATTTCCACATTGGCTGTTTCCAAAAAGTATGCTTATTTTGCATTTTGGGCCCATCACTTATTTTGCAGCAAATTAGGTAGCACTATTTAACAACAGTCCTCAGGAATCATGGTTCACTTGAAAATGTAGTATTTTATTGTTATATTATCCTCTCTGATGGAAAAAAAAAAACTGAAGTGGAGAATATGGGATGACTGAATTTCCTATTAACTGTTTTTAAGATGAAGTCTATGCTTCCTAATTCTTACTCCATTGATTTCAGCTGACTTTTATTCCAACTAAATGAAATGCTTCAAAATTGCTTTCCTCACGAGAATTTCAAGTTTATACTACAAGTACTATTAAACTTCATTTTAGAGAATAAAAAATTGTCAGTCAATTAACAAGCATTTATTTGCAGCTTATTATTTGCCAGTCATTGTTCTAAGTGTTGAGGTTACAAAGAAAGGCAAAAGATAGTCCTTGCTCTCAAGGATTTTACAGTCTACTCTGGTTGTCAGGGAGTTTAGGTATATAGGCCAATATGCTGCTTTTATAAATTACAACATTAAGGCCAATAGAAGATATGTGACTTGTCAAAGGTCCCCCG
Organism: Petaurus breviceps papuanus; assembly: GCF_028583685.1. Taxonomy (NCBI): domain Eukaryota; kingdom Metazoa; phylum Chordata; class Mammalia; order Diprotodontia; family Petauridae; genus Petaurus; species Petaurus breviceps. The sequence continues at coordinate 1,441,462 of NW_027185896.1, forward strand.
AAATAAGTAACTGTTTCAGGATTTGGAGCCAGGTGCTGTGAATACAAATCCAGTACTCTTTTCACAAGGGAATTATTTCATTTTTTAAAAATATTTCATTTTGCAAGCTTCCCAATCCTTCTGGACTGACTTTCCTATAGAATTTGAGGTCGAGATCCTTCCCATTCTAAACTATTTGAGTTCCATTCTCCAAGGCTCCTGTGTGCATCTCAGAATATAGTCATCTTTCCTTTTCTTCTCTATTATATGTTGGAAGACCAAGCAATAACTTTACATCAAGGTTTCAAACATTTTGACATCTTTCTGGTGAGGAGTCGATTAAAATACACAGAACTGTATTTTTGGTGATATTTGTCAAGCTTTTTTATTTTCTGAGTTGGCACAGTGTGTACAGTAGGGAATCCCAGCGTGGAAATAGATTAAAGTATGTCCTTGGTCTAATTCTCAGGTCAGTTAGGTTGGGGGCTGGGGATGGGGACAGACCGAAGAAAAAAGAGGGAGAGACAGAGAGAGACCGAGAGAGAGAGAGAGAGAGAGAGACAGAGAGAGAGAGACAGAGAGACAGAGAGAGACAGAGACAGAGACAGAGAGAGACAGA
>NW_027185896.1:1442159-1451971 GCF_028583685.1 Petaurus breviceps papuanus
AGAGAGAGAGAGAGAGAGAGAGAGAGAAGGAGGAGGAGGAGGAGAAAAGGGGAACAAAGAAATTTTGAGAAAGGGTAATGTTTAGAGTTATATTTTGTCTTAGACAGGGCCTGCCTATATCCATATAAAGCACACCCAGATCTTTAAAGAGACTGGGAAGATTTTCCCCCTGAGACAAATTGTGCCTACATATTCTTTGAATTCCATTATTTATATATCACTTATCTTTTCATACCAACTCAAGAGATGAAACCAATTGCTGTGCTAACTTTTGACTACTTGGAATGTTTGAAAATAGGCAACATGGTCTGGTACAATGCATGTTGGACTTGGGTTTAGGAGACCTGGCTTACAATTTGAATAAGGTGACCTAGATTCAAATCTCACTCTGGCAACTTACTACCCTATAAAATCTTGGACACATCACTTAATTTCTCTGTAGCTCAGTTTCCTCACCTATAAAATCAAGTCAGATAGATGTATCTTCCTGAGTTCATATCTGCTCTCAGATACTTAGTAGCTGTGTGTCCCTGAGTAAGTCAATTAACCCTCTTTACCTCAGTTTCCTCATTTATAAATATGAGCCGAAGAAGGAAATGATAAACCACTCCAGTATTTTTGCCAAGAAAACTATAGATGGGCATCACAAATAGTCACACATGATTGACTGACTATAACAAATGATTAGAAAATATCCAAGGTTTTCTCTAGTTCTTTAATCTGTACTTCTGTGATTCTGTAAGGAAGTCTTGCTCTAGACTTCTGGGAACAGAATTAAGATGACAGAGTAGAGGAAGCACTCAGCTAAACTCTCTCAATATTCTTCTCAAAACAACATTAAAATAATGTCCCACATCAAATTCTAGAATGGCAGAGCCAACAAAGGGTCAAGATGAGACATTCTTCCAGCCCAGGATGATTTAGGAGATTGGAAAGAGAGATCTGTGACACAGAGGTGGGGTCTGGCCCAGAGTCTATGCGGTTACAGAACCAGTGGTGGGAAGTGGTGATGAAGAAGCAACCGCTTCAGGAGCTTTCAAGACTGAGATGATAAGGGGACCCAGAAATTGGTCAGAAAGAAGTTACAGAAGAGCCCTGAGCTAGCACCAGGTGCAAAACTTGAAGCTGTTTGGAAACCTTCCTGCTTAACCCCAATTCTGTATCACAGTTAAAGGTAGAAAAGAGCACATTTAGTCAAGGAGAAACAGGGGACCTGAGGAGAAATATTGTTATCAGTCACAGGGATGAGGGACACTGAGGATCGGTATCACTTTTGATTCCAAGAGAGTAGGGGTCCTGAGGAGCTCAAGGGTGCCAGAGCCCTGAAGATCAAGATCAATAATAATCCCAAAATATCAAGGCCCTTTCTGGCTAGTGATCAGAGTGCAGACTAGGAGAGCATTTCCCTTGGAAACACCAAAAAGTTCCAAATCCCCAGAACTAGCTCTGAAAATAGAAGAGAAAAAAAATGAATCTTAGGACAGTGCCCCTGCATCAACCCCATTCCATGAACAGAGCTCACCTTTAACATAAATTAAAGGTCAAGAAAGAGGCTGGGAAAATGAGCAAACAATAACAAAAGAACCTATAAAATCCATGGTGAGAGGAAAGATCAAAACAAACTCAGAAGAAGACAATGAAGTCAAAACAGCTACCAGCAAAGTCTCAAAGATAAAATATGAATTGGACACAAGACCAGAAAGAATTTCTAGAGAGCAAAAAAAGTGATTATCCAAAATAAATGAGTGGTAGAGGAAAAATTAGGTTAAAAAATGAGAGCAAGGGAAGAAATTTATGAAAAGACGAGTAACAGTGTGGAAAAAAAGGCATGGAAATATTGAATAAAATAATGCCTTAAAAAGAGAATTGGTCAAATGCAAAAAAAGTGCAAACTTTCACTAGGAAAATAACTTCTTATAAATATAGCTGATCAAAAAGTTGGACTTTCAAATACAAGAGTCAAGAGAAGCATAAAAAAATAAACATGAAAGAGAAACCATAGAGTTCTCAATAAGGTTAAACTATTTTACCTTTCTATACAGGAAGATGATAATGTAACTTCTAAGAATTTTATCATTTTTAGGGCAGTTAGAAGGATTCTACCTCTATAGAATGTGTGAGGGTGAGTCAAGTATGTTAGGGTGATGTAAAAAAAAAAGAAAAAAAGGATGGGTAAGAAAGAGGGAAGCCTTGGGAGAAGGGAGGAAGGAAGAGAAAGAATGGAGAAAATTTCTCACATAAAAGAGGTGTTCAAGGAATAGACTTTAGAGAACAGGGAAAAATGGTGGGGAGGCCAGCAATGCTTGAACTTCACTCTTACCTAAATTGTTTCCAATAGGGAATATAAAAGTGACATAAATAAATTAGGGAAACATGGTAAGATTTACCTGTCATATCTATGGATAAGGAAAGGAGTTCATGACCAAACAAGAGATGGAGAGGATCACAGGAAGTAAAATATAAAGTTGTGATTATATTAAATTAAAATATTCTTGCAGCTAAAATTAGAAGGAAAGCAGAAAACTGGGGGAAATTTTAGAGCAATTTTCTGTGATAAGACCTCATTTCTCAATTGTATAGGCAAGGGAGTCAAATTTATAAAAATAAGAGCCATTCCCCAATTAATAATTGGTCAAAGGATATGAAAAGACAGTTTTTAGAAGAAACCAAAGTTATCGATAGTTAAGTAAAAATGCTCTGAATCACAATTGATTAGAGAAATGCAAATTAAAACAACTCTGAGATATCATCTTATACCCATCAGATTGGCTAACATGACAGATAAGGAAAATATCAAATGCTTGAGGGGATATGGAAAAATTGGGACACATGTATTTCTTTTTTTAAAGGAGTTTATTAAAGAGCCAAGGCTGCATGTGTTGGCGAGTTGTCTTACTGGGTCAACCCACTAATGCACTTTTTTGTAGAGTTGTGATGAGTTCCCAGTGTTCTGGAAAACATTTTGGAACTATGTCCTAAAAGCTATAAAATTGTGCATACCCTTTGACGTAGCAATACCACTACCAGATCCATATAATAAAAAGATGAAAAAAAATAGAAAAAAAGACCTATATGTAAAAAAAAATATATTAATAGCAGCTCTTTTGTGGTAGTAAAGAATTGGACATTAAAAGGATGACAAGGGAAGATGGCAGAGAAGAAGCAGGACCTCTGCGGGGCTCCAGCTTCCACCTTCCCCAATTCATGTAAAAGGGGACTCTAAACAAACTTTGGAGATGCAGAACCCACAAAATGACACAGAGAAGCTAACCTCCCACTGAAGTTAGGCAGGCTGGCAGGAATTGGCCAGCACAGCTGCTCTGGGAGCTGAGCCCAGGACCCAGTGAGCCAGAGGTTTTAACCCCAGGGCAGGCCTGAGCAGCCTCTGACTGGAGGGACTCCAGATCACTAGCAGCTATGGCCGTTTCCAGATTCATCAACACAGATGTGAAGGACAAAGTGAGAGGTCAGTGCAGTGTGGACTTTGGGACCAGTAGTTGGGAGTGCATCAGCTTTTGCCCCCAGGACGAGAGGCCACTGAGACACTGTGCTGGCACCATATTGCAGTTTCAGCTCCTGGCCTGTAGATTGTAGGGGGACCAATGACCAGTCTGAGGGGTAATCCCTCTTGCTTAATATGCCTGGATCTGGATTGTGGTCTAGGGTGGAGGTCCTGGGGTGCATAACCAGCTTGCCAGGGCCTGTGGAGGCCTCCGAGAGGGTACCCAAATAATACCTCTGGCAGCTGAGAAAACCCCACCATTTGGGACAAAAACTCCTCTGTCTGGTGGCAGACTCCTATTGTGGCAAAAAGCCGAGGGGTTGTAAGGGTTATGGGATTTAAAGATCTTCCATGCCCCGTTGGACTTGCTGACGTAGCAGGAAGGGGTGGAGCAAGAGGAAGCGGTAGCCAAGCTAGCATTCCTGCGGTGGCTGGCGGTGGTGGAGACGGCGGCAGCAGCAGCAGAGGTAGCGGCAGTGCAAAGCCCTTTGTGACTTAGCCAGAATTTCTGCTAAGGACTCCTGCTGAGGACCGCCAGGGGCCAGAGCTGCTGGGAGCGGGCTTCCTGGACGCTGGGTGGTTGCTGTGAGTGGGGAGAGGAGGACCTTTGCCTGAGGTAGCCTGTTTTAAAGGCTTGAAAATGTGGGTGCTTTCTACTTTATCTACCTGTGCCAATATCATAACTACTCTGATGGCTTTCACTTTCTGGTTTTGGGACGCAGTATTTTAGTATCTTAATAAATTTTCTAGTTTATTTCCCCATATGGCAAGCATGACGTATTTTGTAATGGATAATTATATCAGCATATTTGTAATCTCCATAGGCATTGTGAATATGGCATTGCTGATACAGGGGTCAAGTGACTGAGGGGCAACATGACCAGACAAAGGAAACAAAGCAGACAGAAGATTCCAACATTACACTCCTATTTTGGACACAAAAAGGAGCAAAGCATGGAACAGGAGGAAGACAGTGAAGTCAGAACTCCTGCACCAAAAGCTTCAAAGGAAAATACAAGCTGGTTACAGGCCATAGAGGACCTTAAGAAGCAGATAAGAGAAGTGGAGGAAAAATTGGGAAGAGAAATGAGAACGAGGCAAGAAAATTATGAACTGAGAGTCAACAGCCTGACTGAGGAAAATCATACCTTAAAAAACAGACTGACTCAATTGGCAAAAGAGGCTCAAAAAGGCAATGAGGAGAGGAATTCCTTGATAAGCTGAATTTTCCAGATGGAAAAAGAATCTCAAAAGCTAAATGAGGAGAATTATTCCCTCAGATTTAGATTGGAGCAAAGGGAAGCCAGTGACTTTAAGAGAAATCAAGATGATGTTAAACAGATCCAAACAAATAAAAGAATAGAAGGCAATGTGAAATATCTCATGGGAAAAACTGCTGACCTGGAAAATAGATCCAGGAGAGATAATTTAAAAATTATTGGACTACCTGAAAGCCATGATCGGGGAAAGAACCTAGAAATCTTCCTCCAAGAAATTCTCAAGGAAAATTGCCCTGTTGTTTTAGAAACAGAAGACAAAATAGAGGTTGAAAGAATCCACCAATCCCCTCCTGAAAAGGATCCCAAAAAGAAAACTCCTAGAAATATTATAGCCAGGTTTCAGAATTCCCAGATTAAGAAGAAAATATTATGAGCAGTCAGGAAGAAACAATTTGAATATTGTGGAAACACAATCAGGATAACACAGGATCTGGCAGCTTCTACACTGAGTGATCAAATGGCCAGGAATAGGATATTCTACAGGGTAGAGGAACTGAGATTAAAACCAAGAATCACCTACCCAGCAAAACTGAGTATCATCTTTCAGGGAAAATATGGTCATTTCGTGGAATAGAGGACTTTCAAGCATTCATAATGAAAAACCAGAGTTCAACAGAAAATTTGACATCCAGATACGAGAAGCAAGAGAAGCTTGAGAAGGTAAACAGGGAAAAGAAACCACAAGCCACTGATCAAAGTTGAACTATTAACATTCCTACATGGAAAAACAATAATTGTAATTGATGAAACTTTTCTCGGTATGAAAATAGTTTAAGGGAATAGAAATATATACATATATGTATATATATGTCTATATCAGAGGGTATATGGGCATATGAATACATGTGTGAATATATACTTACAGTTATACATAGATAGAAGGCACAGAGCCAGTTTAATAGGAAGGGATGATACTTAAAAGGGTAAATTAAGAGATAAAAGAAGAATATAATGAGAGGAGATGGAGAGAGACAGAATGATATAAACTATCTCATAAAGAAGAGGCAAGGGAAAAGGGTTACAATGGAGGGGAAGAATAGAAAGGCAAAAGGGAATGGGTCAACCTTATTCTCACTGAATTTGGCTCGGGAAGGGAATGAAATACACACTAAATAGGGTATCTCACCCTGCAGTAGAGTAGGGTGAAGGGGATGAAAGGGGGGATGATGGAAGAGAGGGCAGGCTGGGGGGGGGAGGGAAGTTGGAAGCACTCACTTTTGAAAAGGGATGGGATCAAAGTAGAGAATAGAACAAGTGGGTGGTGGGATAGGAGGGAGGGAAATATAGTCAGTCTTTTACAATATACCTACTATGTTAATGTTTTGCATTAGCTACACATGTACAATCTATACTGAATTGCTTATCTTCCCAGTAAGGGTGGGTGACAAGGGAGGATGGAAATGAATCTGAAATTCAAAGTTTTAAAATCAAAGGTTTAAAATTATATAACATATGTACTATTACTAACACTATCTTGCATGTAATTGGGAAAGAAGATATACAGGCACTGGGGCATAGAGATCCACCATGCCTTATTGGAAAAGTTTAAGGGGATATGGGAGAAGATATGGGAGAGAGCAGATTGGAGGAGGGAATATCCTGTGTAACTGCTATTCTGGGGTGGTGGGTAGGGGAAAAAAGGGGAGAAAATTTGTAACTCAAAATCTGGCAGAAATTAATGATGCAAATCAGAAATTAATAAAGCATTTGAAAAATGAAAAAAAATAAAAGTAAACATGATGGGGAAAAAAAATAAAGGATGACAATGAATTGGGAAATAGCTGCATGAGTTGTGGTATATAGTTTTGATAGAATCCTAATGTGCTGTAAGAAATGACAAACAGGATGGTTTCAGAAAGACCTGGGAAGTCTTATATGAATTGATACAAAGTGAAGTGAACAGAACCAGAATAGTGTACATAGCAGGTATAATATTGTAATGATGATCAATTGTAAAAGACTTAGCTACTCTGATCAATATGATTCAAGACTATTCTAAAGACCCATGAAGAAAAATGCTATACACCCTTCAAGAGAGAACTAATGTACCCTGAGTGCAGATTGAAACATCCTTTTCTTTTAACTTTTTCTTTCTTTCTTTTCCTTGAGTGTTTTCTGTTGCAACATGCTTGGAATGGAAATGTTTTTCATGACTTCACATATATAATCACTATCATATTGTTTGCCTTCTCAAGGAGTGTGAAAGGGCAGGAGGGAGGAAGAGAATTTGGAATTCAAAATTTAAAAAAGATTGCTAATTTTTTAATGTAATTGTGAAATACTTAATGAAATAAAATATATTATAAATCAAAAAAATTTCTTGTTGTTTTCATTTCAATATTATTATCTATAAGATGTTTCTGAAACTATTGCAAGGTATCTAATGGATAGCCCACAAATCACATGAAATCCACAGTATTATAGAATGTCAGGAGCCAGATTAAAATTTTTTCCCTAGTAATTGGAAAATATAGTTAAATAGCAGAGACCCAAATACTCTGTTAGAGAATTCCTTCCTAGTTGACTGAACTTAATTCCAGTTCTCTAAAAGATTTTAGACCAGATCATTAATAGGATTTTTGCTGAACACCTAGATTTAGAAGAGGGAATTACAAAGAGTAAACATGTCTTCATTAAGAATAGGTCAGAGCAGCCTAGCCTCATTTCCTTTTTTGGCAGAATGCCTTTACTAGGACATGAGTGGAATGTTGTGGATATAGATTTAAGCAAATTTTTTGAGAAAATGCCTCATATTGTTTTTGTATAGAAAGAGAAATATGAATTAGATGATCACACAACCAGGTTAATTCAGAACTGGATTGCCTAGATTCAATTAATGGGTCACTTATCAATTTGCCAGGTAGTTTCGAGGATACACTTGGCTCTGTATTGATTAACATTTTTATCGATTGATCTAAGTAAAGGCATAGGTAAAATCTTTACTTTCAGGAATAATGCAAAGTTGAGATGAAGCCTAATACACTAGATGATTGCAGAGTCAGGATCCAAATCTATCTAGACAGGCCAAAGTATTGGGCTACATCTAATAAGATGAACTTTAATAAGTAAGAAGAAGGAGAAGGGAACAAACATTTTATGCACCTCCTGTGTGCCAGGAACTGTACTAAGTGCAAACATCTCATTTGATCCTTGATAAATCCCTTGCCCTTGGGTACAACAAAATCAACTTCATTTGTTTTAAGATGGAAGGGTATGGTTAGACATTAGTTATTCTGGAAAAGTTCTGTGGTTTTGGTGGCCAGCAATGTCCATATGAATCAGTAGTATGATGTGTCAGTCAAAAATGTTCATTAATCGTGAGTTGCATGAAGAGAGCATAGGTTCCAGGAATAGAGGGGTGTTTGTTCCATTGGACTCTTCCTTTGTCAGAAATTCCTCATCTGGAATATTATATTCCTTCCCAGACATAAGAGTTTAAAAAGGTCATTGATAATGTATAGTATCCAAAAGTAGGCACCCAGGATAGGAAAAGGGCTTGAGTCCATATCACACGAGGATCAGATGAAGGAAATTGGGTTAATTAATCTGTAAGGGAAAAGACCCAGCAGAGACATAGTGTCTTTCCCGTATTTGAAGGGCATTCACATAGAAAAACAATTAGATTTTTCCCATTTTGTTCCAGAAAACAGAACCAGGATCAATGATTGGAAGTTGAAGAGGCAATTTTAGACTTTTTGTCAGGAAAGAATTTCTTAACAATTGGAGCTCTCCACAAGAAGAATGGGCTTGCCTCAGGATGTGATGGATTCCATCTCCTTCAAATCTCCAAACTCTGAGCACATGTTGGATGAGTGCTGTTTGAGTAGGTTATCAAGGAATCCATTTTTGTCTATGAATTGGACTATGTGCCCCGCATGGTCCTTTCTAACTCTTATATTCTTTGATTCTGTAAACCATTAATTATTACTCATTGAGTTAATTTCTTTCACCCAGTTCTTAATCTAAAAAACTCTGCTATTGTCTTGACTACTCTCTCCATCTTTTCAACCCTAATATGGAAAATCTCATCAAATGGTTTGTTAAAAGTTAGGTAAACTGTATCTTCAACATTCTCCTGTTCTGCTAATAACTCTGACAAGAAAGGAAATAGAAAGGTTTTGTCCATAACTGTTCTTGACTAAATCATGATGGCTTTTTGTAATGTTTCCTTTTCAAAACATTCACTAACCATTTCTTTATTAACATGTCTAGAATTTTGTTGGGAATAAAAGTCAATCACACTGCTTATCGTTTGCAGACTATGTCCTATCCTCACCTTTTTTTAAATGGGCATATTGCCTTTCTCCAGTCTTATAGGAACTCTCCCATTCTTCATGACTATTTAAGTACAGTGACAGTGACTCAGCAATTCCATCTGCCACTTCTTTTGTTGTTGTTGTTGTTGTTTTTCCTATTATTTGACTGTGTGGTTCATCTGGGCAAGACAACTTCAATTCATCAAGAGTTAATTCCTATACTCCTGATATCTCTTTACTTGTGTATGTTTCTTTTGTTGGGGGTGGTGGCATTAGTATTTTTTTTTGTGGTTGTTGTCATATGTCCTGTTTAAGATTAAAATTTGTATTTTACTTGGTAGAGAAAAGAAGGATTGAAACATTTTTTTGTACAGGTCTTTCATTGAAATTTATTTTATTTTACTGGGCATAAGTGTTAAAAACAATTATTTTTTTCTAATGGGGAGAATAGGAGAGAGAAAATTGTTTTTGTTTATTAAAAATAATTTAAAAAAGAAAATAGAGCAAAATAGGGAATGATCTACTCCATTATTCTCTATTGCCTGGCATCATCACCTTATAGATCCCAGCAGCTTTCATATCTCATCTTTGATATCCCTCTTTTCTCCAAAGTATCTTTAGAAAAAGCAACAGAAGTTTTTTTTTTAATCCTATACTTTTCTTCTCCCGAGATCACTTTGAATTTTAGCTTTCTCCCTACTTATGGTGCCTTAAATTTGTGTATATCTCTATCTATCTATCTATCTATCTATCTATCTATCTATCTATCTATCT
>NW_027185896.1:1451981-1470938 GCF_028583685.1 Petaurus breviceps papuanus
TCTATCTATCTATCTATCTATCTATCTATCTATCTATCTATCTATCTATCTATCTATCTGTCTGTCTGTCTGTCTGTCTGTCTGTCTGTCTGTCTGTCTGTCTGTCTGTCTGTCCGTCCGTCCGTCCGTCCGTCCGTCTGTCTATCTATCTATCTATCTATCTATACACCTCTTGCTTTCATCTTTTTTTTTGTAGACATCTTAAGTTGCTTGGTGAGGTCTCTGTGTGTCTTGGTTTTGTCATTAAACTCATTTTTTTCCTTTTATTCAGAATCTTTTAATTTTCTGACTAAGATTTTATTCTTAAGAGTTTTCTCATCTCTTCTACATTGATTTCCCCTAAATAATTTAAGTCTATGTGGTTTTATTTGTCCTCTGAACCCTTTGAAATATGCTCTTCAGGGAATATAGAGTGCATGTCAGACTTTGTTCATGATTCCTCTCTCCATCACATTTAAGGAATGACTGTTTCTTCCCAAGATTCCTATCATCTCCACCCCAACAACTGGTTCCTCTCGTATTTTTTCTGGTTCCTCTGCTTTTTAAAAAGTAACTTATCATTAAGGCAAGTTACTAAATTATTTGTTGCTCTGCTTTTGGCAGAGAGGAAGCTATACCATTTCTGCATAGCTAAACTCTCCTATCACTGCTATCTCATTTCTCCACAAAAGGCTTGTGATCTGTTTAACAAACTCCTTATAAAATTATTTTTCTCCATCCAGGTGGTATTTAGTGTACTCTTGTGACCAAAATTGCTCTTGCCCAAGGTCACACGACTAGTAAGTGTTTAGTTTCTAAGGCCAGATTTGAACTCAGGTCCTCCTGACTCCAGGACCGGTGCTAGATTCACTGCTTCACCAAGCTGCCCCCCCAAATTGCTCTAGATTCTCCATCAATCCATCGATCTTCATTCTAATGAAATCAATCACTTTTCTACCTTCCTTTTTCTTGTTTTCCTCACATGTGTGCCTTAATATAAAAGGCTATGTCTGGTTTCACTCCTCCTATTTGGAAGAGGCATCAGATGTCACGCTGTTCAGTCCATAACCAGACAGAAATCTTTCACAATAACTTCACCAGGTGGTCTTCTAGCTTCCACATAATGATTATGACCTGCAGGTGTAGCCTGTTCTACTTTATCCACTCTCTTTCACTGACTTACAAAAATATCACTAGGTGCTTTTGTAATGAATGTGTATATATATATATATATATACATATATATATATATATATGTATATATATATATACATATGAAATGAGGAACAGGATCATAGAATTCCCCTTCTTTTCCAGAATAAATTTTGAAAGTCATCGTGTCCTATTATACAGTAAGAGATGAAATAACTCTTTTCAATTGTATTGACCCTTTGGCCAGATAAAGATTTATTTTTCAGTCATGTTTGATAATTATTGGGAGACTTAGAAGAGAATCTCTTGTTAACCCCACTGTAGACATAACAATTCAGCAATTAGTTATCAATTACAGTTTTGCTTCAGAAAGAAGCTTGCTTCCTTCCCTATTATTTCTCTTCCTCACAAAAGCTCTGCTGACAAAGAGTTGAGTCATCTCCAGTAACTTGCCAAAAGCCACACATCCAAAGGAGGGGGAGGGAGGAGATACAAAATGAAACTGGGTACACTAGATCCCAAATGATAATCAGATAATTATCTACAGCTGAAAATACATCTATGAACACATTTTGAAACAAGTAGATTGGGTAACAGAAATGCTGATGTTAAGTGAAAGAATCCATTCATTGGTAGAAGTATGGAGAGTGATAAATTTGCTATCCTGTTATTGATTAGAAAGACTTTCATGTGCCTCTCCTGATATGAGGTTTAAATGACAATATGTAAAAATTCTAATCTTTTCTTAGTTAAGATTGAATGCTTATTCACTTCTTATCTTTATGAATGTCAGGCAGTTTGAAGTGAAAGGGTCCTTAGGGATTTAGTCCAATGCTTTTATTTTGTAGATGAAGAAATTGTGTCCCAAAGAATTAAAGATTGCAATCCAAGATAGGGAGAAAAAAATGTAACTCAAAATCTTGTGGAAATGAATGTTGAAAACTGAAAATAAATAAATAAATTGGAAAAAAAGAAAAATAAGATTGCAGTCCAGTTTTCCTCTGTCCTATATCACTGCTCTGTATCCTATCACACCCTGCCCCCATTGGCACTTTGCTGTGGTTGATTAGTCCAATTGTGTAGAAAATGGTAACAACAGAGATAAGATGTAAGAGGATCTCTAAGTATGATTGTAGACTATTTATATTGAGTAAGCTCCATTATGTTTCAAACATCAGCCAATCTATTAGGGTTTATTTAATAAATGCCTTAGATGAGCCAGGTAGTGTGCTAGGCCCTGAGGATACAAAACATATATGAAAATGTCCCTGTGTACAGAGAGACCCCACCCTGTCCTTCTGTCAAGGTATTGATAAGAAGGAATACTTGGAGAGAATATAGCTGGATTAGAACAAAAATCCATCTCTATCACTGCAAAAATAAAGGGAAGAATGTGTCCTTGCCCCTAACGTGGATGAACCCATAAAAAAACCACACACCAAATTTCTGGGACACTCAGAGCTAGAAGGGATGGCAAAGTCATTGAATGACTTACGCAATATTCAAAAACATTTTTACTGGCTTGGATAATAAAAAATTTTGAAATTTATCCAAGATGAACACAAATCCTACAGAATTGTTTAGAAATTAATTACATCAATACAGTAGAAATGTATTTGGGGAAAATACATGGGGATTTAAACTCTTTTAACATGCTCCTTGTTTACAGAGTTATAAAGGGATCCCAATATATGACCTTACAATTAGTGACATCTGTCATTTATATCTCCTATCTCTCTCAAAGAACTGGTAAAATATGAATAAATTGCTACATATTCAATATTCATTCCATATTAGCCAGAAACATGAATGAAGCATGTTTTTGTTTTGATCAATTTTCTTCTTTTATAATATTTTGATTCCTCCCCTTCCCCAAGAGGGCATGCAATATGACATAGGTTATATATGTAAAATCATCTTAAACAGACTTCCACATTCATCATGTTGTGAAAGAAGAATCAGAACAAAAGGGAAAAGCCATGAAAATAAGATTCTATCCAGCTTGTAAATAACATTCTTTGCCAATGCCACCACAAAAAAAGAAAAAAAAGAAACTCTCATTCTCAGTTCAAGTATATTAGGGAAAGGATGATGATTGAAATCATAAGAAATCAAAGACTTTTGGAAAGCCTCATTATTGCTTTTCTCTTTTGTCGAAGATAATTAAAAAAAAATCAGTTGCAGAGTCTTCATGAAAGGAAGCATGATATACTGAAACAGTGCTGGCCTTGGAATGCCAAGGTCCAAATTTTATCTCTGATATTCCTGAGTTGGGTGACAACATGCAAGTCCTTGAACCTCCCTGACCTTCAGATTTTTTTTTTTAAGAATGGGAATGATAATGTCGGTACTATAAGTTTTACCTCACAGAGTCCTTGGAAGAATAATTGCAATTGTGTGTGTGTGTGTGTGTGTGTGCATATGCATGTACATATACAAATACATATATATGGACCTTTTAAACATCAGAGTGTTTTATACTATTATTCTGATAGTGTGTGTTTTCCTATATTTTTTCATATATTCCAGAAGAAGGTAGTTTGTTATAATTCCTAATATCTAGACTTCTGTTGCTTTAGGTATTTTCAGAAATTCTATTTATGATTTTAATAAGTATTGTTATGCTTTTCTTGAAATTACATGTTTGTCCTTACCTCTTTCCCTGAATTAAAGGGCAGATATATATGATTTGGTGACACTAAAATATTTCCAGATTAAACCTTTCTTGTAAATATAGTTACTTTGATTTCATTTTTATTAGAGCCCCATTCCAAATATGTTGGCCAATGAGGCTACTTATTAAATTGAAGCTTTATATAGAGATATCAGATGTGCAAAAGTCCAGAAACTCTATGAGTTTAAATTCTAGAGGAGACAGTCATTACTAAAAGTAGGATACTACATTTACCAGAAGTATCACCAACCATTCAAGCTATTACATACCTTCTATTCTCACATCATTTCTTTGCAGAGTTCAAAGTGTTGGATTTTAAAATACTTCTCTCCTCTCTGTTGCAGACTCAACCTGATATGATGTTTGGTAGACACCCAATAAATATTTGTTTATTTTTTGTTTTATATGGGTGTCACTGAGAAGCCCTATGTTGTGGCCTGAACTTCCTGCCTTGAGTAAATCTCCTAGCATGGGTGCCCACTGAGAAAAGTAGGGAATCTCTTTGGAATAGACTAACTTCTGGCCACCTGTCATACATATGGTGCCACTGAGACCAGTTAACAGAGTTCTGGAGGGAATGGAGCATAGTATTTAGCACTCAAAGGAATCTTAGAGCAGTGCAACCCAGTTATCTTACAGGGCCCTGAGGTATTGAGAAGTGAACTATCCCATTTATAATCACAATAGACATTAAGTGGCAGGTATGGGACACCAAGACTTTGCTCTTTCCATGGTATCACACTGAGGTACAGAACGGACATAGGATCCTCCAATATTGATCTAAGAAGAGGAAAAGAAGAAATAGGAGAGAGAAATCAGGAAAAGTGATGCACAAAAGCTGTGGAAGGAGAGAAAAAGAATAAAATGAAAAGAAGGAAGAGAACCAGAGGACAGTAAGGGGAAACTTTGAGAAAGGTGAGGAGGAATGGAAGGAAGAGAGAAGCAGTAGGGGAGGCTCAAAGGAACTCTTGAAATCCATCAGCTGCTCAGAAGGGGAATGAAAAACACAAAGCCTGAAACACTGTTCTTCTTCCATTCCTATTTCTATACCCAAATTCCACAAGCTTCTTCCTTGGGACATACACTCTTGGATCTTTTATGATCTAAGTACTGTCATTTATAGATGATTGAAGAGAAAGTTCTTATATTTTTTTTAGTCAGTTGAAGTATGAGATTTTCTTTAGTGAGATTTGATCAGTCTATATAACTTATAATTCTCCTCTGAGGAATCTGTGCCAGCTGGCCTTTATACCACCAAGGGATCAATGCCAACCATCCCCAATACTGTTGGATGTGCTCCATGGATTTGATCCAAAGGTAAACCCAAACTAGTACCAGCCCTAGGCAAACTTGTAAACTAGGGTGAAGTTTGCCTTTGTTAAACCTCCCACCTCCCTTTCTAACACCCTTCTTCTCCATCTTTGCTTTTTTTTCCCCCTCCCTCCTAGGTATGCAGTGACCTAAGTTTGCCCCTGGCTATCTCAGCATAGTTATTGTAGCTCCTAAGCCTACGTTCTAGGGCAATGACCCACTCTGTACTTTCTTCTTCTCAAAGTTTCCCAGTCATATCCATATACAGATTGTGTATAATTCCAGAGGAATCTGATCTCAGAAAATTGGAGCACTGGAAAAGATCTAATTAACTAACACTAATGACAAATCTTTGCTCCAATTCCATGTCTTCCCAGAAGCCTCCCCTGATTCTTTCCCTCCATTGACATATTGGTAGATGGTGTGAGTTGCCTTTATTATTTCATAAAGATGTTAATCTTTCCCCGTGGTGAAGGGCTGCTAGGATAGAGTTGGCCATGCCCTTGGCATGCTGAGCTGCTCACAGATTTTCCAAGGCAGCACTCACTAGGATTTCAACATTCCTGATCAGTCACAGGCAGGGAGATGGGAGTAAGTTCTATAACCAATGCCTTGTCACATTTCTGCCATAGGCATAAATAATGAATCATGGGGAAAGAAAATGGCAAGTAGCCAGGCATGGAGCTGTATTGTTAGGCACTTTGTAAAGCTGGTACTAAAAACACACAGTGGTATTAAACCTTCTGGCCTTTGAGTTCCTAAGAATTTGGGATTTGCCACTGCAAGTAACTAAGGCTGGACTCCTCAAAGCCTATATATCCTGCTTGAAAAGCCTTAAGGAAATTAAATGAAAAGACAGATTTTAGAACCTTCTCTTCCAACACTTCTTTTCCAGACCCAGAACCTATCCATTGATCTCTTCCTTCTTATACTTTCACCAGGAACCAGAACTTATTTTTTTTTCCCACACATGGCCCTTCTGCAACTGGTAATATGATCACGTTTCATGACACCATTTGAATGTGATATGGCCTTGGGGCCACTTCTCAGAGCTAAGCATACCATGTCATTCTTCCTTGCATTAGCCCTTGGAGGCTCTCTGGAGATTAAGGCCTATTTTTTTTCCCCCATGATTCAATGATTAGTAGAGACTTTTACTTTTTCCTGCTTTCTTGTGACCTCACAGTTCATGAGCATACCTCAAAGTAACCTATTGCTACATTATTTATGATTTACCCCTGGAACCCAAATATATGATAAGAAGATACAACAAAATGTTGATGAATTTAGTATATGAGACCCAGATCAACTGGCATTGACTAGATTGTGTCTCTTGATATGGATATCTGCCATTAACACACTTACCAGTGTTCTTTTATGTGTTCTCATTTCTTTGTTATTATCTAGGAGGTTCAGGGTGTTCTTTGACTGTGTCACATGGGTAATTGAAGAATAAAATTTCAAATGTTCTGCTCTAAATAGGGACTCAGTGATCTTTTGAACCCTGAGGACCACCATGGGGTTAGAACCATGCCTGTAGTGACATTGAGAAGCCTAAGGTATATATGGAAGAGAAAGGATCAGAGGAAAGAAAGAAGAAGAGAAGGGATGGGGGAGAGAGAGAGAGAGAGAGAGAGAGAGAGAGAGAGAGAGACACACACAGAGAGACATATACAGGGATAGAGACAGACAGAGACAGACATGCAGACAGAGAAAGAGAGACAGAGACAGTGAGACAGCGACAGAGAGCTGATTTTAGTAATGTACTTGCCTATTGGTCATTGATACTAGTACCCAAATATACCTACCTGTGATCCAAACCATTTTTCTTCTTGGGTAAAGGAAAATCTTTTAGGAACTATATAAATGCAAATGAGATGCCATCCTACATGATATAAGCCAGCACCATATAGTGAAAAGAGGATTGGATATAGAGTAAATGCCATAATTAGCAATTTTCATGAAAGGGGCAAGGGGTGCTATGTGTGTCTTCAAAATAAAAATTAGTATGAAGAATGGCATTATTATATATATATATATATATATATATTTGCAAATTATTTTAATATCTAACTTAAAAAATAGTTGGATTCTCATATATGCTTTTTATTCAATCAATTGTGGTATGTTGTGGTTGAAATACATAAAGAAAATCCAGTATTACATAGACATGTAGTTAAAAGATGGAGGAGAATTTCAAAAGGCAAATAACATCTTAGTATTATTATAAAACATCATCTGACCTTATGGACTCCCCTAAAAGGGTATTAGGGACCCCTAAGGGTCCACAGACCACACTTTGAAAATCACTGTTCTACAACATTGTTTAGGGCAGTGGTATTAAGCTCATTTAGAAACAGGTTCCTGCAGGCCCTCACTAACCCCATGACTCAGGACAAGTAACTCACACTTTCTGAGGCATGGTATCCTCATCATAAAATGGACATGCTAATAGTACCTACATCATAGGATTATTGGAGGAGGAAATGAAAGACCCTTTTTAAAATATTAAAATGCTATTTTAATGCAAACTACCATTACTATTATGTAGAATTGACAGGATTTGCTGCAACTATTTGGATAGAAGTTGAGAAAAAGAGAGAGAGATGAAAATGCTCTAATTTTCCGAAGTGGTATTAGTGCTAATATGGTGTTACATCTCATCAGCTCCCTCTGCCCCTTTGACTGGGGTGTAGGGCCAGAACCCCAGGACCTCTACTTAAAGAGGGGACTCAGTACAGTTTTCTTCCTTTCTTCCCTGTTTCCCACCAGCTACACAGTTTTTGGACTTCTTTGTACCCCTTCATCACGTCCCCTCTGAACTTCTTTTTGTGTATTATATTCCTTTATGTGATGATGAGATCCTTGAGGGCAGGTGCTATCTTTTTTTTTTTTGTATTTGTACCCCCAACCCCCTCCCCAGTGCTTCATATAGTGCCTGGAACATAGTAGGTATTTAGTAAAGTTCATTAATTGACTTACTAATGCTATTTCTAGAAATACTAAAGTCAAGAGGAAGGACTACTTCAGGTTGGGAAGGAGGAGAGAATGTGATGAAATCCTATAAGAAATTACTCAAGAAATTAAAAGTATTACCATTAAGGTTCCCAAGAATGGAGAAGGACCCCTACAAAGTAGCAAGAAGAATCTTCTTAGTTTAGGGCAGGAGTGACCTCATATGTATATATCAAAGTGATCTCCACTTTGAAAATGTATGTGGGTTGTTCTTCTAAGTGACCATTTGTTTCCGTGGCATTAGCAAAGCTGGGCTGGGCTCTCTGTCAGCAAGCTGCAGTAAATACTGAAATCTGAGAAAGTGATAGCGGGATGATTTTGATTCCTTGAGTAGACAGTTGTCCCATAGAGAATCACCTGGATTAGGCTGACATGGATACTTTTATTTCTATGTTAAGTTTCCAAGAAAATATGGAATTATGCAAACAAATAAGTAAATAATTCAGAAAGAATATTTCTTGCTCTGCTTTTTATTAACAAAAGTAAGTAAATCAAAATCATTTGGGTCAAATAGCAGCTTTTAATATAGGAAAAGGGAAATGTTTTATGTCTCTATCCAACGTATTTTGGAACTGATGTCTCTGACAGATGATTGAGATGAGGCATAAAATCAGTATTGTGAATTAGTATATTGGCACCTTTCATGAGATGTAACCCTGGACAGGGTGAAAAAAATTTTCATGTCCAACTCCTTCCCATTCCAAATGCAACAAATATCAAGTGATTCTTTTATGAATAAGGCATGGTCAGTCTTGTCTTTGCATTTCAAGGACCTAGCTTATTATTTGGCACATAGACTATACTACACAATATACTACATAGAATACACTACACAAAATTTTGTTAATTCACATTGAATTTTTTGCTAAATATTGGGGATACAGGAATAAAAAAAATGAAAGATTCCATGATCTCAAAAAGCTTACTTTGTATATGGCCTCAGAAACTTAATGGCTGTGTGACCCTGGCCAAGTCACTTAACCATGTTTGCCTTAGTTTCCTCATCTGCAAAATGAACTGGATTGGGGATAGTATTTTGCATCATGAGTCTTTTGGATTGTCTTACATTCTTACAATTGCTGAAAACAGCTGTCTATCAAAGTTACTCATTGCACAATGTTGCTGTTACTGTGTACAATGTTCTCCTGGCTCTGCTCAGCATCAATTCATGTAAGTCTTCCCAGGTTTTTCTTAAGTCTGCCTGCTCATTATTTCTTATAGCACAATAGTATTACATTACACTCATATACCACAACTTGTTCAGTCATTTCCCAATTGATGGCCATGCCCTTAATTTCTAATTCTTCGACACCAAAAAAAGAGATGATATACATATTTCTGTAAAGGTGGGTCCTTCTCACTTTTTATTATCTCTTCGGGATACAGACCTAGTAGTACCAGCATATTTTTTACTTTGTTCAAACTTAGCTAATACCACATTACCAGGAGATAAGCCTATGCAAGTGATCAATAAGTATAGTTTCCATTATATTTAAAAATGACCTTTCCCTCTCTGATTTATACTGGTAGCAAAGTAGAGTGCCATGCTTGGAGTCAAGAAGACGCCTCTTCTTAAGTTCAAATCTGACCTCAGACACTTACTAGCTGTGTGACCCCAGGAAAGTCACTTAACCATGTTTGACTCAATTTCCTCATCTGTAAAATGAATTGGAGAAGAAAATGGCAAACTTCTCCAGTATCTTTACCAGGAAAATCCCAAATGGAATCACCAAGAGTTGGACAGGACTGAAAATAAATGAACAAGATATATGATAAACGGAAACTTAGTAAAATAGAGCAAGTCCATAATATTTTATTTTATTTTGTTGTGATTAATAGCCAAACTACTTTCCTCATCTATAAAATAGGTGTAATCATGTTAGCCTTTCTCAAAGGGTTGTTGTAGGGAATGAATGCACCTTGTAATCTTTAAAACACTTTATACGTGTGAGTATTTCAGAAACGGTTTGAGTTTGTTTCCCGATTAAAAGAAAGAACAAGTTAAAAACATTTAAGAATAAAACAGACTAGCTTATATCTGAAGGATGCAAGAGGCACACAGCAGATGTAATCAGAGAGCTGAAATGTGAATACTAGGAAACTTAGGGAGAGCCTTCAACTAGAGACACGAGGTACTCTATGGTAGAAAGAATGATAGGCCTGAAATCAGAGGACAAGGGTTGGAATTCCTTCCAATTGTGCAATGTTCTACTTTCTTGACCTGGGGAAAATCACTTTATGCTCCTGCTCTCAGTTTCCTCATCTGTAAAAAAAAAGGGGACTTCCAGTAGTTGATATTTGAGGCTCCTTCCAGGTGCACATTAATGAAACTTTCTGGCAGCCAAGAAAGAAGAGAACCCAATAGGTAAATTACATATCATAAGTGTGCATTATATAATATAATAATAGCTAAAATTTATACAGCTCTTGAAGTTTTACAAAACATTTTATAAATATTATCCCATTTTTTTCATTATAATAACTCTGCTATTATTATTTCCATTTTAACAGATGTAGAAACTGAGGCAAAAGGCGGTTAATTGCTTTGCTTGGGGTCACACAGCAAGTAAATTTCCCAAGGCCAGATTTAAACTCTGGGCTTTCTGTTTGCAGGTCTGGTGTTCTGTCCATGTGTGCCACCAGGAGAAGACAGGGCAATTGGGGTTAAATAACTTGCCCAAGGTCACATGGCTACTATTAAGTGTATGATGCCGGATTTGAACTCAGGTTCTCCTGACTCCAGGGCCGGTGCTCTATTTACTTCACCACCTAGCCACCCCAATATACATTCTTTAGCACAATAATATTAGCTGGTGTTTATATAGCACTAAGCTTACAGAATACTTTATATACATTATCTCTTTGGTTCCTCACAGTAACACCATAAAGTAGATGCTAATATTATCTCTACTTTTCATATCTTCTAGAGGTTAAATGACTTGCTCAGGGTTTTTATGTTAATTGGTATCTGAAGTAGAAATAGAACTCAAGTCTTCCCAACTGCTAATCCAACACTATTGAGTATACCTGAATTCAGTATACCATGCTGCATTAGAAAATTGATTCCTAGAACCAGAAGCTCAAGGAACATTTAAAATAGTCCTACTTTCTAACGATGTTAGTGGTTGAGGTGGGAAGGTTCTAATTTTTTATTAGATATTGCTGACAAAAATTTTCACAGAAATTAAATATTTCCATCTTGGCTCAATACAAATTGAGAATCTGTGATTTCATAAGATAGTCATGAACCTAATTTGCAACAAATTCTGGTTTAATGTGGTCCAAATTAGTGAAGTTTTGCAATAATTTGTGCCACAAAACCAAGGGAGAGCAATGATTGCTGTTGATGCTGGGGTGGGGGGAGGGGAGTATTTTCAAGTGAGCCATTTTGAAATGTGCTGACTTGCTCAGCAATGCATACCCAAGTCTGACGATTAGTTCTAGCTGATTTTCTATTTGATTTCCAGTACTGATATTTGTCTATTGAAATGTTAATTTCCAGATTCATTGGTTCATTGATATATCAAAACATCACTATTATCTATGCAACTGTTTGTTCATTCATTCTGCAAATGTTTATTTATTAACTCATTTAATTGACGAACCTTAAAGGACAGGAGTGGAAATGTCAATGTGCTCACAATTACAGTTACAGTCTGAACTCAGAATTGCATTTCACTTGGTTAGGGGAATTATTTTAAAACTGGGGTCTTTGCCAAAGCCTGAATAAGTAAATCACTTTAAAGAAAGTACTTTGGGAATGCAAAGAGTGACCCTAAAGTGATAGGGAATAAAAGAAAAAAAAGAGGAGAAAAGAAAGTGAGAACAAAATTGAGACCAAGGACAAACATGATTAGAATAAGTGACTTCTAGAAATGATGTATTCCTCCCCCAAGAGTCTTAGGGAAATATAATGAATCAGCATTTGTTCACCATTCATTTCCCAGGCAGTGAAATCAGTGATGTGCAACACTTAGAATGAAGTCTGATTAAGTTTCCTGTAAGGGAATTCTTCTGTGAGCGTCTTTTGTATCGCCTTCACACCTGCTGAGCTAGGAGAAACAGAGCAGCCCCTTTCATTACTCCAGTTAAATCCTGTCACAGGAATGACATCATCCCTCTCAGACATTTTAACCCTGGGCCCTGGAGCCAGCCCTTTCAAAACACCGGGCAGATAAAGATCATGGACATCTTTAACTGATCATGTTCTCTGACTTGCTCAGAGCTAGTCTGCAGTAGGTACCTTAGCTTATCTCATTTTGGAGAGTCAATCATGCCCACTGGCTAAACAAACTTTCTCAGGTACGTTTTAACTAGAGATGGGTCTCTCTCCTGGAAAAAAAAAAAAAAAAAAAAACAACAAAAAACCTCCACCAACAAAAAACTATTTGCTAGTCTGGGCTTTGGCTAAAGTTCCCATATACCTCAGGGGTTTGATTCTCAGTGACAGGGAAGGCTTGACTTTGGCCTCTTCTCAAACCCTCAAACAAAGAGACCCACAGATGGCTCCAGGGCAGACTGTTTTTATTTTTCTCCCCTTTTCTTTCTCTCTTTCTTTCTTTTTTTTTTTTACTAAGCAAAAAAAAAATCATTAAGTGAGACATGAATACAGGTTAACAGAAAAGTCTATTATTCTTGGCTCTCCCAAGACTTCTTTATTCATTGTTGCTATTGAAACTTGGAAGAATGGGAAGAAGATATTGTGTGTGTGTGTGTGTGTGTGTGTGTGTGTGTGTGATGGGGACCTGGGCAGCAAAGGGGTGTGTTCCAGCATTACATCTTACTTAAATTTCAAATTAGTCTGAAAGGAAAAGGGTAGTTTCTCTCACTGGAGTTTCTTATCACAAATCATCCATAGAAAAAAGGGTTATCTTTTTGATAAACCTTTGAGGAACTGGGTGGGAGGGTAGGGAGGGAAAAGAAACACTTTTAGGGATTTAAAACTTTTTAAGAAGAGATGGAGTCTTAGGAGGGAGAGAATATTTAATTGGGATTGAAATGGGACAATAAAAATATAAGCATTTTAGAAGAAATACTCAGAATTTTTTTTCCTACCCATAAGATGGTATTTATTTTTTTCTATACTGTTTTTTCCATTTGAAAGTTTAAAAAATTCTGCTAAAATATGATTATAAGTTCTCTATAAAATGAAAATGCCAAATGCATAGCACTAGAAAAAAGAAAAATTGCAAAATGTTATTTTCTAAAGGTTAAGGTGAAGAACTCATGGTTCTAACAATTTTTAAGGTTTGTTTTCTGGTTTATTCCCTCATTGTCCTCTTCAGTTCCTCCACCAACACATTTCCCTTTATTTATTTCATGGCCATTTATAGAGTACCTACTTTGTGCCAAACACTGGACCTTAGTTACTTAGTACTTTGTGATTTAAGCAAACTGGTTTTATTTCAGTCCATTCAGTTATGGAAATATAATTTTCTGTTCCGGGCACGGAGCGCCAGCACTGGATATATCCAGTTTGCTCTTGGTTTCCCTAGTAGTTGATTTCTCTCTTTAAAAATTCTGACGGTAGTACTTGCTTAGTGTGTGGTTCTAAGGATTGACAACTACACTTAAGCTATGCAGATATAAAAATAAACAAACAAACAAAATGATTTTTTTTTACATTTATTCACTCATGGAAATGTTCCTAACTATGACAAGCAGTGATGCCATGGTAGGAAAAAATCAGAATCTTTTTATTATCTTTACATTGGACAATGCATCCAGGCTATCTCCTCTTGCCATCATAAATTGATTATAGTAGTCAATCCAGTTCTCTATCTTATTATGATTGAGTGAAAATAAATTTTTCTTTTGATCGCTTTACACATAGCTAACCTGGTCTGGCTTTGAAGAGTTTCAGTCTTCTGTACTCTTTTGGACAGCAATATGAGCATGGCTGAACAATTTTCTACTCAGGATTTCAATAATATGTAATTTAACATTATGGAGACCACATTCACAAATGTAGAGTTCCTTTTGGTCCTTACTCCTTCACACCCCCACCATCCCTTATTAGAGAGTCTTGATGAACTATCATGACTGAAATTAATCCCAGACACTCTTCCCTTTTCACTCTATACTATGTCACTTGGTGATCTCATCAAATCCCATAGATTTATTTGTCACGTCTATAAATAATTTCCAGTTCTATATATCTAATCCTAATCTTGCTCCTGAGCTATGGTGCCACAGCGAAAATTGCATTTTGGACATCCTGAACTAGTTATCACATGAGCATCTCAAACTAAATCATCAAAACCAGAATTCATTTGTTATCTATTCCCTCAAATTCATCCCTATTCTCAACTTCTCTGTGACTTGACTGTCAAGGATCCCGTTCTCACTGTCATCTTTGGTTTCTTCCTCTTACTCACCACAATTATGTAATACTTCACTAGATCTTTCTACCTTCACAGCACAACTCCTAGATACCTCTTCTCAAAGTCATTCCACTTTATGACCTCATTATCTTTTGCCCCAGGCTATTGCAATAACCTTTGAATTGGTCTCCCTACTTCATCTCTCTCCACTTCCAATCTCTTACACTCTAAAATGCAGTTTTGCCCGTGTCACCTGCCTACTCAGTAGCCTCCTATGGCTCCCTATTACCTCTAGGATCCAATAAGAAGTCCTCTGGCATTCAGAACTCCACATTACCTGACTGCTCCCTATATACCTTATTGTCTTACACTTTTTTTAAATTTTTTGCTTTTTTTGGAGGGCAATTGGGTTTAAGTAACTTGCCCAAGGTCACAAGGCTAAGTTTTTTGTTTTTTGTGTGAGTTAAGTGTCTGAGGCCGAATCCGAACTCAGGTCCTCCTGACTCCAGGGCCAGCACTCTACTCACTGCCCCACCTTGCCGCCCCTATTGTCTTACACTTTACTTCCCTTCACATACATTATGATTTACCTACACTGACCTGCTTCTTGTTACTCTCACATGGCATGCTATCTCTTGTTTCTATCTATATCCATTGTGTCTGTACCATGCCTGAATTTCTTTCTCTTCTACTTTTGTTTCTTAGAATTCTTTGTTTCCTTCAGAAGTCATCTAAAATTCCACCTAGGCTTCCTTCAAATTCTACTGGACTGGGAACTGGGAAGACCTGAGTTCATATCTAACCCCCAACACCTAATAGCTGTATCAAGCTCTGTCTACCTCAGTTTCTTCATCTATAAAATCAGAATCAAAACAGCATCTTTTTCCCAGAGTTGCTGTAAGGATAAAATGAGAGTAGGTTTATAAAGTGTTTTGCAAACATGAAAGCATCATATAAATTCTGTTATTATGTTGGATGTCTTTCCTCATCCCTCCAGCTGCTAATACATTCCACTTACTTTTATGCACCAAGTTATGTACATAAGGCGTGTGTCTGGGGATGTCTGAATATATAGGTGCCATGGATAAATGTTATCTGAGATTTGATCTCACTCCATCTCTAAGGGGACTTCTTTCTTTGTAGGGAGTAGATGGAGGGCTGTATTGGCACAGCTAACAGTGTAGTTGAGGGAAAGACCAGCAAGATCTAAGATTGATCGAGTGTGAACAATCTTTCTTATCTCAAAGATGGCTGTGGTGCTAAAACTGCTAATTCCCCCTTCTCTTCCAATATCTCTAATCTAGGGATATGAGTCTGGGTTGAGAAGAACTCTCATCTTTACAGAATTCAAGGCTACTTGCATTCCACTATGGGCCATCAGAGTAGGATTTTGGAGATTTTTCCTGACAAGTGAACATTGAGCATGCTCTTGCCCCCTCACTGTAAGTGTTCAAGAAGGATCTGATTGACCCTCTCCATTTATGACTAGGATTAAAAGCATTCTATTTTCCCTCCCAGATCTAGGATTCTGTGATTTTGTAATATGTGGTATGTTCATCTTGTAGCTCATTGAGCCACCTGGTTTCATCCTCTGTCTTCTCCTTCAATGGTATCTCTTTTGTTCAGCCTCAATTAACTTCTTCAGTTTCCGCTCTGTTAACTCAGATCCTTCAATGTTGTGAATGCTGGTCTGTGTCTTTCATGTGGTTACAGCCCTTTTTATTCTAGGTCTGCAAGGATTTTGGTAAAAACCATACTGTCATCCACCAAAAGCAAATGTGTGTCTATTCGGATTCCGTTTCCCTTGAATTGTGGGCTCCTAGATTGTTGGGCTTGGAAAGGACTTTGGAGTTTTTTGTGTCTAATAAGCATATTTTACAGATGAGAAAAAGTGCTTCCAGCACTTCCATAAGCAGTTTTGGAGAGATTATTTCATTCATCTTGGCATATCCTTCTTCTGATGATGATAGTATTTAGATTTTGAAACAACCTTATTTTCAGTATGTAAACCTTATTCATCCTTGCCAACAGGCATACAATTGACACATTGGCAGAAATAAATGGGGATTATATGAAGGGAAAATATTATTCTAAGATCCTTATGTAATTAATTAATTGAACAAATACTTATCAAGTGATCACTCTGTGCAAAGTATTATACTATGCACAGAGGACATGAATATACACGAATCAAAAACCCTGCTATCAAGGAGTTTATAATCTAATGCAGAGGAATAGGAGTCAAAAATTAAAAAAAAACAATTATGATAGAAAGGAAGGTGCAACAATTTCAAAGACTATGTATAAGCCAAGTGCTTTGAGAAATTTGAGAAGAGATATATTACTTTTACCTGGGGTGTAGGTTAGGAGAAGACTCTTTTGTATCAGCAATATCTTGTACATGACAGAAAATTAAATAATACTTGTTAAATTAGATTCGATTAGCGTTGACACCTGAGGTGAACCTTTAAGGAAAGGATAGGTATTAAATTATTCTAGATGCTGGAGTAGATTAGAAACACATTCCAGATTGTTCTAATTAGTTGTGGAAGGCTGGACAAGCCAACTAGCTTCTCAGACTCTCAGTTTCTTCATGTATAAAACGAGAGGGTTGGACTTTATGACTTGTTCACTACTAAGCAATTAAACAAGAAAGAATGAAAGAAAGAAAAAAAACCCCTTAGGACAAATATGTGTTGCCTCACAAAACAAATTCCTATATAAGCCATGTTCAAAACTGTGTCTCGTTCCAGATAAGAGATTCATCACATCTCTGGCAGAAGGGGGCTGGGGTGGGAAGTCTCATCTTTAGTCCTCTAGAATCATGGTTTATCATTTCATTAGCAGATTTCTTAATTTGCTCAAAGTTATTTTTTTCTCTTGAGATATTTTTGTCATTGAACTGCCTCTTCCTTATTCAGTTTACATAAGTTCATAGACGTCTTCGCAGGTTTCTTTGACATAATTTCTTAATTATTTTTATTTACTTTAGTTAGATTTATTTTTATATATCAACTTATATGCCAATTTATTTATATATTCATATTTATATAGTGACATTTGCTTAATTACTCTCCATTGGGGGAAGCCTTACTTTCCAGTTCATGGCTTCTATAAAGAAAGCTGTTCTAAAAATGTTTGTACATACAAGTCATTTCCTCCTTTTTTTTTTTATCCCTTTGTCCCTCTGATAACCCTCTAATATGCTCACCATCTAATTCACTTTACACAATAGTTCCTCTTTGTGCTGTCATATCTCCCCAGCAGACTTTGAGCTAGGCACCACATTTTAAGAAGACGTTACTTGGACCCAGTGCTTAGCTCCATGATCACCTCCACACACAGTTAACTCTTAGTAAATTTTTGTCCTGTTCTTCATAGCACTTTCCCCCCACCCCTTAACTATATATCTGGTCAGATATTAGAGTTAGGGTTTCTTTCTTTAGATCTGGTAATTCATTTACCCTCTGCATCCTTATTTGCAATCTAGAACATAGGCCTAGAGCTAGAGGGAAACTTTAGGGTCAAATGCACCGGCCTTTTCATTTTATAACAGAGCAAAGGGAGACCAAGACAAGTGGTAAGTGAAGTGACTTATTCAAGGTCATAAGGTAGATACAGAGACAGATTTTGAACTCAGGTCAGGTTACTTTGAGTTGCTCAGACTTTCCACCACAACATTTCTACCTCCCAAAACAATATTTTAAAAGCAATCATGTTATTTTTACTTTCTTTCATCTTATTCAATTCAAACCCAAACATTTAAGACACTATATGAGAGGAGACTAACTTCTACCCTGGGATTTTTACATTTTCCTTTTTCCTCATGTCCTTTGACACTTATTTTTATTTCCTTACCAAGTTAATCACACAGATTCTCGTTGCTGCCAAGGGGCAGGGCACTGGACGCATGGAGCTAGGAAAGGACTAGATCAGTGCTTGAATGAAATACTGGGCCATGTTCCTGAATAAAATCTAATCTGCAGATTCAAATATACATAACATGGATGGCCTAGAGAATCAAAGGCAAAAGAGTGAGGTGATGTGAAAGGAGTCTTGCAAATGATTCCTTGGGACTTTGTCTTTCATTAGTTCTAATAGTCTCCTTCCACCTCCAACCCCTAATAAATTGCTGCCAAATAGCAAGCTCAGGGCAGGGGCGGGGGGGAATGCAATATCAACCATCCAGGGAGACTCAACAAATGCGGATGGTCTTGAACAGCTCCTGTTTTTGTTTATTGTAAATTCCCCAAGCTCCTAACTAACAATTTCTGGGATTCATTCTTCAATTTACCCTTTGTGTGTCTCCCTCTAGATTAAAGTAAAGGAACAGTTATTCTGTCCATGTGTTCCCATGGAGGTGGCAAATATAAGAAAAAGATATGGGAGTGGTGATGGGATGTGGGGGGGTGAAAGAGAGAGAGAGAGAGAGGGAGAGAGAGAAAGAGAAAGAGAGAGAGAAAGAAAGAAAGAAAGAAAGAAAGAAAGAAAGAAAGAAAGAAA
>NW_027185896.1:1470948-1514020 GCF_028583685.1 Petaurus breviceps papuanus
AAAGAAAGAAAGAAAGAAGGGAGTGGCAAGAAAATGGGAATTTCTTGCTCATGGCAGGAAGGAGTTGAGCTACTGTCCTCAGCCTGTTAGATTGTTAGGGGTAATAGCTCCTAATGTCTCATTTTTCTATGTATATGCTTAACATTTAGCACAATGCCTGGCATATAATGAGTGCTTAATAAATGCTTCATCTTCTCCCCTTCCTCTTATCCTTCCATCTTTCTCTCCTGTCCTCTTTCCTTTGTATCTTCCTTCCTTATCTGTAAAAACAGTCTCAGAACCACAGAAATTAAGCCGTGGTCATCTGATCCAATTGAAAACAAAATGAAAGCAAAATAAATTCCCTCCACAGAGTAGCCAACAAGAGAGAGGTCTTTTTTTCTAAGACTTATTCACTTAAGCATATTCATTTAAATATTGAAAGTATATTAAAATCTTTTGGTAACTGTGTTATTGTTTTAATACTATTTATGACAACTGGCTTTGTAGTGTCAATGGAGTCTATATGTCAGAGCAGGAGTTGATTGATAGTTTTGGGAAGCCCTGCCCCCCCCTTGAAGAATGGCCCACTATGATGTCCTTTTCTTTCTTAACTGGTTTAGACTTCTTTAAAGAGTTGTATGTGCACAATAAAGACCCTTGGAGATCAAGGAATTAGGCATTTTGAAACTACAACTCCTCTCCTTTAAATAAAATAAATGATAAAGTTGGATTGATAGATGATAGATAAATAGATGATAGGTAATTAACATATATATGTATATAGAATAGATAATTAACAGGTGTTTAAAAGCATGTACATATTTTTTTACAGATCAGAAAGAAGGGAACTAAATATACATACACATATACACATACACATGCATATACATACACATATACACACATACACATACATATACATACACATAATAGGTAATTGTGTGTATACACATATACCTGTTAATTACCTATCAATATTATCGACTCAGATTTTTATTGGAGGTTCTTTATTATAAAATTTTCCCCAGCTGATAGCAGGAATCTGAAATAAATTTCACATTAACTTCTTAAATGGGAAGATATCTATCTATCTATCTATCTATCTATCTATCTATCTATCTATCTATCTATCTATCTATCTATCTATCTATCTAATTACCTATTCTAAAACTATATCTGTTCATTGTCTATCCTTTACGTATGCACACACACAGGCATATACCCCTGTTAATTACCTATTTGTTATATATAATGTATGTGTATGTATATATGCATATATGTAAATGTAGTGCATATCAGAACATATACCTAACCACCTATAATTTATATATATTATGTCATCCATATTAAAAAGATATGAACAAATAATTTGCAAAAGACAAAATGCAAGCCATTGACAGCCATAAAAAATGCTTTGATTTAATTATAATAAAGGGCTGTGGTAGCACAGGAACATTCATTCTGTGTTAGTGAAGTTGTAAATTAGTCAAACTGCTGGAAAACAATCTGACAGTATTCATTAAGAATTACTATATTGTACATACCCTTAAACTCAGAAATTCCCTATTCTGGTCATATGCTTCATCGACATCAGGAACAAAAAGAAAGGTCCCAAATACTCAAAATTTTTATGACAATGTTTTTTATACTTGCAAAACAAACTTGTAAGCAGAGTGAATGCTTATACATTTAAAAATGGCTCAGTGAATTCCTAGATGGCACAGTGTATAGATTACTGGATCTGGAGTCAGGAAGACTTATATTTCTGAGTTTAAATCTGGCTTCAGACATTTACTAGCTGTGTGACCCTGAGCATGTAATTTAACATTTCTTTGCCTTAATCCCCTAGAGAATGAAATGGAAAACCACTCTAGTATCTTTACCAAAACAAAACAAAACATAGGCAGTGTGCTCCATTGAGTCATGAAGAATCAGACACAATTGAACTATTCAATAGTAATGAACAGTCATCAACCTAAAGCATGTAGCCCTGGGTAGAACAAAGGCCCTGGAAAGTCTTCATCAGGAACTAAGATTTTTGCTGCTAAAACACTAACATTTAAATATCCTCCAAATCAAATTTCAGTGATGGAATATCATAATCTTGTCATATGAGATATATCACTTTTTATATGATTCTTCTTCCTATTACAAATAGGAAGATGTGTTTTTTTAAAAAAATGGTTTGAAGACTGGGTTTTCTAAGCTTTGATTCAACAAAACCTTTATAAGCATCTTATAAAGAGAGAAAAGAAGACTATGCTCAGTTCTGGGCTGGGGGGAGGGGATACAAAATGTAGGTAAGACCTAGTCTCTGTCCTTAAAACCCTTATAGTATGATTTAATGGCAGGATTACACTTCAAGATAATAATACACATTTGAGTGGAACAGATTGATTAGGATCATTGTTGCTGACTGGGGGAATGAAGAGAATTTTAGTGACAGAGGTGGCATCCGAGTCAAGTTTTAAAGGTTGGGTAAGGTTTCAGTGACCAAAGTAGAAAATAGGGCATCCGAGATATAAGTATGAGTGCCAGGCCTAGGAGTCAGAAAGATTCATCTTCCTGAGTTAAAATCTGGCTATCACTATCTGTGTGACCCTGGGCAAGTCACTTAACCCTGTTTGCTTCAGTTTCCTCATCTGTAAAATGAGGTAGAAAAGGAAATGGCAAACTATTTCAGTATCTTTTCCAAGAAAACCCTAAATGGGGTCATGAAAAATCAGACAAGACTAAAAACTGACTGAACAAAGACATAAGAAATAATGAGAGAAAAAGGTATAGGAATATCAGTGCTATATGGTAGGGGATCCCAACCTGCGTTATGCATACCTTCAGGTGTTATGAGAAATTTGTTAAGAGGATAAGGAGAATTAATTTCTTTTAGATTTCTTATGTCCCTATGCAGGGTAAATTTTAGAATTAATTTATTTACTCCTTTTAGAATTTATTTCTCACCTCCGCTTTGAATTTCACATTGGAAATGCCCTTGCCCTTGTGACCTCTTCCCCTGATTGACTGGTTCCTCTTAGAATCTCTATTTTAAGGAGAACCCCTAGGACACTCTTGTCTTCATTCCTTTCCTGACTATATTCCTGACTCTTTTCCCAGATTTTAGGCAAGCTCAGGGTACCCTTATCCTCCCTAACCATTTTCCATCCTCCTTTATGTGTTATCTTCTCCCATTAGAATGTAAGTTCCTTGAGGGCAGGGACTGTTTGTTTCTGCTTATATTTTTATTCCTAGGGTTTAGCAAAGTGCCTGTTCAGATTAAGTCTTAATACATGTTTGTTGACTATCCTTGACTTGAATAGGTCATATAGGGGAAATTTCTAATAAAAGGCAAAGAATATGAGGACAGAAAGAAGTTTGGGAACTTCTGGTGTAGCAATAATTTCACCAACTCCTTGGTGAAATTAGTTAAAGTAGGATTCTTAATTTTTGTGTGTGTGAAAAGGGCCCTTTGGGAAGCTTACAGAAGCCTATGAACCCCTTCTTAACAGTTTATATGCATAAAATAAAATACATAAAAGTACAAAGAAAACTAAATTTGTTTGAAGTCCATGGATCCTAGGTTAAGAAACCCTGATTTAAATTAATTTTGTTTTTCAAAAAACAGAATCTTTTTCAAAAATGCATTTATTTGAAGGTAAACTGGGATTTCTGCATTACTTAAATTAGGAATAGAGTTGCATCCATAATATTTGAAGGAAGCATAAAGCATTTCTGGTAAACAAATTGATTTGATGCTATTTTGTCACAACAACTACATTTGATACTTTTCCTACATCTATGTCTCTCACTCCCATGCCCTTGAGGAACAAGCAAATGATGTTTTAAAACCTTTCCAGGTAGACAGAGCATTTCCCCCATATCAACTGGATTAATGGAATCAAAGAATATGATGGATTGTTCAGGCACAGTTGACAAATTTGTATGTTTTCTTGGCATTGCATTTGAAACAACCTTAATGAAAATATCATGTTCATCACCCTGACTTTCTGGAAGAACATTTATATTCTTGAGGGCCATGATTATTTGGGTGAGTTTTTTTTTCTCTGAAATGGCTATAACAATGGATGTTATGGCACATAGAATTCTTTCTTGACAAGATACCAGTGGTTGGACTTACGAAATTTATGAAAGAGCTGAAGATTCTTTTTGGTCCTTCTCCCAGTGCTTGGCACATATTAAAGACTCGATAAATATGTCTTGAATTGGATTGAATGCTGATGGAATAGGTCTCTTTCTAGATGAAGTTGGACAGTTATACCATTTGACATGAGAATGACTGGGCACCACTTAGGGATCCTGGATCCCAGAAAAAGAGCAGAAAGGAACCTCTGACGTTCTCTAGTCATCCCTCTCATTTTAGAGATGAGGAAACTGAAAGGCAATGATGTGCTTATTATCACAAAGGTAGTGTCAGAGGTAACCTGTCTCTCAAATATTTTCTCTGTCTACCAAACCATACTTTCTAATATCTGCTCTGATTTTTTTCTCCTGTGATGATTGTTAAGATTATGAAATGGAAAATTACCAGATGTGAGCATTTCAATACACAATGGACAGAAAATGGAGATCTGTACTTAAGACCACAAATTCACTACATACAACTTGTTTCCTTTTAATATACATAAAATTTAACATGATAGTATCCACATTGCCCTACTTTTCTGTTTCCCTATAAAATTCCACCTCTGGTATCCCCTGTGTATTTTTTTTTAAGTTTCAATGTTCCTTTATTTTATCTTCTTTCTTTTTTCCCATCACTATCACTACCTTTCTACCCCCTTCCTCAATAAAAGTTCCCCCCTATAACAAAAGTATAATCAAAGAAAATAAAGTTGTGTTTTAATATAATGTAAATATCTGCACATATTATAGGCATCATCTAGTCATTAAGAAATTGAGAATATGTGTCAGGGTCATAAGTGGTCATTTAAAAAAAATCAGAGACCTTAGGGTGACTAGGTGGCATAGTGAGTAGAGCACCAGCCCTGGATTCATGAAGACCTGAGTTCAAATTTAACCTCAGACACTTAACATTAACTATGTGACCTTGGGCAAGTAACTTAACCCCAATTGCCCTGCCTTCACCCCCTCAAAAAGACAAAAAAAAACCCAAACTTTTTTTTTAAATCAGAGACCTTAAGTCTTTCAAAGTTATTGTCCTTAAAAGTGTTGTGGTCATTAAAAAAAGAGTTCTTAATACTCTTCTCACTTTACTTTTAAGTTTGTTCTTATTTCAATAACCTCAGTCCATTGTCATGTAATTTTTCTCTGACACAGCATTTTCCAAACCAGGTTGTTGGAGATCTAAGAGCTGTTTTCAGCTCTCTTGTAGAATTATACTTAGATTTCAATACTTCTCTGTATCCATGATGTCATCCACATAGCTATATTATTCCCTCCATTAATGCTAATTATAACTCAACTATGGTTTTTCATCCTGAGTGATTCTTGCCTGTATCCTTCCAGAAATCTTTAATTTCAGTTCTACTCAATGTGCTTGAAGTATCCTTGCTCATCTTTTGATATTTTATGAGACCCATGAAACATTCAGTCAAGTTTGTGTATTTCTTTTCCCTCACTCTTGATACGTGACTAAACCAATTCTACTTATAAGTATACTTTTAAAAATATGACTTAAGCTTCATGTCTATTCACATCCCAAACCATAGGATTATATGTGTCTACAGGTGGAAGGGATCCTAGAAGCCTTCATTTTATACATAAAGAAAGTGAAAGAGGTTAAGTTTCTTGCTCAGGGCTGAACAGACAATGGACATTGTAGGAGAATTTGAACATAGGTATTCTGGCTCCAGAGTCTGTGATATCCAGAGAATCAAGGGTAAATGGTTGATTAGCATTGTATCTAGGTATTGACTCTGATTAATTCAACTAAACACAACCTTCTCATATGCCTACTTTGTTCAGACACAATGCCAGGTACAGGATGGTACATAGAGGAATAATAAATGAATGGTAACTGTTTTAATTACTTGCTTATTTGCTTCATTTCTATTATTATATTATCTTCCTAAAGCAAAGATGTCACTCTTGGCCAAAAGGATAATCCCAAGCCTTTATAAAATTGCTACACGTTATACTGGCCCATCAAATTTTTTCTTTTTTGCTTTTTGGAAGGCAATTTGGGGTTAAGTCACTTGCCTAAGGTCACATAGCTAGTTTTTGTGTTAAGTGTCTGAGGCTGGATTTGAACTCAGGTCCTCCTGACTCCAGGACTGGTGCTCTATTCACTGCGCCACCTAGCCGCCCCAAGCCCACCAATTTTTAAATTTATTTTTTAAAATCTCATTTGCTGACTTTTCCTGCTACCATTCCTTCATGCCATAAAGCTTGACTAATTTCATTGCATTCCAATATTTTATTAAAGTCCACCATTTCCCCAGTATTAAAAATTTCCTGAAGTTGTAATACAATAAACATGTATAAAGTGTCTTCTCTATCTCCCAGAATACAGTAAGCTCTCAATGCTGGAACCTCTATAAAGTTCAGAGATGCCATAGTTCCTTCTTGCTCTCATGGAAGTCCACTGTCTATTAGAGGGGAAAGTAACTAACAAAGAAACTGCAGGATATACTGTGAACGTTTTGGAGCAGTATAGAGTGATATGTGAGGTCTGAGCTGGGTGGGTGGTTGTTACTAATTGGGACTGTTGGGGTATTTTGCAGTATGTATTTAAGTGCATTCAGGCACAATCATGCTTCTTCCTGGGGACAAAAAAAAACCCCAACAAAACAACAAAACAGTTCTTGACTTGAAGGAGATAACATTCTGCTGAGTAAAAACCATGTAAAATAGAAGTATATTTAAAATATATTCAATGCAAGATGGGGAGGAGTCAATAACAACTGGAGGGGAAGGAGTCATAATGGAATAAACAGCCTTTGAGTCAAGAAGAAATGAGTTAAATCCCATTTCAACTAGCTGTGCAAGTTGAGCAAGTTAATTAACCTCTCTGTGCCTCATTTTCCTCATGTGTAACAGTAAGGTATTGGACTTTATGGTCTCTAAGTTTTTTAAAGTTCTAAATATACAATCCTATGCCCCCCCACACCCACTCCATGACAGTTTCAGTCATAGAGGAGAGTTATGCAAAGTTGTGGTGTAGAGGACGTGGGATGTCATGGACAATGAACCAGTTGGGTTAGGCTGGAATGTATGAAAGAACAACCCACTTATGCCCTTTCATTTGTTGTTATTGATGTTTTCTGAAAGATGATAATTATTTATCCAAGAAGTATTGTGGTATCAGAAAACAGGTAATGAACTTGGAACTGAAGACCTGTTTTCTAGTCACTGCTGGTCAGAAACTGACTATTGTCAATGATTATTTTTCTAGGCCACAGAGGTAAATGAGGGCATTGGATCTCCAAGTTCCCTTCTTCCCATAAGAGTCTGTCAGTCAATAATTTGCATTTTCTGGATGTGTTTATGCCACAGAAGATAATCACTACAAAGAAAGTGCCACTCACAGTGTGGTGACTTTGTCTAAAAAGGTGTGTGTGTGGGAGAATGAGAAACAAACAAAAAGCATAGTCTGGAGGCCTCGGTACTAAGCCTAGCTCTATCCCTTATGGTGCAAATTTAAATATTCACTTTACATCTTAAGCCTTAGTTTCCTAATTTGAAAAAGGAGAAAGAGGTCAGTGTATCAAGAATCTATGATTTCAGTAGAGTGAAGTTTATAGCCACAGAAAAATTCCAACAACTTGGGGCGGCTAGGAGGCACAGTGAGTAAAGCACTGGCCCCGGAGTCAGGAGAACCCGAGTTCGGTTCTGGCTTCAGACAATTAACACCCCCCCCCACACACACACACACAAACTAGCCATGTAACCTTGGGCAAGTTACTTAACTCCAACTGCCCT
This sequence comes from Petaurus breviceps papuanus, assembly GCF_028583685.1. Classification (NCBI taxonomy): domain Eukaryota; kingdom Metazoa; phylum Chordata; class Mammalia; order Diprotodontia; family Petauridae; genus Petaurus; species Petaurus breviceps. The sequence goes on from NW_027185896.1 coordinate 1,478,827, forward strand.
CCAAAAAGGCAAAAAAAAAAAATTCCAAAACTTGTCGTCATCTTTGAGATTTGCCTTGAGGTTCAGAAAGTTTCAGTAAGTGACTTACTCATAGACCATAGTAAGAGCTGGAAGTGGGAGTGAAGCCCATGTTTCTCCAGGCCTCTGTCTATCATGCCAAGCTGCTTTAAGGACAGGGTAAGGCAAATTAATCATTACAATCTCATTATGCTCTAAACTGTTCCATGACTTTTATCCAATCTTCCAGGCCTCCCAAAGAAATTGCCAATCAAGTTTGTTTAATCCTATTTGCTATGGTTTAGGAATGGTTCTCAGAAGATAGACCTTTGGGCCAGGAGGTCAACTAGAGGAGCCCTATATCATAATCCAACATCTTACTCAACTATATTAAGCAATGCTCCAGAGATACGAAGATTTGAATTCCTGTATTTTCAGTTGTTTTTAGAACATGTCAGGGTTTAGAACATGGCCTTGCCAGGCATGAGAACATAGACAGGATACAACAGATTAAAAAGTGGGAAAGTTGCTGCTGTTTAGTCTACATGACACTAAACAACTTCTCTGTCTGATTATTTTCACCGAATTGATGGATTTTTGACTTAATACCTGGGATGCTCATTAATAATAGCTCAGATTTTTATAATATTTAAGGTTCAGTAATTTGGCCTCAGATACTTCTTAGCTGTCTGACCCTGGACAAATCACTTAACCTTGTTATACCTCAGTGTCCTCAACTGTAAAATGGGTATAATAATAGCACCTGCCTCTCAGGGTTGTTGTGAGGACCAAATGAGATGCTATCGGTCAGGTGCTTTGTGGAGTGCCAGACGTATAGAATAACTGTTTGTCCCCTCCCTCCTTATTTCTTCATAATAATGAAAAGATCAGGAGTGAACATATTATTCTGATTCTACAATTTGAGGAAATGGGCTCAGAGTTGAAGTGATTTTCCCAAGATAATAATAATATCTAGCATTCATTTCACACTTGTAGTTTTTAAAAATTATTTATAAATATTTTACACACATCCCACGTGATCTTCACTACAATCCTGGGAGGTAGGTGCTATTCTGTAATTTACAGAAGAGGAGACTGAGGCAGATGGAGATTAAAGTGATTGTCCATAGTCATAGAGCTATGCATCTGAGAAAGGATTTGGACTTGAGCTCCGGTCCTCTCTTCACCATGTGATTCTTTCAGTCTTTTTAATTCACTATCCCAGTGCTTGGTACATAGAAAAAAAAGTGTTTTTCTTTCTTTCCATTTCACTTCTGCCAATTTTATTCAATTATTCATCCATTCATTTATCCCTGCTGCCTCTGAATTGCCTTTGATAAAGCACTTTACAGACTTTATTACACTTGATCCTCACAGCTCTGTGAGATAGGTCATGCACATATTAGTAGCCCATTTCACAAATACTCTTGCTAAGGCTCAGAGAGGTTAAGCTATTTGCTCATCCTTACCTAGCTGGTCAGTTACAAATATGGGACTCAATTTCAGGCATTCTGACTCCTGCACTTACCAATGTAACATGGTATCATGAAGACAGAAAAACCTTTCTGGTTACTCAGGATTTTTTTTCTCATCTTTAGTATTTCAAAAATGCTCCCATTTTTAAATTGTTTTTTTTTTTCAAACCATTATAATCCCCCCAGGCTCAAAAAGCAAAACTATTTAATCCTTTTGGTCATTGAAAACAGTCTTTTCCACAATAACCATGTTATAACTTCTGTCAACATCAACAAAAAAAAATTGGGAGCCTCTAAGAGCAAATATTCATTTTCATCTTTGCCCCAGAGAAAGGTGTGTGTGTATTTGTTTATGTGTGTGTGTGTGTGTGTGTGTGTTGTCTACTTCCCTTTCCTAGCTAGTCTGGTTTTCTCATCAAGCCATTGACACCTGACTGTTAGCCATCATCTTATCTTTTTAATCTAGACCATATGGTAACACTTTAAATTAAGGTAGCATGTATACATGCTAATCCTAATAGATGCGACTGACTTTGTTCTCAGACTCCCTGGCACCATGTCTCACTAGTGCTAAATCATGTGACTCAAGCAGAGACTTTTATTGGAGCCTACTAGGACAATCTGGGCTAGAATCAACTTCCTGACTCGCATTAAAAGTTTGCATGTTTCAGCATAAGCAATTTCAAGGAAGTGAGCGGTAATTACACTTGACCTTAACATTTTCAGTTTCAAAGGAAACACAGCTTCCATTTTCCACTGATCATCCACCATGTACACTCTAAGTCCTCAGAATATATAAGCTGCTCTCATCACTGGTCTAGACAGGTGTCAGGTGTGTGCTTTGCTTACCTATACCTCAAGCAAGGTCTGCATTTGGGGTTCCCTGATTGATTTGCAAGGAAGGAGCTTTCAAAAACATTTTTAAAAATCTGTAACAATGATAGACTAATAAACCTTTTTACATGAGGATTTTAAAGAATAAATCTTATAAAGTGACAAATCAACAAAGGCTAAAAATATAGACATGATATATGGTTTGGGATTTTTTAAATACTGGAAGGTTTGAAAACAACTCAAGCTTTTGTATAGATCATAGGATTGTAGATTTGGAACAGGAAAGGGCCTCAGATATCATTTACCTAACCCAAAACTTCATTTCATAGATAAGCAAACTGAGGTCCAATGAAGTTAAAAAATTTGACCAAAGACATACAACTAGAATTTTACAGAACCAGGACTCAGTTTCCTGACCTGTAAAATGAGAGTATTAGACTAGATGACACATTGAGGTCCCTTCTAATTTGAAAGGTATCATTCTATGGTTCTGGGAATTTGAATCAAGGTTCTCTAATGTGCAATGTAGTCTATTTAGAATAAAGAAGAAGTGGTTCTTCTGCTTCAAAAATATGTAAACATATTTTCAGGAATGGCCTAGGTTTAATTTTCTGGTAATGAACCTTTTGGATTACAGTTGCCATTTCTCAGTGAAGCCATCAGTTTACAAAATTTACAAAGCAAATTACTAGTGTAGTCGACAGAGTATATCAACTTTTTCAATACGGTAATATTTTCTTGGAGCGTAGATGATATCACTGTAATGTAAATCAGCTATAATTGTCTGGCATTTGTAATTCAGCATTGTTGTTCAATTGTTCTGTTGTGTCTCACTTTTTGTGACTCTGTGGACCATGACCTGCCAGTACCAGCCATGGGGTCTTCTTGTCGAAGATACTATAGATTGCCATTTCCTTCTCCAGTAGATTAAAGCAAACAGAGGTTAAATGACTCTGCCCCAGATCCCACAGCTAGTAAGTACCTGAGGCTGGATTTGTACTCAGGTCTTCTTGACTCCAGTCCCAGAACTCTATTCTCTGAGCCATGTAGCTGTCTCCAACTCATTGTCCCTTAGGTAAAATGATTGCTGTCTTAGATTCATGACCTAGAGACAAAGTGCTTGATGGGATTTTACTTTTAAATAGTAAAGATATTTCTATTCTACAAATTCACTGATAATGTGCTATGATTTAGGAAGACCATGTTTTTAGTCAACAGATTTCATCAAAGTGATGTGTAAACAATCTCACAATAATGCTCGTATAGATATGTCTTTAATGGCCCTTCACATTCTGATATGGGCCATGGCTTAGTGGAAAACACTAGATCTAGAAACAGTTAGATCTGGGTTCACATTCTGTTCTGAAAGACCAGCTCTGAGACTTTGGGAAATTAGCTTCCTTTTTGTGAGCTTCAATTTTCTCATCCATGAAATGGGGGTAAGACTACTTGTACTATATAACTCAGAGTTTTGCCACTGGGAACCTCAAAGTTCTATAGAAATTGGAATTATGACATTGATTAAAGGATCATATGATTTACTTGAAAAGTATTAACAACCTCCCTTGAGGAATCAAATGCCTGAATCCATTTCACTGTGTTGGAAATTAGCAAGAAATTATTTAAATACTTAAAATGACTGTTATAAGAAAATTGGCTTTTAAAGCACCTTGTAAACTCAGCCCTCTTCTCTATCTTCTCCACCACTCTTACAGGATAATTTTAACCTCTGTGACACAATTGAAGAAATAGTGAATGAGCCCCTGGGGTCTAGTTCCATTAGCCATTAATTGTCAGAAGCTTTTACATAGAAATATTTTCCTCAGAAGGTATCATCACAAACATACAAACTTGCTCCCCCAACAAGTAGGAGACATAATTCCCCCCCCCCTTTGCACCACTTCTGTCTCTGGGGAGGGAAAGAGAATTAGGTTCATAGCTTAGCTTGCTTCATATATAGCACAATCACAGTCCCTAGTTCAAAACTCTATAGATTTTTGGAGACACAGGTGAGAGTTGTATGACAGGTTGGAGAGGACCAAGGTTGGAGAGGAGTCCTGAAAAAGTTCTTGGCAGTTCTCACACCAGAGATGTTGGTCTTTCCTTAACATCCCATAAGCCCCAAATTTGTTAAGAATTTTGTTCTAGAATATGTTCAGACACAAATAGACAAAAAAGTTTAAGAACACATGATATAGTCCCAATTCCATTTTACCAATGAGTAAATTGGATCTCAAAGAATATAAGTGACTGACTTTTTGGTTTTAGAGACCAAGGATACAACCAAAGGATTTTGGCTTCTATGCTGGATTAGCTGTAGCCTCTTGCCTGTGATCTTGTTTCTAAGGTTATCGTCATGGTTCAAACTCAGATTCACTGAGGATTGTTGCTGACATGTGCAACTGAGAAAGACAAATGAAGCAGAGCCAAAAGACTATCCCTAAGCCCATTTCTTGAAGGCTAGGGGGAATAGGGAGAGCAACAGGGGGAAATGTTTCCTCTCTCACTGATTCAGTTCATGGTGCCTACCATTTGGATCAATTGGGATCTTTACCCTCTGGATGGAGTAGGAAAGACTAACAGAGTGATAGGAAAAGAGAGCAACCAGCTCAGTCTCAACAATTTTAAAGGTACAGACAACTCATCAAAGGAGTCTACTATGCCCATCCACGTGACAAGATAAAGAGAGCTGGCATGTTAGACAATCTAGACATGCTCCAAATGCTTCTTTAGACACTTCTATGTTTAGAGATGGAAAGAGATTATGCCACTTGCCAAAGTCAAAATTGTCTAAGACTGGCTTTAAGCTCAGATTTCCATGATTCCAACTCTATTCCTGTGCCATCTAGTTGCCTCAAAGTTCTAAAATAATCAAATGAAGCATTTATGAGGATTCAATACTTTAGAGAATCACAGAACAAATTTCAACATCAGAAGGGACTTCAGCAGCCTTTTTGTCTGGCCTATATCTGCAATAGGATCTCTACTGTACCATATTTGATCAGTGGCTATATTCCCTTTTCTTGATGACCTTCAGTGAGGGGCAACTCACCAACTCTGGAGAAAGCACATTCCTTTTTAGAGTAGCTATAATTGGTAGAAAATGTTAGACATTTCTTTTGTATTTCTACTGACAGATAGCCAGCTCCTCAAGGTACCTTTCCTCCTGATACTGAAGGGATGGAGGCCATCCTCAGAACTCCCCTCTGGCGACTGAGAAAGTTTTATACTTGCCCAGTCTTGATCAAACTAAAATATTGCTTAAGAGTATCTCAGCAAACAAGTTTTTGGCAGTCAACCATGAAACATTGCCAACAATAAGAACAATTCTCTTCTTTTTCACTCCATCTCCCTTCTCTAACCCTGCCCCACCAATGAGTGGTAGAAGTGTTAAAGTAAGAGGTAGCGGATAGTTGTTTCCCTTTAATAGCAGAAACCCTCTGCAAAGATGATAGGAATTTATCTTTGAGTGTTTCCCTGACATTTGTTCCATGACCTTTATAGAGTGTTTCAAGAGCTGCAGGCTTAGGGTTTATCACTATCTAGATACCACTCAGTAGGGAGACTGTGAGTATACTTAGCGTAGTACTTACTACAGTATTATGTCCAATGAGTTCTTCCTTACAATAAAGCATTCCTTATTGGAAAGGCGAGTAAGTTACTTACTCTCCATATATAAACCTGCTGATGCAGAATGGGTATCAGAATATAAAAATCTCTGTTTCTAATGCACTGCTTAATAGTACACACACATACATGCATGTGTGTGTGTCTGGATTAAGAGACAGAATAGACTGTAGAAATTATTTGTCTACCCCACTCTTTTAATAGATGAGAAAACTGAGAAAACTGGTCCTAAGACCACATAGACTGTGATTGTCTGGAACAGGACTCAAAGTCCGGTCTTCCTGTCTTCAAGGCCAATGTTCTATCCACCATGCCACTGAGCTACCTCTACTAGTAGGTAGCAGAACTGAGATTAGAACTTTTGTCCTTGGTCTCTAAAACCAATAAGTCAATCACATATCCTCTGAGACCCAATTTACTGATTGGTAGAATGACATTGGACTATAGTAGGTGTTCTTAAACTTTTTTGTGTCTGTGTCTGAACTGCTTCTACAACATAATTCTTAACAAATTTTTTAAGGGAAGGCCAATATGTCTGGTGTGAGGGTTTCCAAGACCTTTTTCAGGGCTACTCCCCAACTTTGGTGTTCACCTGCCACTCAACTCTCACCTGTGACTACAAGAAGCTATAGCATATACAATAGCCACACCCCAGTAAAACAATTTCAGCAGATGGGCTAAACCAAGCAGAGGGTAACAGGCAGGCCTCGAACCTGATGGGGAGTCAGAGTGTCTATCTCAAACATTTAGACTTCCCTGACAGAATAGGCATATGTGAACAATTTGTTCCAATGGACCATGAAAACAGCATAAGCAGGCACTACCGGGCACTTAGCACTTGGTTAGACGACAACAAAGACACCAAGGTCATCTCCTTCATTCTGAACTATTGCTGTTTTTCGTGACCTTTGCTTTGCCACTGGACTCTGATGACTCTAGAAGAGAGAGTGAGGCCTACTACTTCACCCAATTCTGCCTTACTTAAATCCAGTTAATTTGTGAGTAAAAATTCAACACCCATACCGTTTTAACATATCTACTTACTTCAAAGTACTGTGGTTATTGAGCAAGGTGTGGATACAGTGGGAGCTATAGTCACAGCAATGCTCACAGGTGGCCAGGCCAAAGGGTCATTTTTTTTTCTTTTTTTTTCCTTTTCTTTCTTTCTTCTTTTTCTTTTCGAAGAGGGGAAGGCAAAGCAATTGGGGTAAAGTGACTTGCCCAAAGTCACATGGCTAGTTAAGTGTCTGAGGCTGGAGTTGAACTCAGGTCCTCCTGATTCCAGGGCTGGTGCTCTATTCACTGTGCCACCTAGCCACCCCAAGGATCATTTTTCTTAATGGACTGAAGGAGTAGGATTCAATAGTTCTCTGGGTCTTCTAGCAGTCTTTTTAAAGGACCACATTCCTTACTTCCCAGCATGAGGAAAGGGCCAGAAAAAGTATCCTAAAAATTGTCTGCTTCACTTAACTTAACCTTGGTCTGCTTACTGAGGATCCTATCCTGTGGTCAAAATATTAAAAAAAAATTACAAAAACTTTTTTGAAGATAATTCCACTCACCATTGGTGAGTGGAAAGTGTGTACACTTATGGGCAACAAGAAACCCAGTAGACTTGAAAGACAAAAAACTCTTGTTAGAGAACTCAGCAGATATCACATCCAAATAGCAGACCTGGGAAATGGAGGCCAGCTTACTAGTCAGAGCTGGATACACATTTTTTTTCTGGAGTGGTTTCCATGATAAGAAGCAATGTGAAGCTGATATATTCATAATCAAATCAAATCTAGTCATTGAGCTTGTATGCCTCCCCAAAGGAGTGAACAACAGGCTCAACCTTGATGAGGTCAAAGAAAAATTTTATGAAGACCTGGAGACCATCATCATCAATGTGCTCTACCTCTCAGATCTGCTGGAATAGAATCAGCAGCAAGTGCTTTTCCATGTGAGAGGAGCCTAATGACATTCAAAACTTCATTAGTTGGAAGTTTGTCTAGAGGTGGATTGATTTCAACCTGAGGTATATGGTCAATTCCTTCAACATTGGTTGATGATGATCTGTTGAGAACACTATGAAAATGTTTTGCCCATATCTCCAGGATCTTGTCCTTATCACTAAATAATGTGACCCACAAATAGCCTTCAGGGCATCACAAAAATGCTTTGGATCAGAGTGAAATTGAATTTCATATACCTTTTTACTGAGCTAAGAATCCAGAATCTCTTTAAGCTTCACTTGCACTTTACTTTTGTTGAAGTTAAATGCTGCCTTTTTAGAGACAGATGAACTATGCAGTTGGTGAACCTTATGGAGTTCTCATTTTTCATTTATTAACTTTTGGATTTCCCTATAATTTTCACCAAACCAGTACTGATGCTTGCTAGTGTTCTGGCCAAGATGAATAAATATGGTGCTGTATACCAAATTCATGAAAGCTGACCAATCCTTTTCTGCTCCATTTTTACCAAATGTGTATTGAGTCAGCTTTCCCTCCAAGTCAGCAACAAACTGTTCCCACACAGAAAAACATTCTAATCTACTGTCATCATCTTCTGGTAGCTGTCTTGCCTTGGCACTGTTGCTTTTGTTGAATGTGAATGTTTAGCTTAGAAGAAATAAGTCTATGATTGGTCCAGCACTCTGTGCCATACATCGCTTTTGTCATTCTTACATTCTATCTGTCTCCTTACAATGGCATAGTCTATTAAATACCAATGTTTGCTGTGAGGGTGCATCCAAGAAGTTTTATTGCATTTAGGTAAATGGAAGACAGTGGTGCTGGTGAGAAGGTCATGAGTCTCCAGTGGTAAATGGCCATTGCTGTTGCAGTTTCTGAATCCATTCCTCTGACAGATTCCCTGCCATGTCTGATAGTCTATGACCACTCTGGCACTAAAGGCACATAGAATTACAAGCTTGACCTCTTTTAGCACATTGATGATGATGGCCTCCAGGTCTTCATAAAATGTTTCTTTGACCTTATCAAGGTTCATCATGGTGGGAGCACATGCATTTTCTTGCAAGTGGCAATCACCTTCTTATGAGCCTGTTGTTTACTCTTTTGGGGAGGCATAGAAGCTTGATGACTAGATTAGATTTAATTGTGAATATATCAGCTTCACGTTGCTTCTTATCATGGAAACCATGATAGAAAAAAAATGTGTATCCAACTCTGACTTTAGTAAGCTGTAAGCTGGCCTCCATTTGCCAGGTCTGCTATTTGGATGTGATATCTGCTGAATTCTCTAGTAGCAAGAGTTATTGGTCTTTCAGGTCTACTGTATTTCTTGTTTCCCATAAGCATGCACACATCCTCCTTACCAATGGTGAGTGGAATTAGCTTCACAAAAGTTTTGTAAATTTTCAAAAATATTTTGTGTGTGTGTGTGTGTGTGTGTGTTAGTCATTGTTGGAAAGATTCTTGCCAAATTCCTTTGTTCTTCACCTGGAAGATGGTCATCTATCCGAGAAACAGTGTGGCATCAGAAAGAGTTAAGGAACTATTGATATGATGTTTGTTGCCCAACAACTCCAGGAGAAATGTCAGGAGTAGAACAGAGGTCTGTACACATTGTTCATAGATCTGACCAGGGCCTTTGATACCATCAGTTGTGAGGGCTTATGGAAAATAATGGCAAAATGTGGTTATCCAAAGTTCATTAGTATTGTATGCCAATTTTGCAAAAGCATACTTGTGGGGGTTCTGGATAATGGAAAATCCTCTAACATTTTCCCAGTCACCAATGGAATTAATCAGGACTGTGTGTTTGATGCCAAGCTTTTTAGCATGATGTTTTCAGTGATATTATTAATCACCTTAAATGAGGACAAAAATACCATCAAGGTCAGCTATCAAACTGATGGTACGTTATTTAATTTGAAAAGGCTATGAGGAAAGAATAAAGAGGGAGAGAAAGTTGGTACATGACCTGTTCACAGATGAATGTGCACTCAGGGCAGCCTCTGAGACTGAGATGCAACAGAGTATGGATTGATTCTTTGCCGAGTGTGATAATTTTGTCCTGACAATTAAACAGAGGTTCTCCACCAACCAGCACTACACCATCCATTCATGGAAACAAATGCTTTGGATAAGTTCACTTAACTTGACAATATCCTTTCCAAGGATGTCCACATAAATGATAAAGTTGATAAATGTATTGCAAGTTTCAGCTCAGTGTTTGGGAGCTTCCAAAGGAAAGCATGGAGAGAAGTATTGGGCTGCTTACCCAACTGAAGGTCTACAAAGTTGTTGTGCTGACCTCTTTGTTGTATACCTGTAAAACCTGGACAGTCTACCAACAACATGCCAGGAAACTGAGTCACTTACCTTTGAATTGTCTTAAGAAGATTCTGCAGATCACCAGTAAGATGAAGTACCAGACACCGAGACCTTTGTGCACTGAAGTGCAAAGCACTCAAAGTCTCCTACAGAGAATGCTACTCTGATGGGTTGGCCGTGTTGCCTGAATGCCAAACATCCATTTGTCTGAAAGACCATTTTAAGGAGGATTCACTCACACAAGGCAATTTCTCACACAGAGGTCAGAAGAAGCAATAAAAGTCTCTGAAAAATCTTGGAATCAATTGTGAGACATGGAGGCCACTAGCACAGGACCACCCAGCATGGTATGCCCACATCAAAGAAGGCACTGTGCTCTGTGAGCGAAGCAGAATCGCAGTAGCTCAAAAGAAATGTGAGATGTGCGAATTTAGCAACATTGTTATTCCAAAGGCTCATGTAGACAATTTGTGCCTGATCTGTGGTGAAGCCTTCTGAGCCCATACTGTTCTGATCAGCCACAGTTGAACACACTGTACCTTGACCCTGACATAGTGATGTCAGTTTTTGTTCTTCTTTGAAGTATGAAGAACAATGACTATTAACAAATTTACAAATGAGAGAAATATAACATTTAAGTTGGAGGTTAGTAAAAATGAATATGTATTCTTTTCCCCATTCAGGTTTAGACTCCTTGTAGGTCCATGGATTTCAGGCTAAGAAACTTCGGATTTTTTGAAAAGAAACTCTTTCAAGGGGTCTGTGGGTCAAATCTATTTTCACAATAATACTAAAACATCTTAATTTTAATACTGAAAATATTGATAGATATAGCTCAGATAAAGCAAATTACTCTATAATATAATAATTCTTAGAAATATAAAGGGATCCTGAGAGCAAAATGTTTGAGGATAACTGGCCTAGATAATATTTAAGATCCCTTCCAGCTCTAACATTTTATTATTCTAATATTGTTTTCAACTTTCTTGGCTCTTCTGAGCAGGTCAAAATTGCCCTGTATCAGTACTGTTGATATTGTAGTAAAAATATTTACATTTAAATGGCACTTTAAGGTTTATTGTTGTTCTGTCATTTCAGTCTTGTCTGACTATCTGTGAGCTCATTGGAATTTTCTTGGCAAAGATCCCAGAGTGGTTTGCCATTTCCTTCTCCAGCTCATTTTGTAGAAGAGGAATTGAGATAAACAAGGTTAAGTGACTTGACTATGGTCACACAACTAGTAAGTGTCTGAGACCAGATTTGAACTCAGCCTTGACACTCCATCTACTGAATCCCCTCGTTGCCCCACTTTAAGATTTAGAGACCATTTAATATAAATTATCTTATTTGTTCTTCACAACTACCTTATGTAATATGTTGTACCTAGAACCCCACTTTGCAGATAGAGAAAAACTGAGCTTCTGAGAGTAAAATGATTTGCCCAATGCCATAAAGTTAGTAACTACTAAAGTTTGCTAAAATAACAGCTCAAAGTGAATTTCAGTTCTCCTTAAAATTCTTTCCATTATACCACATTGGCTTTTCCCGTTGCATAAAATACATAAAAAAGTCGATGTGTGTGTGTAGACCCATTATGAATATGGCAGAAGAGAACTCTTATGATTGTACCTTTGGGGTAGACTCATTAAAATCATCTTTCATATTGATAATTTCCATCTCTAACTTTGCAACATCCCATGCTCTACCCACTGTTATCTTGAAGGGTACTTAAAAAAAAAAACTCAAAGCAAAACAAAACCCCTTGTTTTAATACATCAAGTATTCAGTACTTCAAGTATCTGTAATTTAATCAGTGTGGATACTTTTGTTACAAATACAGATAGAATCCCTCTAACATTGAATGGTTTGTCTTCAAGATTTGCTATTCATGAACAATTTATGTTATTGCCCACCTTTTGATAAAACCCTCCAATTCAGCTGGACAACAAAATATCAAAAAGTACCCCAAACAAAATGAATTTCCATAGACTGTATAAAACATGTAGAATATTTATAGTACCATGACATAGAATACTATGTACTAGATTTGAACTACAGAACATAGGAAAACCTATGGGAATTTAGGATCATAAGACAGAATTGGAACGAAGCATGGAGGTCACCTAGAACAATTCTCATATTTTCTAATTGAGGAAACGGAGAACTTTAGGTAAGGGTGTACTAAAGTCAGCTCAAACAGTTTCTTGTTTGCTACATTTTCAGTGTGAACATTAATATCTTTCATAAAAAGCTAGAAATCATGGCAATTGGTTTATTTTTAAAATTAATTGTCTAGACCAACAAGATCAAATTCAAATAGAAATGGGGGGACAATATTCCATATATATATCTTTGTCCACATATAAATTTAGTTTTAAAATAAAATATTATTTATGTTTTATTGTATTTTTATTATGTAAAATATTTCCCAATTACATTTTAACCTTGTTCAGGTGATACGTGACAGTATTGTTAATGAGTTCATTGACCTACCTTGTTGTTGGACACCATTTGTCTACATTTAGGAAATTGATAGGGAAAATATTAATAGCACAGATTAAGCATAAAAGTGCATTGTGCTTAGATTTTTTTTTGGAGAGTTGGTTGTTAAGCATTTATCAGCACAACATTGTGCTTAGAAATTTAATGTCATCCAGAAAGTAACAGTGAGGTAAGTGGAAGATTTGGAATTCAAACTCAAGTTCTCTGACTTCAGATTCAATATGCCTTCCACTGTGCCCTGTTCCTTAAGCCTCAATGTATGTATCTATAAAATGAAAATAAAAGTATCTACAGTATCTATCTCATAAATTTGTTGTGAAGCTTGAATCAGGCAGTATATATAAAATGCTTTATATACTTTACATTGCATAAAATGTCAGTTATTATAATTTTGGGAGAAGGGCCTATGAATTTAGGGAAGAAAAGTATTCATAACTCCTAAAATTTATCTCACCCAGAAAAGTTAAAAAAAAAGAGTTAAGTGACTAATAAAAGTTAGTTTGGCCTAGAACATCGGTGGCTATGTGAATAGTTCAAAGTTCAAGTCAGTATACCTATGCTGAAGCATAGCTGAGCACGAGTATACATAGCAACATTGAGGGTCTAATACCAGTCCGCAAATGGGGATAGATAAAATCAAAGGAGAAAGCAAAACCAATTAAAGGCTCTTTAACTGAGTCTCTGTCTCAGTTGGCATGCCCATCTGCTTTCTAGTGAAATTAAGAGACTAGCCTCATATATCAAATTGGCAGAAAGGAAAGTCATGCATGCATCAGGGGAAAATATTAAATTGCCATTTAAATGTAAATACTATCACATAAGACCAGTGATTCCCTTCTTGCATTCCACTGTTAAAAGGCCAGTTTTGTGTAGGTGGATGTCAAGATGATTAAAGCTTTAGCAATTCAATTGTCATTTCACAGACAATAAGTAACTATAGTAAGTGCAAGTCTGTCCATTTTGATGGAAGAGTTCTCCTTAACAGCAGGGTGATCCTGAGAATTGGTCAGGGTCTGTTTGGCTTTAGCTGAATCCCGAACTTTATGAAACAGTGTGTGCCAGTGACATCTGGCTTGAATACAGAACACTCCTTGGTACCTTTAAGGTTCTTAACTGTGGGATCATAGGAGCCTATATTTAGAGTTGGAAGCATTGTCAGAAGCCATCCAATGCAATCCCTTCATTTTCCAGCTGTGGAACTGAGGCCAGGAGAGGTTAAGTGGATTCAGGGGGTCACACAAGGCTGTAAGTATTTGAAGAAAGATTTAAATTCAACTTCTCCTGACTCTAAATCCAGTGCCCTTTCCTTTATATCAAAATGACTTGCTAATCCTTATCTTGACCATATGACAATCAGAAGTGATATGAATATCCCCAAATGAGCCCTTCTGAATTTCTTAAGTGAGTACCCTTGCAAGAACCCCTACCCCTTCCTGGACTCTAAATCTTTTATTTTTTGGAATAAAGTTAAAAAAGAGTGAGTCCTCTATATTTGGTCCCAATACCTAAAACTCATCTTCATCTCTGTGGGCATATGTATAAGTATATATGCAATCTTGTAATTGTATATGATATAGAGATATCATATACAATCTGCATTATCTATGGATATAGTGCAGAAATATTTAAGAAAAAAACATTTAAAATGCTTTATACGTGGCCAGAGAGCATTGAAAATTATTCTTAAAATGTTTTAATTAACATAAATAGAAACCCTTGGTTTACCCAGAGTGGTTAGATATAGGGCTATTTGCCTACCGTGACAGAAAAAAAAAACAAACAAATTTAGAGCCTTGAAATGCAATTTAGACAGTGGAAACAGTGTGATTAAAAAGGTTCAGCCTCCCAGCTTTGATTGCATTTCAGTGGTCTATGTGATTACCCCTAATATATCACCGGATTTCAATTCATGGAGTCCTTTGCCTCAGAAAACATTATAGCATCATTAATACATCAATGTGGCAATGCCCCCATTGCCCCAAGTTTTCTTAATGCAATGTCAGAACATGTGTTTTTGTTAAAGGCATATATAAAACCAGAATAAACAGTCATTATCACCTAAAAATTTCCAGCTATCAAGGCTCCACATTAAGCCAGCATCTTTGGAAATTCCACTCCATATGGAAGTTATTCACAACAAAGTTCCTTCTGCCTTGCCAGATGGGAACAACTCTGCTGTGTTCAAGTAGTCCAGGGAGGGGTTACTAATGTGTCTTTCCTCATGTACCTGACCCTTATTCTTAAAGACCCTAATGAATTCCTTTTCCTTTTTTCACCCTATTACTGAAGCTGTAAGTACCCAGACTGCAACTTACATGTTAGGCATTGGCAACTCAATTCATTTTAATTCAACTCAATAAAATTCAATAAGCATTTGTTAAATGCCTATTATATGTCCTGTGCTGGAGATATGAAGACAAAAAAGGCTGTGGTTCCTCCTTTGAAGGACCTTACATTCTGCTGAGGGGACACAACATATTCACAGATGACTCAATACAACATTTATAGCAAATGAAAACAGCATATCATGCTACTGTAAATAGAGGGGTGGTCTCACAGTGAGAAAACCTATGTTCAAGTCTTGCCTGTAATACATATTGACTGTGTGACCCTGGGCAAGTCACTTTGCTTCTCAATTAGGGACCATCAAAGAATTTAAACAGGACCACTGGAGTACACAGAGGATCTGCAATTCCGTCTCTGTAACCACCTACCTCCAAGGAGACATATCACAACCTCTTTATGGCTTAACAGGCAAATCCTGGGGAGTTGTCTAATTCACAAAAAGGTTAGCTACAGTGGTGGAGTCACATAGCTAGTTAGTATTGGAGTTTCTTGACAGCAAGTCTGAGATTCTAGTTCAAATGCCTCTACCTCAACCAAGGCATCATTTCAGAAATAGCTAGAGGTACTACCTAACCAAAAGAAAGTCAGGAAACCTGACTCTACAGGTGTCACAGTAGTAGAAATTCTCACTCTCCCCACCTGTGAGTGAATTGGAGGTACTGAATTTTGGGGGAAAGAGTAAATATGCATGAATTTTGGGGGAAAGAGTAAATATGCATCCTTTCTATTGAAACTTGAATTTCGTGAGATTACTTCTATTTAAATTATTTTCCAATTGACTGAATTTTTTTTTTTTTTGCTTTTTCAAGGGGAGAGTGGAGGGCAATTGGGATTAAGTGATTTGCCCAAGGTCACATGGCTGGTTTTCGTGTTAAGTGTCTGAGGCTGGATTTGAACTCAGGTCCTCCTGACTCCAGGGCCAGTGCTCTGTTCACTGCGCCACCTAGCTGCCTCCCAATCTACTGAACTTTCAAGTTTTCTATGATCCACCTTTACTTTTGACACTTTTATTGCTTTTAATTTTTTTCACATACTCTATTTGTATCTGACATTATATTTGCTAGAAATGTTTTCTTTTCATTTGTTTCTATTGCTAGCACATCAATTTGCCAAAATTTTTTTCCATTCTTTCTTCCCCCCCCCCCCCCCCCCCCCCCCTTCACCCACCCCCCGCAGCATGTCTTTTCAGCAGTAAAATTCCTTGTCTGTCTTCATTCATGGCATGTTCAATTAGTATGAGCAGAGTTGGCTCTCTTTACTTACATTCTTTTTACATGGACTTAGCATTCACTATGTTCCCTTCTGAGGCTTCTCTATTTCACATCAAAGCAGAGCTAGGTTTTTCTGGTCACACTGGGTAGTTTTTTTTCCTTTGTTTTCATTTTGTTTTTTTCTTTTTCCTTTTCCAACTATAATGCCACTGGTGGTTCAGTGTTGAAAACAAGTACGTGGCACCAGTCCTTTCACACTTGACCAAGTTAATCTAAATTATAGTGTCAGGATTTTTTAGAGCTGGAAAATGTTTGAGGGGTCATTTAGTTCAGCTCCCTCAAATTACACATGAGAAAACTAAGGCCCAAAGAGTTAGAGAATTTCAAAGTTCCAGAGTACTTCAATGACTTCAATTTAGTTTGACCTGAAACTGGAAAACAAAAGGAAAACCAAAGCTCTTTGCTCTTTAACCTAATTGGCAAGTGGTAATCGAGACTTTGCTTGAACAAATCCAATGAGGGGAAAGCCATTCTGTCCCAAAGTATCCTATTCCAATTTTGAATATATTTCTATTGTTTCCATTTTTTTGCTATGTCAAGCAAAACAAGTTTATCCACATGAAATCTTTTCATATCCTTGAATCTAACTATCACGTCCCCTCCAAGGAGCACAGAACTGTCCAAGGTCAAAGAGGTAACAGGTGGCAGAGTGAAGATTCAAAAATACATTTCCTGACTTCAAAACCAGCACTCTTGGTTCTATTTCATAACTGAACTTTGAGAAAGCATATGAGTCTCCAAATAACTTTCACTTCACCTGTCCATATGATAAGAAACATTCAACTACTATAAGTTGACCGCAAACAAGAATAACTAAATTGACAAAGAAGATACCTAATCTCAGAAGACTCCCAAATTGATCATTCATTTACCAAATATTTATTTATTGAGTACAGTTTGGGAGTGGATGGATATATAGTATGTGCCTTAAGTAGCCTATAGTCCACATTGGAGGAGAGAAGACATGCCCACAAATGATAAAAATAAAATACAAATATAATGTGAAATAATGTATTCTAATAGAATATCGCATGTCACTATAATATGACCATAATATAATTAGACAAAGTAACAAACAATACGAAATTGTGATATAATATAAAATAAAATATAATATGATATAATGTGTAATATTATATTGCATTATATAAAACAATCTAATGTAAGACAATATATAATGCAGTGACATAATATAACAATATCATATGTGATACAATGTAATATTATATAACCTAATATATTTTAATATAAGAATATAGTATATTTACACACATATACTATATATGTGCAAATATAGTACATATATACAATATGGCATAATATAACAAAATATAATATCACCTAACAGAAGTATAAATTGTTATATAGATGAGAGGTAAAAACATAGCTTTTGACTTAAGGAGAATTGGATCATTTTGTGGAGGGGATGGCACTTGACTAGGTCAAATTGTTCTTCAATTTTCAGCATCATTGATTTTAGTTTTTAATCTATTAGCTGTATGTTTCTAAATATTTGGATAATTGAGTAAGTATTTCTACTTCTAAATGTATCTTTGGTATTGTATCAATGTGTGTTTAGGTGTATATAGAATCCCTATTCAGATATAACAAATTGCTCCCAGTAGAATATAGATAATGATTTATTATTTAAAAGTATATGATATAAAACTATTAGTTCAGTTCTTCAATGACTTGTAATTTAAAACATAGAAGATAGTCTTCATGTGTAATTGTAGCCAAAACACATCACTCTACAGCCAATCTGGTGATGAGTGTGTGTCTTAGTGTTGAGCCAGACTGCTCCATGGAAAAAAGGCTGATTCTTTCCCATTAAGCTGTATTCAGATTTTTTTTTTGAACTTTCTAGGTCCTGCCAGAGTTTGCATTCTACTTGAAATAAGCTTAGAAAATTCAGGATCATTTACGCATTATGATGAGCTTTTAGGGTAGTTCTATGGAAGGAGACTTTTTTTTTCCCCGAGACTATCACAAATCTGTGACATGACTGGATAATTCACAAATTAATTACTTTCATTTCATTTCTTCTTTCTCTTCCTTCCTTTTTCCCCTTTCATTCATTCTTTTGCTTTCTTCCTTCTCTCCTTTCCTTCCTCCTTCCCTTCCTTTCTTGCTCCCTCTCTTCTTTGGCTGAGGTTTTCTTTTCTAGAAATGAGTTTTTTTCTATAAATGAATTTGGATCAGGGAGGGAATGAAATTCACACTAAATAGGGTATCACCCTACAGGAGAGTAGGGGATGAGAGGGGGGGGATGATGGAAGGGAGGGTAGGCTGGGGAGGAGGGAAGTTGGAAGCACCCACTTTTGAAAAGTTACAGGATCAAAGTAGAGAATAGAACAAGTGGGAGGTGGGATAGGAGGGAGGGAAATATAGTCAGTCATTTACAATGTATCTACTCTGTTGATGTTTTGCATTAGCTACACTTGTACAACCTATACTGAACTGCTTATCTTCCTAGTAAGGGTGGGTGATAAGGGAGGAAGGGAATGAATCTGGAATTCAAAGTTTTAAAATCAAATGTTTAAAAAAATACACACACACACACACACACACACACATATATATATATTATTAATGCTATTTTACATATAATTGGGAAATAAGATATACAGGCACTGGGGCATAGAAATCCACCATGCCCTACTGGAAAAGTTGAAAGGGGTATGGGAGAAAATATGGGAGAGAGCAGATTGGAGGAGGGGATATCCTGTGGGCCTGCTATTTTGGGGCAGTGGATAGGGGAAAAACAGGGAGAAAATTTGTAACTCGAAATCTGGTGGAAATGAATGATGTAAATCAGAAGTTAATAAAGCATTTGAAAAATGAAAAAAAGAGTATCTTTTGCAGAGAATATCAGAAATGTGAGTCACTGGAACAAAGAGTACAGAGAGAAGAATAAGGTGAAAGAAGACAGGAAAGTAATGTAGATTGTGTAGTATTTTTAATGCCAAACAAAGAATTCTGTATTTGATTCTGGAAATGAAAGGAAGTCACTTAAGTTTATTGAGTAGGGGAATGATATGGTAGGACCTGTGCTTAAGAAAAAAATCACTTTGCATCTGGATTAAGAACACACTGGAGTGGAAAGAGGTATGGCAGACCAACCAGCAGGCTATAGTAATAGTCCAGTAGTGAGGGGAGGAGAACTTGCACCAGGATAGTGACACTATCAAAGAAAAAAAGGGGGGTGAATTTGAAAAATGTTGCAATGATTGAATCGATCTCCCTTGGCAACAAATTGGTTATGAGGGTGAGAGATGGTGAGAAGTTGAGGATTACATTTTAGCTGTAAGCCTAGAGGACTGGAAAAGATGGTAGTACCTTTGACAGTCTAATAAGTAAGAAGTTTAGAAATGGTAAGAGTTTATAAGGAAAGATAATCAGTTCAATTTCGGACATGTTGAGTTTAAGATGTCTTCTGGACATACAGTTGGAGATGTCTGAAAGGCAGTGGGAGGTGGTAGACTAGAAGTTAGCCAACCAAAACCTTCTTGGCACTTACCTCACAGATGTAATTTTGGTTGATTTAGTTCAGGTATTAAGACTATCATTGCTTCATTTTTGTTAATCTTCAGTCTCTCCTTTTCTCCTTCTCTGCTATCTACAAAGTGTACCTAGACGATCAATCAGTAAGTATTTACTAAGCATATACTATTTGATCTGGTACTCTGCTAAGCACTGAAAGTAAAAAAAAAACAACAACAGGCAAATAGTCTCTACTCTCAAGGAATTTAGAGTCAAATGCAGGAAACTACATGCTATAAAACATATAAAATGTATACACATATATTAATACATAGACACACTTGTGTATATCACATATATACATAAATGTATATATCACAGAACCACAGTGAGGATTGCACAGGATCTGGCAGCTTCATCATCGAAAGATCGGTGGGACTGGAATATGATTTTTCTCAAGGCAAAATATCTCAGGTTACAAACAAGGATAACCTATCCAGTGAAACTGAGCAAAATCTTGCAGGCAAGGATATGGTCATGATCAGACCAACACCTTGGGGAAGTTACTTTGACCATTAAATTAAGAACGAATTGGAGCAGGGAGATATTTGATTCTAGAAGAACAATTATAAGGTTATTGCAAAGACTTTCAGTACTTAATGTAAGTGGACCATTTCATAGACCTCCTCTTCCCTGTATGGATCCCACATGGCCCCAATGCCCCCCATGATTATTGGTCCCCTGAACCTGGAGAGGCTTCATTGCCTGGATTGGAAGAACCCATGTCACCAATTTCCCACATCTTCTACTACTTTAGTAGATGAAGCTGGGGCAGGTGGGGAGTTGAATTTGCATAATGAAAATTTATGTAAAACAAGAGCTATCTGTATTTAAAATTATGAAGGAAAAAGTTAAATTATAATAAGAATATTTGGATAAAAGTTTGATATACAAGATATATGGATCTGATGCAAAGAAGACATTCTCCAGTAGAAAAAATGGTCGAAGGATATAAACATGCAATTTTTCAAGGAAGAAATTCTGTCAAAAGCCATATTAAAAATACTTCAAATTGGGATGGATAGGTGGTGCAGTGAATAGTGCACCAGGCCTGGAGTCAGGAGGACCTGAGTTCAAATCCAGCTGCAGATATTTAACACAAAAACTAGCCTTGTGACCTTAGGAAAGTCACAACCCCAACTGCCCTACCTTCCCCCCTCCCAAAAAGCAATAAATAAATAAATGAAAAATAAAAAAACCCTTCAAATTCCTAATAATTAGAGAAATCCACATTTTGAAACTTGAGGACCTGCTTCATGCCCATCATATTGTCAAAGATGATGAAAAATGTAAATGAAAGTTTTTAGAAAGGTATGGGGGGATAGACATTAATCCACAGTTGGTAGAGCAATGAGATTTCTGGAAATTTTTTGTAACTAGATCGAAAAAGTCACTAGATTGCACATACTCTCTAACCCAATGATGACAGTACTAGACCAAGGACCCAAAGAGTTCAAGAAAGAGGGGGAAAGACCCATATATGCTAAAAACAGTTAATAGCAGTTCTATTGTTTGTAGGAAGAAACAAAATGAGGAATGTCTGAATAAACTATGGCACAAGAATTTAATGAAAAATCAGTGTGCTAGAAGAAATGATGAAGCATTGTATTTTCAAGGAAATCTTGGAAGATTTATATGAACTGATTCAGAATGAAGTGAGAAGAATGACGAGAGCTATCTATAAAAATAACAGCATTGTAAATAAAAAAAAACTCTGGAAGACTTAAGAATTCTTATTTAATACAATGACCATCAAGAATTCTAGAGGATTTATGATACAGCTTGATCTTCTTAGGGTTCATAATGAGATATATATATTTCCAAGCACAGCCAATGTGGAAATTTATTTTACTTGAAAATGAGTATTTTGGGGGGTGGCTAGGTGGCACAGTGAGTAAGAGTGCCGGCCCCAGAGTCGGGAGGACCCGGGATCAGTTCCAACCTCAGATACTTAACACCCACACACCCACACCCACACACCCACACCCACACCCCCCCACACACACAAACTGACCATGTAACCTTGGGCAAGTTACTTAACCCCAATTGTTTTTTTTAAAAAAAAGAAAAGAAAATTAATATTTGTCACACTTAAAAAAAAGTTCGTGTTGTTTTCCTTTTTTGTTTTCCCTTTTGATGAAGGTTAGAGAAGTAGATGAGTGATGTGGTATACAAGAGAACTGGCAAAAAATAAAATAAAAAGGAAGAAAAGTTATTTAAACTTTTTTATAAAATACACAGATGAATAAAGAAGGAAAGGCAGCTTTGGAAAGTACATGTTGAATTTATTATATATAAACATAAATATATGGAAAAGCAAGCCATATGTAATAGAAGTTTCATTATGATCCTTTTTCTCTTCTACTATACAAATAGAAATCTTTTTATTAGGTTAAAGATTTTTAAAAATAATAATAACATTTTCTTAAGCGAAAAGCTATTTCAATACTTTAGGAGTGGAGTGATGAGGTCCAAACTGGCATGGTAGCTATTTGAGTAGAGAAAAGATGTTGTAATGGTATAAATGACAAGACTTCATCGTGGCTTAGATTTATGGAGGTTAATGTGAAAAATGATTCAAAGACTACACAACATTCAGATCTGAGGTGACTTGAAAGTTTAGTGATATTCTGAAGAGGAACAGGAAACTTAAAAGAGTGGAAGGTTTGGAATGAAAAGATAATGAATTCTGTTTGAGACATGTTAAGAGATAGCTTTGGGGTATCCAATCTTGTCCCTGTCCTCATTCTTAAAAAAATTAAGCAATAAAATGCCCGACTTTGTCTTTCCAATTTTTAGGCCATCTTCCTATATGTCTTACCTTGCACTGGTCAGCTCTTTTAAAAATCCATCTATTTTTGCTGCCTTTATCATATCTTCTTTCATTCACTTGTCAATCATTTAAAATTTGGCCTCCAATATGACCCAAATGAAACTGGCATACTTAAATTTACTGATGATTTCTTTACCACCAAATCCAAACACATTTTCTCACTTCTCATGCTTCCTAACCTCTCTAAAGCATTGGAAACTACAAATCTCCATTTCATAGATATTGTCTCCCCTGGTTTTTACAACTCTTGTCTCTCTGGTTCTTCTTTATTCTTTTCTCTCACTTGTTGGATTCTCTCATTTATCATGCTCTGTGCCCTAACAGTAAGTATATCCAACAACTATCTCATGGGCCCTCTACTCTTTATTCTTCACATAGACTTCAGCAGACTATCAACAGAGCCTATGATGCACAAATTGGTGAAGAATCCCTCATGGCATCCAATCACTTCTTTTTAAAAGAGGAGAAAATGAAATCCCAGAGAAGTTGAAAGTCATTATCCAAAGTCACAAAAATACAAAGTAGCAGAGACAAAATGGAAATCCAGGTCTGCTGACTCTAAAGTCTTTATCCTCTGAGTACCCTCCGAGATGCTCCATCTGGGATTCTATTGCATTCTATCCACCTGACAGTGTGTTTCATTCATTCAGAGCCCTAATTTCTTTCCGGCAGTAGAGTAGCATGGATAAGATTTTTATTTAAAGAACTTTATTTATCCTTAAATTCCATGTGTATGTGTTTTAAGAAAGGACTTGTCCTGGCTTATTGACTTGTCTGAAGCAGTCTGGTTTACAAGCTGAGACTTTCTGATCAGAATGTGCAGAACTAAGAGTCTCTTGTAAGGCCAGAAAGCTTTACTGTTATTTGTTCCAGTTTTCTTTGCCTTGGGTTTGGTGGCTTCCCACCCTTCGCCCCCCCCCTTAAGTGCAGCTATAAAATGTTGAGATATTTGGAGAAGGTTAGCGTTTTGGGAGGTCTGGACTGCCATTGCTAGTTATCCCCCTGGGATAATATGGTGTTGTAACATGAAATAATAACAGCACTTTTTTGTTAGACCTTGTGAAATGTTGTCAGGGGTAGTCAAACTGGGTGAAGTTGAGAACATTTTGTTCTCCTCCTGATTAGAGTGAAGAGAGCTTCTGTTTCTCCTACTGTGCAAGGCAAAGAAAGGTAAGATTGATTGCTCCAGGAAGTTGGACATAAAATGGGAAATAAGTCCCCAGCCTGAGTAAAATGTAACTTTTGAGTCAGCACTGAGATGCACAGGATGAAGCATCCCTCCAGAGAAGAGGAAAGGAAATGTTAGCTACAACGCTGGGTATTCCACCATCCATTTATTGCTTGTCTCTGGCCTGTCTCCAGGAAGTGTTAACGTGTACGGAATCTGATAAGAATGGAGTAATGATAATGGCATGCATTTTTAGAACACTTTCAACCTTTGCAAATAGCTTTATGTTGGTTTTCTCATTAGTTCCCTAAAACAACCCTGGACATACTACACATTTTACTATCCTCATTTTACAGATGAGGAGGCTAAAGTTCAGAAAGACCAGTCATGCCATTATTAAAAGTCAAAGGCAGCATTCAAACTCAAATTCAGAGGAACACTGATCAAGAACACCAACTACTCCAGCCTCATTTTATAGATGAGGAAAGTGTGTCCCAGGGAAATTAAGTGACTTGCTCAAGGTCAAAAATGTAAGTATTAGAGGCAGGATTTGTATTCAAATCCTCTGCTTCCACGGTAAGAGGTTTTTTCGTTTGTTTGTTTTTTTACTCTATTATATCACTCCATTCTCTTGTAACTTCATTGGAAGTCCAAAATTCTTTCTCTTATGCCACACTTCTCCTATGGTAGTTAAAGATTTAATGCTCACTAAAAGAACTTCTGGGATATTTAAATGTTTTAGCAGTTTCCTAGATGACTTACAATGCACTGTACCTTACCTTATAGGAGTGAAATAAGTATTCTAATTTATTTTGAGAACTTGGATAAGTACAAGTAAACCTTGCTTTAACAAATGGATAAATTACTGAAAAGTTGAGTATTAACATAGATTTTTGTGCCCTGAACATTATCCGTCATGTTCTGTGGTGTGTACTGATGTCAAGAAACAAACTTTTACTGGGCAAATGGCCATTCTGTAAGGTAATGTTATTCTATGAGTATTATAAGCAGTCACTCTCTGAGTATTCAACTTCAGATAATTTATGTGTTAAAACAGTTGATTGAAGACTATCCCACTGGCCTTTGTGAGACTGATATAACAACCTCTCATCCCCCCTAGGATGCTAAACCAGCAACCGTATTGTATGGGGATGACTCATATTGCAATACTAATATTCTATTATTTTTATTGAAAATATTCAGGATTTAAGTTGCATTTGTAGGGTAATTACTCTTATGTGTATTTATCTGAGGGTCCAACTACTATTGAAAATGCTTTCCCCCGCCCCCCCATGTGAAAATGCATTCTACATTGCCAACAGGTGATTTACAAAGAAACTTTTGGAACGCGACTCAAAGATCTTTGTAGAGCTTTTTCAGTTTAATTTGTTTGGTTAAGTGAGCATTCTTGCCATCATAAATAAAATAATGTTCAACAAAAATCAATATTACACAGACTGATGCTATGTAACAAAGAAAGAAAGCATTGAGAAATGGCATTTAAGCAAATGTCATATAGATATTGGTCCTAAGATCCATGATAGAAAATGACATCTGAAAGAAATCCCACTAAAACAATAGCCTCGTCACCTTCATCAATATATCCATGATCATCATCAACAGCAACAATAACAATAGCAAAAACAACAACAAATTTCTCAGCATAGAACATTGCAGACATAGTGAGGAATCAACACAAAGTACTTAATTTACGCCAGTCTATTCTTTAGTGTGTTCTGTGTGATGAGCACTCTACTAGGTATCAGGAAAAGATATAGAATTTATACAAAACATATACCCACCTTCATGGATGTCATAGTCCATAGTCCAAAAAATAAATAAAAATAAATATATAAATATATACACTATACTGTTTCCATTCAAGCAATAATTCCCATCTCTTACCTATTGAAACCTTAGACTCTGTTGTGGGAACCAACATGGGCTATAATTGAAAAGCTTTTTACCTTACTGTGTCTGGATTTAGACTTCTATCTGGGGGGCAGCTAGGTGATTCAGTGGATAGAGCACTATGCCCAGAATCAGGAAAGTATGATTTCAAATTCAATCTCACTCCGACCCTGGCTGTGTGACTTTCTCATGTCCCAACTACCACACCAAAAATCACTCAACATCTGTCTTCCTTAGCTTCCTCAAGTGTAAAATGTGGATAATAATAGCACCTACCCCCTCAAGGTGATCGTGAAGAAAAAGTGAGATATTATTTGTAACGTGCTTAATCTAGTTCCTGATACATAGTAGGTACTTAATAAATGTGTGTTTCTTTCTTTTCATCTCTCTTCCCAGATATCTCAAAGTCATACATTTTGTATGACACCATTTTCAGTTCACCTTTAATGTGTCAAATTCCCCAATTAGAATCTAAGCTGTGTTTTTTTAAGATGAAAGACTAGCTTCCCCCCCACCCCATATTTGCATCCCTATAATTTAACACAGTACCTGGTATGTAGTAAGAGCTTAATAAATGTTATGCTTATCTATCTATATTTTCACAGCTAAAATAAGATTTGTACTCTGAGAACTTGGGTTTCAATTTTTATTTTGCCACCTACTCCTTGAGTCACTTCTGAAAGATATTTAACTTCAATTGACTTCAGTTTCCTCATCTGTGAAATTAAGATATTATAGTCTATTACTGACAAGGTCCCTTCCAGCTCTAAATCTATGGTCCTACAATGCAAGAAGGGAACAAATTGCATTCTTAAAATGCTGTATTTTTGTCATCATTTATAGTAGATCCTCTATTATCTGCCTCTGAATCTGTCTCTGATGTGCTAATGTGCTTGTGACACTTAAGAACATGGACTCAAAAAGAATGAGGATTAGATTAGGTACACATAAAGGAATTTGGTATTGGAAGGGATACAATCTTGAGAACGTCAAGGCATTGTTAAACAATATCTTAAGGAGGAGAGGATACCAAAAGAATAAAAAAAATACATAATTACAAAAAGCAGTGTAAAGAATATCAATGTTTGGGGTGGCCAGGTGGCACAGTGAATAGAGCACAGGCCCTGGAATCAGGAGGATGTGAGTTCAAATCCAGCCTCAGACACTTAACACAAAAACTAGCTGTATGACCTTGGGCAAGTCATCTAACCCAATTGCCCTCCAAAAAGCAAAATAAAAAATAGTAAAAGAATAGCAACGGTTACTAACCATCTGGCAACTTTCTCATATTTATAGAAGTTTTACATAATACCAAGGAGGTGCTTAATAAATGTTTGTGTAGGGTGGCTAGGTGGCACAGTGTGCTGGCCCTGGAGTCGGGAAGACCTGTTTGGATCTGGCCTCAGACACTTAACACAAAAAAAATAAAACAAACAAACAAACAAACAAACAAACAAAAACCTAGCCATGTGACCTTGGGCAAGTTACTTAAAACCCAATTTCCCTCAAAAAAAAAGCAAATAAATGTTTGTGTATGTGTGGGTGTGTGTGAGATATCCTTCATAAAAACATGAAGAAACACAAAGGTTTTTGATGCATATTTTCTATAGCAGACAAAATATTTACATCACATGAATGAAAGATGTAAAAAAAATCAAAACCACTTTGGTTTTATTTTTTGGTAATTACAAGAGTAATTCAAATCAGCAGAAAAACACAACCTTCAAAATCTTCCTCTAATAAGCAAACTTTCATGAAAATGCTAAAATTATACAGAATTCCTTGATAAATCCAAAATAATTATATACTTTGTTAAGAATCTTTATATTTATAAACATTATGTGAGACACAAAGCCTTCAGGCCCTTTGAAAGTATTTACCAATGTCAAATAAAATAAAGTCCTTTAAAACATATTCCCAGCCTATTTTTCCAGACTGATGACAAATCATTCCCTCTTAAACTATGCTGTAGCCAACCTGGTCTACCCCCTTCTCCCAATATGCTCTATTCCATATCTTGACTTCTTACCTTTGTACAGGCTGCCTCTTATACCTGGAAAGTTTTCTCTCTTTACCCCGAGCTATGGAAACTGTTAATTCCCTTCAAAATTCAGTTCAATTTCTCTCTATTTCAAGAGACTTTTCCTGATTCTCCTAGTTAATAATGCCTTCTTCCTATCCCAGTCACTATTTATTTATTTCACAAATATCCTGCATTACTTTATCTGTGAACATGTTTTATCACCCTAGAAGATATTAAGCTACTAGAAGACAGGAATGGTTTTGTTTGAATCTTTGTATCCCAAATTCCTGCCTCATAGAATGTACTTAAATGATTATTGATTGACTGACTGATTAAGGTCTTGGTAAAGGATCAAATGAATGAGGGATTCTCTCTATAGGAAATGGTTATCCAGATCCATCTGTTTACTGATGACATTTTATTGTTTGTATTAAGTCCCAAAACATTAAGGAGTTTCCTAAATGAGCTATAAAATATTCAAACTAAATTAATGTAACAATCCAAATTGCATATCAGAAATTTGCCAGAATAAATTTTCCCCAAAATTGTTTTCCCTGTTAACTATTTTCCTTCTAATCAATTGTATTCATTTTGTTTATGCAAAACCTTTTTAATTTCATGTAATCATAATGATCCATTTAATCTATTATCCATTGTTTCATGATTTCTTAAAATATGATGTCCAGGTTTTTTTCACTTGGTCAAGCAAGTTAATGATCCTTAAATTCATTCTTCTAGATTTTTTTTCTGGGTCAATTGTGTCTGATAGCAGATTTCTTGAAAACTTTTTTTTACTACTTTTGCAAACTTTTGACTGTGTTATATATATATTTTTTATTTCCTTGAGTCATTGTCTTCCTTTTGTTCCATTCTTATTTTAAGGCAGCTTGCTTCTAGGTAAGATTTTTCACCTTCTGTTCTGTAGGATTCTAGCACATTTCAGATGCACATTTGGAGCATCTCTTGTCAGACCACTGAAAGATGTCTGTCCTCTTTTTCTGAGCTAATATTGACTTATCTGTCATGTCCCCTTTCTAGGGCCCACATGCTTATTTTTATGTGCATTTCTGTGAATTATGAATTATTATAATCTTAAAAGAATCAAAATTATGGGTAGATGGAAGGAAATATAAAAGACATATAGTTAGATGCAAATAAGCTAAAGCCTATTTTCAGTAGTGACCTATGTGCAAGAAATACATTAAAAGTTCTTAATCAAAACAATGTATAATCAGAAAAGAGAATAGTTAGGTCGTGTGACCCAGAAGCACTAGATTTTGTCTATGGTGACCCTGGCAGGTGAACAGGAACAGATGGACAGTCTAAATACTGCCCTGGTACTCAGAAAATGTTAAAACATACAGTTCCAGACATTCTGTTGAATATGTCTTTTCTAGAAGATTTATGAGTGAACATAGTTAAGATGAGATGAGAAGGTACTATAAATTGCAAAGATGAAAAGAATGCTCCAAACATTCAGATCCTAGATTCACTGAAGTATTTAAATTTGGAATAATTCAACTCAAAGGATCAGAGTAAAGTTGAGTGACCCTGCACATAACATTCAATAACACATTTGTCAAAAAAAGTTTGAAAATGAAATAATGAAATTTATAATTATATAAAAATATAAAATGTACATGACTATAAAATTCCTTCAATCAATATTTACTGAGTACTTATCATAAAGGCACATGATTAGACACTGGTATTAGAAGGGTTTGAAGGATAGACAGATCGAGGCAGCTAAGTTGCACAGTGGATAGAGCACCGCCCTGGAGTCAGGAGTACTTGAGTTCAAATCCAGCCTTAGACACTTAACACAAAAACTTGTCTTGTGACCTTGGGCAAGTCACTTAACCTCAATTGCCCTCCAAAAAGTAAAAATGAATGAATGAATATATAAATAAAAATGAAGTATAGACAGATGATTTGCTCCTGGGGAAAGTTTCATAGATAAGGTATCAGTTGAACTACATCCTGACTAATGGATAGGAATTATTTAGTTATTAGATATGGTGGAGTGAGGCATTCCTGACTAAAAGGACAATGTGAACAAAAGTACAGAGTCATCACAGAATAGTACAGGTGCCAACAATTTTGGGAGTAAATGGTAAGTGTATCAACTAGGAAGAAGAGGTGATAATGAGTGATAATTAGTGGTAGTATGAGAAAAGGCAGCATGAGGAAAACTATTATTATATATATTCCAGTATGAGGAAGTCTCAATTTTAAATAACCTAGAATAACTCAATGAAGAGTTTGGATACTATATGATAGATAGTAGAGATCTGGAGCTTTAAATGCTTTTTGAGAAGGTGAATGATGTGATCAGAATTATGCATGAGGAAGATTATTTGATAAGTGTTCCATCCTACTCTTGTGACTGCTCGGGATGTCCCTGTGACTCTCTTTTCTGTTAGGTTATGCCAGTGCACCACATTTTTTTTTCCAGTTTCAACCATACACTCAAGGTTGCCT
This sequence comes from Petaurus breviceps papuanus, assembly GCF_028583685.1. Lineage (NCBI taxonomy): Eukaryota > Metazoa > Chordata > Mammalia > Diprotodontia > Petauridae > Petaurus > Petaurus breviceps. The sequence continues at coordinate 1,509,121 of NW_027185896.1, forward strand.
AGATACTTTCTCATTCCACATGGTTTTGAGTTCAGTTCTGGCAAAGGATTGTCTCTGGTTTCTGAAAAATTAGACTAAATAAGAGTATAGAGGCTTATCCCCTTTAATAGACTGACTCTAAGTGATTAATGCCTTGGTTCATTCAACTCATAAGACAAAATACAAATATGAAATGGCCCTCAAACCTATGTGTCCACTTACACTTCTAGAGTGTTATTAAGTGAGAGTAAAATGGGAGGAAGGTACTGAGAATAACACAATTTCTACATCATCTACAAAATTAATTTAACCATTGGTACTATAAAAGTGAATTTTTGTTCAGTGACCAAATGACCAGACCTACTAATAGAGAAAACTGAATCCTATGAACCTTGGTTTTGTTAACATAAAGCAAATCAGAGGACAAAACCAAAATTGCGTCTACATAGAATAATGGCTCACAGGATTTCCCTTGAAGAAGCAAATAAACTGGTTAGTAAAGTTGATTTTATCATTCAGAAGCAATAAAAACTTTCCCCCCAGGAAATACACTATTACTTTATGTTACAGTGCTCATGACATTCACTTTTATCATGAAACTAATTGCAGCTCATGTGCCAAACTCTATGGCAAAGGATGAGAATATGGAGAAATTCTATAAGAACTGAAGTTGATCACACTCTCCAGATTTTTGTCAACACATTTGTTGATACTAGACTACTTTAAAATTAAGTAGACATAGAGAAAAATGGAAGAAAATATGAAAATGGAAAAAAGTGGCAAAAAATATGTCAGGAAGAAGAAATCAGAGAGATAAACCAAAAGGAACAAGGCTAGAAAAAAAATCAGGATGTGTTAGACATGATACACAACAAATAACATAGCAAAAATGAAACTGATTATATTCTTATAGACAGGAAGTGATTATTTACTGATGTGAATAATTTTTGAATTACCTTTTCACAAACCACCAAGCAGTTACTACAGAGATAAAAATTAACATTAAGTTGAAAGAAAGAATAGAATTGACAAGATATGGCACACATGCAGACAATTCCAAAACGACATTTAAATCAGCTGCTCGGTATAAAAACTGGGAAATGGATAAAAGGACAGACACCAATGTGGACTATCATTGTTTCCTAAGGAGGTTTAGCCAGTATAAATCAGATGCCATAATGAGTAGAAATAAGATTAAAGCTGCCTCAGTCAGCAAATACTTTTCTCTTTGCCAAGTGGAAAGAAATGACAACCAAGAACAAACACCAATATTGAATATAAATATGCATGCAAAATTTTAGGGAGAAAGATTGTGGAAGATGATAATCTTTAATTACTCTATTCAAAACATGAGAATTAGGGGGGGGAAATGTTTTTTTCTTTCTTTTTGGAGGGCGATTGGGGTTAAGTGACTTGCCCAAGGTCACACGGCTAGTTTTTTTGTTAAGTGTCAGAGGCCAGATTTGAACTCAGGTCCTCCTGACTCCAGGGCCGGATGTTTTAAGAAAGTTTGGTGAGAAATTAAATCTGTGTAAACATTTAATAATGGAACTAACAAAGTAATAAACTGATATTTTTTAAATGAAAAAAGTGAGTCAACATTTCTCTAACAATTTTTGCCACCCATAACAGTGGATTTAAAATGTTTTAACTATAACATTTAGAATCTATGTCATGTATTAGAAAATAGAAAAGATGGTAAAATAAAGTAAAGAGTAGTTGAACCTGAGCAAGTTTTTTTTTTTAATTATGTTTTTGCTACTTGTAACAGTTTTGAAAATGTTGAGGAAATAATTCTTAAGATATTTGAAAAAGGGAATGATACAGAGGTTCTAGAAAATGTCAAGGACCTTATTACTAAAGAAAAAAGGGGACAAGAGAAACAACTTATATAATTATTTTTTCACCTTCATAAAATATGTATTTGAATAATTTCCTCATGCTCCAAAGGCATCTGTAATTAAAGTTTGAGCAGGGATGAATTAGGCAGTCAGTCAAAAAACGTTTATTAAGTGTTTTTTTTTATGTCCCAGGCATTGGGCTAAGTGCCGAAGAATCAGTCTGTCTTCAAGAAGCTCAGATTTTAATAGGTTTCTGATAGTGTAAAATGTGAATTTTCTGTATGAGATGCAAAAAAAAAGAGTGGCAAAAAATCCAGACCCATGACTAATAAATACTATTACAATTTTTTTGTTGTTGTTGGAGTGGAGGTAATTCACTGTGTATGGGCCATGGTACATGAGAGAGAAATATCTTTATTTTGTTATTTATTTTTACAGTTTTTTTAGGTGGAGGAGGAACTTGGAAATTAACACAAGAAAGTTTTTTCTACTGTTCTTTTAAAGAAAATTTTTAATGAAATAATTATGCATTTTAAATTGTAATCATATTGCTTATAAATACATTATAATTATTTAAGTAAATTGATGTTAGTTTAATTGTTGGGGGTGAAATAGGGAGATGTCACTTGACCTTATCACTTGACTTCAGTCTGTGATGTTTAATCATAATGATGCTTTCTATCTTCATGTCAGTATCTGTAATATTTTGCACTCATACATTGCAACATCCTGTACTATTGTTGTTCATACAAATTCTGCACTAACTGGGTTAATCACAATGTAAGTCTTTTTAGAGAAAGTTGAAGTATGAGGGTTGAGTACATGTGTGTATCTGAAGCGTGTACAAAACAGTTAATAGCACACTCTGCATTTCCAAAGTATTTAGGACAAAACAAACACCATGGTGTCTTTATAGAGATTGTTTCTTCAGATCAATATCTGAGTCTTCTTTTTCTTTCTTTTTTAAGTGTGCTTTATGGAAAATGCCTTTTGTCTTATTATTTACAAGATAGCTGCTTTAAATAATAGCTACTTGAGAGAGAGACAGACAGAAAGACAGAGAGATAGACAGAGAGACAGAGTGAGACAGAGATTGAGACAGAGAAAGAGACAGAGACATCATACACAGCCTCTTTGCCAGTATTTCAGTTACAAATGGGAGAGGCTTCTCATGCTGAATGCACAGGAATAGAATGCACATAGAAATGGAATCATAAGGTACATATCTCTTATAATCCCCATAAAAAGTATCACAAATCACCTCTGTATTAATGGCTCTTTGCTCCTTTTGTCTACTTTTCTTTCTACCACCTTATTTTCTTTCATTTTAGAAGGCTCACTTGCTTTAAATACACACACGCACACACACACACACACACACACACAAACATTTCCATATCCTGTGAAAGGAAAAGCATAGTTAGTTTCAATCGGAAATCCATTATTCATTCAACTTCTGACCCCTTTTCTCCTTCCCCTAGGATTTTGCTTACACCGTTTGGTTTCCTGAGACATATGTTTGGAGGAAGCAGTTGTCTTGAGAGAACTTCAGCAAGAGTGAAGGGTTGACTTCTACAAGTCCCAGTTGGCCCAGAAATTTCATGAGAGCAAGTTCCTGCTGCCACTTTTGGATTCGGCTTTCAATGGGGATTGGGAAATCATGGAAACAGGTGTTCTTGCGGAATTTTGGTGTTTCCATTTCTATTTTGAGTTAGAAACCAGAAGTGAGAAATGAATAGTGACGTTCATGGGAAATCTATTTTTTTTTCTGTTCAGCTCAATTCACAGAATTTCATTGTCAAAAGGTAAATCAGTGGCCATTCAGTCTAACTTATACTTGAACAAGAACCTAGCCTCTCCTGTAAGTCTTTAGATAAGTGAGAACTTAATATGCCTTCTGAGGTGGACTATTCTGCATATGGAGAGATCTAATTATTAAAAAGCTTTTTTTTATTACTATACATCATACAGAAATCTGTCTCATTACAACTTTAACACATTATTCCTAGTACTGCTCTCTGAGTTTGAGAAGAATAAATCCTTCACTAAAAGTTCTAAATTTTTTTTGAAGATTCCCTACATCTCCCTCTCTCTTGTCAAATCTCCTTTTCTTCAGGCTTAACTTCTTCAGTTTCTTTAAAGGAACATAACAGGTTACGGGAAGGGATTGGAGGTGGCAAATGCTATTGACCAATGTCTAATCCTATTCAATAGTGACTCTAGAATGTGATGTTAACTAAGCACTTGTCCACTTCTCAAACACAATCCCCCAAATGAAAAAGGAATTCTGCTAAATTGTTCAAACTTGTGCCTTTCTCAGGGTCTCTGAGTGTTAAGTGCCTCTTATCCTTTGCATTCACCCCTTCACAGGTAATGGCTCTTTCAGTTAGTCTAGTATTTGCTATGGATTTTTCAATGAGATTATTCTTCTGTTTCCCCAAATAATTTTAGGAAACTGCTTTAATCCCTCAGTAAATCACCTCTCTCTTACCCATTAAAAACAATAAAAACAAAAGTATTACTCACATGTAGTATAGACACTGTCTGGATTATCAGTGCCTTACTAAAACATGGCCCTAGAACTAAACACAATCCTCCAAATATATTCTGGGTGTGATAAAGCACCACAATATCCCTGGACACTATGCCTTTCTAAAGTTACCTAAGATTCCATTAATTGTTTTGGTTGTCATGTCACACTACAGACACATTGTGAGTTTGTACTCCATTGACCACACCCTCCAATCATGATATATAAAGAATTTGTTGTCTAACTATATCCTCCCCCTTGTAGAGTTGAGCTAATCCTATTAATTTCCATCTTATTCAATAAATCCAGTTGTTCTAGACCTCTAAGATCTTGAATCCTGATTTGCTGAGGTAAATTGTGCTGAGCTATCCCCCTCCAGGTTTTTGTCATCTGCATATTTAAGAAGTATGCTATCTATGCTTTTATCAGCACCATTGATGAAAATGTTTAACAGTGTAATTCAGTTCAGTAAACATTTGCTAGACAGCTATTATGTTGAAGTTCCTATGAGGCTTTATACTGCCCTGCAATTTAATTAGAATAAAGAACT
>NW_027185896.1:1514120-1519120 GCF_028583685.1 Petaurus breviceps papuanus
GAAGGAAGGAAGGAAGGAAGGAAGGAAAGAAGGAAGGAAAGAAGGAAGGAAGGAAAGAAGGAAGGAAGGAAAGAAGGAAGGAAGGAAGGAAGGAAGGAAGGAAGGAAGGAAGGAAGGAAGGAAGGAAGGAAGGAAGGAAGGAAGGAAGGAAGGAAGGAAGGAAGGAAGGAAGGAAGGAAGGAAGGAAGGAAGGAAGGAAGGAAGGAAGGAAGGAAGGAAGGAAGGAAGGAAGGAAGGAAAGAAGGAAGGAAAGAAGGAAGGAAGGAAAGAAGGAAGGAAGGAAAGAAGGAAGGAAGGAAGGAAAGAAGGAAAGAAGGAAGGAAGGAAGGAAGGAAGGAAGGAAGGAAGGAAGGAAGGAAAGAAGGAGGGAAGGAGGGAAGGAAAGGAGGGAAGGAGGGAAGGAGGGAAAGAAGGAAGGAAGGAAAGAAGGAGGGAAGGAGGGAAAGAAAGGAGGGAAGGAGGGAAGGAGGGAAGGAAGGAAGGAAGGAAGGAAGGAAGGAAGGAAGGAAGGAAGGAAGGAAGGAAGGAAAAGAAAGAAACAAAGGAATACAGGATTGGCAAGGTAGGGGCTGTAGACATGTGGAATGGGATCCACACTAAAGATTTTTTTTCCCCCACACAATAAGTAACCTCCTAAAGGAGAGTTAGTATAGAAATGATATGGTCAAACCTGTACATGAGAAAGTTTTTTGAGAAAGTCTCATTTGCCTTCCATTTCATTTTCCCTGAAATGGAGAGAATTCTGGGCCTGAGGATTGCATGAGCTGGGCATCAATACCCTCTTCCCTCTCTCTTCTTCACCATCTACTCCTTATTCCAACATTTCTGGCACAGAATAATCTAGGGCACAATAAATATATACTCTTCTTGCCCATAACTCAGGCTTCCTCCCTAACTACATTATCTGAGATGCTTCAGTCACTTAGGTTTGAGCCGTAGTACAATTCCAAAATGACTTTCTAGAACCTACGCTTGGCTTTTCAAAAAGGAGACTGGAAGAAAACTAAAGGTACCAGATTTTGTAGGTCTCTGGCTTAGGAGAGAAAATAAAAGACAATAATAATAACAAACACTTATAAAACAATTAATTGGTTGCAAAATGCCTTATACATATGATCTAATTTCTTCCTTACAAAAACCCTGTGAAGTAGGTACAATAAAAATATCATTACTTCTCTTTTGCTGGAGAAGAAACCAGGCTTAAAAAGTATATGTGACTAGAAGATGTTCACCAAACCCCAGTTGTGACTTTGATCTGATCTCTTTATTCCCCTGCCAGAAATTGACCCCAGTCAGCAGTCCCTCCCTCTCATTTTTTTTTAATTTAAGAACAAGAAAACCAAAATCCACTACAAATATTTATAATTGACCAAAAAATCCACATTGGTCTTGTCTCACCCACCACAAGCATCAACATGTTGTGCACTGAATTTTTATCAAGTGGTGAGTAGTATGTTTTATCATCAATCCCCTAGAGTCAAGGTTAGTACACTAATCATCCTTATTCAATTTTTCAGAGTTGTTTGTGTTAACAACATTGTTGTTTTATATAAATTGTTCCCATGGTTCTGCTCATTTCATTCTGCATCATTCTATAGAATTTCTCACAGATTTCTCTGAAATTGCCCTTTCATTATTTCCTTATACTGTCGTGGTATCATATCATATTTATATACTCCTTTTTAGTCATTCCTCAATTGATGGCATCCCCTTATTTCCTAATTCTTTGCTGTTGCCAAAAGATATATGAATATTTTTGTACAACTTTATTTTGAAAGGTTTTTTGGGGGGATGGTGTGATTTTCCTCAGTCAGGTGGTTGACTCTCATTTCATAATTTTCTTGCATTGTTCTCATTTCTCTTCCCAATTTTTCCTCTACTTCTCTTATCTGCTTCTTAAGGTCCTCTATGGCCTGTAACCAGCTCGTATTTTCCTTTGAAGCTTTTGGTACAGGAGTTCTGACTTCACTGTCTTCCTCCTGTTCCATGCTTTGCTTCTTTTTGTCCCCAAAATTGGAGTCTAATGTTGGAGTCTTCTGTCTGCTTTGTTTCCTTTCCTGGTCATGTCGCCCCTCAGTCACTTGACCCCTGGGCTTTTTTTCACAGTAGGACTCTGCCTCCAGACAGGGGAGCTTTCGTACCAAATGCTGGGGTTTTCTCAGCTTCCAGAGGTATTAGATGGATGCCCTCTCTGAGGTCTCCACACACTCTGACAAGCTGGACACACATCCCAGGACCTCCATCCTAGACTGCAATCCAGATCCAAGCAGGCTAAAACAAGAGTGATTACCCCTCAGACTGGTGCTTGGTCCCCTTACACTCTGCAGGCCAGGAGCTGAAGCTGCCACATGGCACTGTCAGGCTGTGCCTGCTTCTCAGTGGCTTCTTGCCCCCGGGAGCTAAAGCCATGCACTCCCACTTACTGGGTCCCAAAGTCCATACTGCAATGACCTCTCACTTTGTCCTTTGCATCTATGTGTTGATAAATCTTGAAACAGCCACAGCTGCTGCTGATCTGGAGTCCCTCTGGCTGGCTGCTGGTCAGGCCTGCCACGGGACTAAAGCCTCAGTTGTGGGGCGGGGCTGGGCTCCCAGAGCACTGTGCTGGCAGATTCCTGCCAGCCTGCTGGGCTGTTCTCAGCAGGAGGTTAGCTTTTCTGTGTCATTTTGTGGGTTCTGCAGCTCCAAAGTTTGTTTAGAGTCCTCTTTTTACATGGATTGGGGAAGGTGGAAGCCGGAACAACGGGGAGGTCCTGCTTCTACTCTGCCATCTTGACCCAAAAGTATTTCTGTAGCTATTTCTGTGTGTGTGTGTATTTTTCTGTTTTTTGATTAGTTCAGATAAGACTAAGTTTGAAGTGTAATCTGATCCTGCCACCATTTCCTCCTTTGTATAGACTTCTACTTGTCTACTACATGAGATAATTTCCCCTTTCTTTTCCCTTTCATACCCTAGTATATTTCTCTTTTCCTACCTTTCCATGCTTTATTTTAAATCATCAAGATGTAATAGAGCCACTCCCAGACCTTATCTAATTAGACACCCCTATAACCCCAAATGATAAAAATTCAGAGTAGATGCATGTATCTTCTCTTCTTAGATGAATGTAAGCAATTTTTCCTTTTTTTAGACTGTAGCAGCAAGCACCCCAGCATCCCTAGGATTGATGCCAACACAGATTCTTAGATCTGGTTTTCTAAAGGAAAGGGACTCAAAATGGGTTAATAATCTTGCTTTAATCAATCAAACATATCATTTACCTAGTTCAGGGGAAAATGTCAACACCCCGAACTTCAAAGTATACAGACAGGTTACAAGCAGAAGTTATAAGAAGACAGAGAAACATTTCAGCAGACAGGCCTCCAACTGTCTTGACCGTTACATGCATACCTAGTCAGTTACCAGAGAGGGAAACACCAACATCCGGGTTTTCAACATGGGGGACTCAATGGCTGCTCAGAGTCTCATCTGGTCAAATCATATAACACTTCTCAAAGTGAACCCCAAAACAAAACCTCACATGAGGGTTTATATATTCTTCTCCTGGCTCACAGGTAGGTAACAACCCTCTTGACCAATCAAAAAGCATTCCCGAGCACCAAGCCTCCTGCCACAAGCTCCACGTGCACTTAAGCTTATCAAAGGGCCTAGGGGCAGGGAAGATCTTAAATTCCCATATGTTTTTTCTTGTCCATATTTGCCTTTTTATGTTTTGCTTGACTTCTGTGTTCACACTTCAAAGTTTCTATATAGCTCCATTCTTTTCATTAGGAATGCTTAGAAGCTCTTGAGTTCAATGAAGATCCATTTCTCCCCTGTAGGATTATACTCAGTACTCCTAGTTAAGATATTTTCAGTCTTTTTTTTTTTTTTGGAAAGGCAACTTTTATTTTATTTTTTTTTTTTAGCAATCGGAGTTAAGTAACTTGCTCAAGGTTACAGGGACAATTATTTCTGGGTGTGGTGCTAAGTATCTGAGCCTGGATCCCCAGGACATCCCGACACTGGAGCTGGTGCTCTTACTTGCTGAGTCACCTGGCTGCCCCTGAGATAATTTTAGTCTTAAACTTATATCCTTTGCCTTCTGAAATATAATATTCCAAACTCTTTATTTCTTTATGTTGGTAGCTGCTTAATCATGTTGAATCCTGATTAAGATTCCTTGGTACTTGAATTGTTTCTGACTGCGATATTTTTATTTGACTTGGAAGCTCTGGGATCTGGTTATAGTGTTCCTGAGAGTTATCATTTTGAGATTTCTTTTAGAAGATGAGTGACCAGTGAGTTCTTTCTATTTCTACTCTACCTTTAGAGTTCTTAGTTCTGAGACTTATTCTTAGACTACTAAATGATTTTCTTTTAAATTTCCCTGTAATATTATGTGTAGGCAGTTTTGTGTCATGGATTGAATTCAGGTAGTCCAATAATTTTTAAATTTTCTTCTCCTCAATTTGTTTCCCAGGTCATTTTTTTCTATGAGATATGTTTCATTATCTTCTCTTTTTAATACTTTTGACTATTAAAAGTTTTTTTTTTTTCTTGGTGTCTCATGAAGTCATTAGCTTCTATTCCACCCAGTCTAATTTTCAGGGAGTTTGTTGTGTGGGTAAAGTTTTGTATCTCTTGTACCAAGTTATTAATCTCCTTTCAAAATATTTTTTTTACATAGCTCTAATGTCTTTTTCATTTTTTCCTTGAAGTGCTCTCATTTAATTTATTTTTTTAGAAGATACTTTAAGACTATTTTCTTTTTGCTTCACCTCTTTTTGGAATTCTAGTTAAATTTCTACCCAATCTGTGTTTCTCTTTGAGGCTTTGCTTGCAGATATTTTGGAGTCATTCATTTTTGGGGGGGGGGGCCTGGGTCTGTTACTTGAGCCTTTCTTGACACCATAATAACTCTTTATCAAGGAATACTTCCCCCCTTATTCTTCCAGCCTACTTCATAGTTTCATAATATTTTTCTCGGTCTAGGCTCCTCATAAATCTGGAGGGAATA
>NW_027185896.1:1524120-1572803 GCF_028583685.1 Petaurus breviceps papuanus
GTCACACATCTAGTGAGTGCCAAGTGTCTGAGGCCAGATTTGAACTCAGGTCCTCCTGACTCCAGGGCCAGTGCTCTATTCACTGTGCCACCTAGCTGCCCTTTTTTAAAATAGGCAAATCATTTTATTTTTGAGATTTTTCCTGTTATATTTGTCCAGACTATATATTTGCCTTATCTCAATTTTTAAATTATAAATAACCAAAGGACAAGGACTCAATGCATTTCTGTCTCTGCTTCTTATTATCTGTGTCCATGGACAAATAAATTATTTGCTCTTTTGAGTTTTCAGTTTCATCATCTGAAAAATTGAAAGAGATGAGATCATTAAAAAAATCTTCCAGAGAGAAATCTTAGCATAAGTCCTGGGGTCTGGGCCAGCTACCTCAATATCAGGTGATTGAATTTCATATCAAGTCAACAAGCATTTCTTAACTACTTGGTATGTACCAGGCACTATGTTAAGCACATTTCCAAGTAAAAGTCAATACACTGGATGAATCAGATGAATAAGTCTCTTTTGCAGAGAATTTATATTTATGAAAAAGTGTGAACAAGTTATAAATGCAAATGACAACCACATCTCAAAGAATAAGAGATTTAGAACAAGAAAAGATCACAGAGACCTTCTAATACACTCTCCTCCTTTACTAGGTGAGGAAATTGAGTCTAAGGAAAGTTAAATGACTTACCCATGGTCACACAGGTAGTGAATATCAGAGGTAGGATTTGAAGACAGATTCCTCTGCTCTCATGGACATGATATAAATGTTAAATACACACACATATGCTCTAATATTATAAATGGACATTTGAACACACACACGAAAACACACACACACACAAACAGAATATGCATGCTAGCATCCACAATAGTGAAACACAATAAAGAAAATGAAGGAATTTCATTTCTATTTATACCTCTACTGACAGATCTAAATGTTCATTTAAATAAAATGTTCTGCCTCACTTAGCGAAGCTATTATCCAACAGAAACCAAAAGTATCTGTGTATTTTGAAAGCTATGTTTAGATTTTTTTAAAGAGAAGCTATAAAAAGAACAGAAAACTGAGACTCATAAAACTGAATGATTTTTAAAATACATCGAGAGAAATTGAAAGGAGAAGAGAGATAAAGTGAGAAGAGTGGGATCAGGACAACAAGAAAAGATGAAATGCTGATACAGAGCAAATAACAGAGATAAAGCAATTATGGAGAAATAGAATGAGAACATTTTCATATGAGGTCTAAAAACATCACTCTAGAAAACTCATGTAGACAACAGAAATATATTTATGATTACATATTCATTTTGGATCTCATGAAATATAAACCAGTGTATTGATGTCAACTCACATTTTAAGTGATTTCCAAGAATCCCTCCCCCACCCCCTTCCAATACCCTTCTTAAATGGTGTTTGGTTAGTTTTACCAATCAGTGCTTTTTATAAGGTTTTTATAACATTTTCAAGGACTTTAGATTACTCAGGGAAAACACACCATTGCTCTTCCTGAGCCCAGTATACAGAGATACAGTGAGACTGATAAAATGAGAAGAAAATTTATTTGCATCAATGACATTTGAAGTTTATGAAATAGACACATTTATGTAATCAGTAATGGTCAGTTAAGAATAATTAAACAAATATTCCTTTCTCAGAATGCCCCAGGAAGTGAATATGAGGACAGACTTCGTCTCTTAAAGGATATGATATAAATATATAAACTCAAACTTCTTTAATCTTTGTTCAAACAAAAAATCCCATCCCAGTTTTGGTATTCAGGGCTGTGGTTGAATGCATCTGTTCACTAGAAAGTATCACTATTTTAAAATTCATAATGTTACAATAAATTTATATTGTAAGATTTGCTTGGCATCCTAGTTTTTGCTCTCTCAATAGCCCTCTATATACAACAGCTTCTAAATCAAAGAACTACAAATCTTTTGAAATTCACTTTGTCGTTTAAGGAAAAAGAGAACTATGTTCAAGTTCTGATCCTGATAGCTACTAGTTTTGCCACACTGGGCAAGTTATTTAAGCTTCAGTGCCCTGGACAACTCTCTGAATATTAGTTCCATAGAAGGGGCTGACCTGTCTTGGTAAAGGGACTTTCCTCATGCCATAGTTACCTATGCCAATAAAATACAGTACTTATTCATATCCCATATCAATGGGGATTAAATTATTTCCACTGGCTTTAGAAATATATGGTTCATGGACTGACGGCTTTCCAGAAGAAGACAGTATTTTATTGATCCCCATTCCTCCAGCATATTGCTTTTTTGCCGGCTGTGGTGGAGGTTTGTGGAGCAAAGTTTCATTTCCTATCTGGCTGCACACCTTCTCTCTCCTATGCTTCAGGAGTATCTAGTTCTGGAACTTACACCTAGAAGTCACCAGCCTGCCAACCCTGATTGGATGGCTCCTTCTAGAACTTTCATTCAAGGAGGACACCTAGTCAACCATACCTTTATTTCCCACCAGGCTCCATTCCTTTGAATGTCTCCATCATACTCCAAGCTAGGTACCTTATTCCTTCCCTTCTCATTCTCCATTCCTTTCTAGTATTTCAGGTTCCTTTTATATGTTGTCTTCTGCATTAGAATTTAAGTTCTTTGAGAGTAGAGAATATCTTTTGTTTACTAGTACTTGTATATCAAGTTCTTAGAATAGTTTGATTAGCACACACATAAGAAAAAAAAAGACTGTTGACTGACTGACCCCAGTGGAAAGTGACATGTACAAATTTCCTTTGTTCAAAAATATCCCTAACCTCTGATCTCAGACCATTAATTAGAGATTTGTTGTGTCATTAAGTTCTTTGAAAATATTGATATTCATAGGAAGAGGTAATTCAGTCATTTTTACTTTAGTTCAATCAAATCCTATCAGAGAATAGGGCTTGTTTTGGAAGGGTTTTAATTTTGGAACATTATGGCAGGCCTGTGAGAACACCAAAAAAGTGGGGAGCACTGAGTATCCGGAAGGCAGAATTAAGACACTGGGCACCTGGATTTGGGAGAGGCTCCAGGAAAGGAAGGTAGAGGAACAATAAAGTCAACTTAGTGTGCTTGATAATTGTGCCCAAAACCCTGATGGTGTGCTACGAAAAAAAATCATCTCATTGAAGCTTTAGGCATATATTTCCCATATTTGACATCATGGCTAATCTTTTTTTTGGTTATCGTTTGCTCATAGTTTTCGGCCATATACTGAATGGAAATATCTCATGACCTTATTATGTATTTGTTTTTATTTCCGTATTAGACCTTATCAGTGATTTTTGATGCAAAGTTTTGTTTCCTGTCACAGTTGATAGTTTCTTTTATTCTAAATGCATTGATTTTATTCTACAAAAGGTTTCTAATTCCATGTAATTAAAATAGTTCAGTTTTGATTTCATATTCTTCCCCTACTATTTAGGTGTTTTATTTAATAAGAAATTCTATAATCCTTTATATTTTCCTTTTAAACATTTGTTAAATATTTTTACATTCTTTTTTTATCTTCACACAACACCATTTATTCATTCGATTTGTGTCTTCACTAAAAATTCCCACTAGTATTTTGCAACATCACTGAGCATTTCCATTTCTTTTTTTTATTATTTCTTTTTAGTTTTCAACATTCACTACCTTAAGATTTTGAGTTCCAAATATTCTCCCCACCCCAAGACAGTGTGTAATTTGATATAGGCTCTATATAGATATTCATATTGAACCTATTTTCACATCAGTCATGTTGTAAATAACATTTAGAATCAATGGGAGAAAACATGAGAAAGAAGAAACAGACAAAAAGGAAAAAGAGAGTGAGCAAATAATATACTTCAGTCTGCATTGAGACTCCACAGTTCTTTTTCTAGATGTGTACAACATTTTCCTTCATGAGTTCTTTGGAATTGTCTTGGATCCTTCCATTGTTAGAAGAGATACGTCCATTAAAGCTTGTCATCGTACAATGTGGGTGGTACTATGTATAATGTTCTGGTTCTGCTCACTTCACTCAGTATCAGTGCATTCAAGTCTTTCCAGCTTTTTTCTAAAGTCCACCTGCTCATCATTTCTTATAACACCATAGTATTCCATTACATTGTATACTACAACTTGTTCAACCATTCCCCAGCTGATGGGCATCCCCTCAATTTCCAATTCTTTGCCACTACAAAAAGAGCCACTATAGATTTTTTTTATATGATGGTCCTTTTCCCATTTGTATGATATCTTTGGGTTACTGACTTAGAAGTGGTATTGCTAGGTCAAAGAATATGCATATTTTATAACCCTTTGGTCATAGTTTCAAATTGCTCTCCAGAATGACTGGATCAGTTCACAACTCCACCAATAATGCATCAATGTTCTAATTTTTCTTCTCAAGAATTTATGATTTTCCTGTCTTGTCATGTTAGTCAATCTGATAGGTGTGATGTGGTACCTCAGAGCTGTTTTAATTTACATTTCTCTAATCAATAGTGATTTAGAGCACTTTTTCATATGACTATAAATAGCTTTAATTTCTTCATCTGAAAACTGCCTGTTCATATCTTTGACCATTTATCAATTGGGGAATAACATTCTTTTTTTTAAATTGAGTTCCAAATTCTCTTCCTTCCTCCATTCCCTCCCCCACCCATTGAGATGTCAAGTGGTCATAGCAATTATACATGTGGAATCACACAAAAATCACATAAAAATATTTCAATATAATCCAAATTGCAAAAATGGAAGAAAAGTAAAGTGAAAATAGTGTTTTAGTTTTTCCAATTACATGTAAAGATAATTTTCAACATTTATTTTTGTAAAGTTTTGAGTTCCAAATTTTTCTCCCTTCCTCTCCTTCCTCCTCCCCAAGACAGCAATCAATCTAATATAGGCCATACATGTACAATCACGTCAAACATATTTCGACATTAGTCATGTTGTAAAAGAAGAATCAGAACAAAAGGGAAAAACCACAGGGAAAAAAAACAACTTAAAAAAGTGAAAATAGTATTCTTTGATCTGCGTTCAGACTCCATAGTTCTTTCTCTGGATGTGGTTAGCATTTTCCATCATGAGTCTTTTGGAATTGTCTTGGATCATTGCATTGCTGAGAAGAGCTCATTGCAAAATGTTGCTGTTGCTATATACAATATTCTCTTGGTTCTGCTCACTTCACTCACCATCGATTCAGGTAAATCTTCACAGGTTTTTTGAAATCCCCCAGGTCATCATTTCTTATAGCATGATAGTATTCTATTGGGTTCATATATCACAACTTGTTCAGCCATCCCCCAATTAATAGGCATCCCCTCAATTTCCAGTTCTTTGCCATATGAACTTGTTTCTGATTCAAGTTATCTAGTTTGTCATGGTGGCTTAATTTTTTTTAACCATTACCAAAATATATTGGTGACTATTGCTTTATAACATAATTTGAGGTCTGGAAGGTATATTCTTCCTTTAATTCCGTTCTTTATTTAATTATTTCACTTGATGTTCTAAATGAGAGGTGTTAACCATGTAGCTCACAATGCTTTTAAGTGTAGCCCAAACCAGATTAAAATATGTGGGAGATATTTAACAAAATAAATTAAAATACCATAAAACATAAATACTATTAAAATCTAAATTAAGTCAATACGTGGCCTGCAGGAACCTTTATGTATGGTTTAATGGCTCCCTGTTTTTGAGTTTTACATCACTGTTCTAGATCTTGTGGTCTTCTAAAGCAAGAATTTTAACATGGAGTCTATGAACTTAAATTTTTTTTGATAACCATATTTTAGTATAATTGGTTTCTTTTACAATCATTTTTATTTTATATTATGCACTTTAGGAGAGTCTGTCTAGATTTCATGTCAAAAGCCCCTCACATATAAGCATGCATAGATACACACAAACATACAAACACAAAAAGGAAAAGAACTCTTGCTCTAAATGAATTTTATTGTTATATTGTCTAACTCCTTAAATCATTATACTGGTAAATGATATAAGATATTGTTCTATGCCCAATTTCTGCCAGACTGCTTTCCATTTTTTTCAGCAATTTATTATTATTTTTTTTTTTACCAAATAATGAATTCCTATCCCCAAAACTTGTCTTTGCACTTGTTAAATACAAGGTTACTATATTTATTTGCTGCTGTAAATTGTATGTCTACTCTGTTCCATTGATCTACCTTTAATTTCTTAGCCAGTACCTTATAGTTTTGATAATTACTGGTAGTTTAAGATCTCTTAATGCTAAACCTCCTTCCTTTATGTTTTTTTCATTAATTCCTTTGATATTCTTGACTTTTTGTTCTTCTGCATGAATCTTGTTATTTTTTCCATATTCAGTAAGATAATTTTTGGCAATTTAATTGGGATGGCATCGAATATATATGTATATGTAAATTTAGTAAAATTGATATTTTTATTATGTTGATCTTGCCTACCCACTACTCACGAGCTATAGATATCTCTCCATTTAATTAAATCTAATTTTATTTGTATAAAATGTTTTATGTAATTTTGTTTATATGATTACTTGGTTTGTTTTGGCAGGTGTACTGCCAGGTATTTTATATGGTCTAGAATTATTTTACATCTGGTATCTCTTACTATCTTTTCTTGCAGGGCTTTGTTTGTGATAAATAGGGACGCTGATGATTTATGTGGACTTCATTTATATCCTGATACTTTGCTAAACTTATTAATTGTTTCAACTAACTTTTTAGTTGAATGTTTGGGATTTTACAAGTATATCATCATAACATCTGCAAAAAGAAATAGTTAAATTACCTTATTCCTTATTCTGATTCCTTATACTTTTTATTCTTCTGTTGTTATTGCTAGGATTTCCAATGCATAATTTAATAATATTTGTGACAGTGGACATCCTTGTTTCACAACTGATCTTGTAAAACAATATTTTATACCATTTATTAAGACAATGTCAAAATGGATACATGACCTAGGTATAAAGAGAGATATTACAAGAAAATGTGAAGAACATGGAACATATTACTTATCAGACTTATGGATAGGTGAACAATTTATGAATAAACAAGAGATAGAATGCAGAGTGATGTGTAAAAGGATAATTCCAATTACATTAAACTAAAATGTTTTATACAAATAAAGCAAATGTATCCAAGATGAAAAGGAAAGGAGAAAATCAGGGGAAAATTAATATACAGTTTCTCAGATAAAGGTTTCATATATCAAATATATAAACAACTTTTTAAACTCTATAGTAATATGAGTCATTCCACAATTGATAAATGTTCAAAAGATGAGAAGAGGCAGTTTTCTAATGAAGAAATCATTGTGATCACATGAACAAATGCTCTAAATCATTATGAACTAGAGAAATGCAAATTAAGACAAGATTGCGATATCATTTCATACCTATCAGATTAGCTAAAATTATTGAAGAGGAAAGGAACAATGTGGAATGTGCCGTGGAAAAAATTGGGACACTAATTCATTGTTGGTGGATCTGTGAACTGATGCAATCATTTTGGAGAGAAATCTGTAATTAGGCTGAAAGAGTTATTAAATTGCCCATGGTCTTTGACTCTATCACTACTTAGGTCTATTTCTGAAGATGGTTAGCGGAAAAGGAAAAGAATGTATATGTGCTAAAATATTTATAGGAGTTCTCTTTGTGGAGACAAACAATTGGAAATTGTGGGGATGCCTATCAGTTGGGTAACAGCTGAACAATTTGTGGTTATGATTATGATGGAACACTGCTCTGCTATGAGAAGTAATGAGCTCAATGACCTTCAAAAACCATGACTAGAGGGGGTGGCTAGGTGGCGCAGTGAGTAGAGCACTGGCCCTGGAGTCAGAAGGACCTGAGTTCGGATCTGGTCTCAGATACTTAACACATGCACACATACACAAAACTACCCGTGTGACCTTGGTCAAGTTACTTAACCCCAATTGCCCTCCAAAAAGAAAAAAAAAAAAACAAAAGCATGACTAGACTTGAACAAAATAATGAAAAATAAAATGAACAGAAACAAGAAATTGTTATATATAATAATAGAAACTTTTTTTAGAACAACATTGAGTGACTAAGTAATATTGATTGTTATAAATAGCCAAATTAACTACAAAGGACACATGAAGAAAGTGCTATATGTATTCAGAGAAAGAACTGATAAATAGAAGTGTGTATAGAGTGAGTCCATATATATGTATATATATATATATGCACACACATGCAATCTATATATAATCTATATATATTGCGCACATAAGTATATGCATCTATATACACATATATACATGCACACATATCTACATATTTATGTCTAATGGTAGCTGTCTCTAAGGATGGGGTGAGGGAGGGAGGGAAGAAAAAAAAGAAATTTACATGATAACTATTATATATTTGAAATGAATAGCAAGGTGTACCTAATATATTTGCAGTTTTATGGGCAATCACCTTTTTTTTGTTGTTCTGCTGTGTCATGGAAATGCTTGTTTTATTTCATAAATCAAAAATAAAATAAATATAATTAAAAAAATAAACCAATTGATATTTTTGGAAAATGTTAATAAAATCAATCAATAAATTTTGGCAATATGATTTAAAAATTATATTGGCATGGCCCAGACATAACAGTGACTGTCTTTCCAGTTGCTTCTTTATTTAGTCATTCGTCTGTTTTTTAAATGAGAGTTTTCTCACTGTATTTATATCTGCCTTGTGTGGATCATGATAAAAAGATTTCCAAATAATCTATGTATTATATTTTGCAAATACTTTGAATAGAATTTCTTTTTCTATCATTGCCTCCTGCATTTGTTATTGCCACATAGAAATACTGATTATTTTATGGATTTATTTTTTATGCAATTTTACTAAAACCATTTGTTGTACTAATTCTTCACTCATTTTAAGTAAACTGCATTTTATGCACATATGGATAATTTTATGTTCTCTTCCCAGTGTTTATACCTTAAATTAATTTTTCTGCTATTGATAGGCTTTCTAGAACTGTATAGAAATTCTAGAATTTCTACAATTACTTTGAAAAATCAAGAATGAAGGTATTTTGGAAAAGTATAATAATTTTTGGTTTTCAATAAATACTTTTTAATCACATTTAATATGATCTTTCAGTTCCTTTGATTTTTAGATACTTTAGCAGAAATAAGGGCTTTGTTGTGTCAAAAAATCATTTGTACTTCTGCTGATATAATAATGTGGTTTGGATTTTCTTTGTTCATTGTTTTTCCCAATGTTGAACCAAAATTGAATCTCTGGTTTAAATCCAAATTGGTCATAAAAAGGTGTTTAATTAATTATTTTATTCATCAATATTCCAGGTTGTGACGGTTAAGTTCATATCTCCTGCATTTATTGTATCCCAAACCTATCACTTATCCTTTAATTTGATAACAGTGATTTGATGATAGTTTATTTTCATAACTTGCTACCCCAGCTTCATCCCCTTGTTTACATCCCCTTCTCAAGTTTCATGAGTTTACTTAAATTAACTAAATTAAATTAAATTAACTAAATTAAATTAACTCTCTTTCATTCTTCCTTTCCTTTCTTCTTTCCCACTTTCTTCCCTTCTCCCTTCTTTCCATCCCTCTGTCCTTCCCTCCTTTTCCCTTCCTTCATTCCTTGCCTTCTGACTTCCTTCCTCCCCTCCTTCCTTCCTTTTTCTTCATTCCTGTCTCCCATCTTCCCTTTCTCCCTCCCTACATTCTTTCCTTCTTTTCTTCCTTCCTTCCTTCCTTCTTTCCTTCCTTCCTTCCTTCTTTCCTTCCTTCCTTCCTTCCTTCCTTCCTTCCTTCCTTCCTTCCTTCCTTCCTTCCTTCCTTCCTTCCTTCCTTCCTTCCTTCCTTCTTTCCTTCCTTCCTTCCTTCCTTCCTTCGCTCTTTCCTTACAAATGATAGACAGGATTTCAACATAAGTTCTTTGAATTCAAAGCCAATGCTCTTATTGCGCTACAACAGTACCTATAAAATACTTGGGAAAATAATGAGATTCTACATTCCTAAATGATAACACAGAAATTAACAAGGTTATTTTAAAGCCCATGAAAGTCTAACCCTGCCCTTGAGCCAAGTGCTGCTTAAGTCATCTTTCTTCACTACCTTCTCTCTTCTGCTTTTATTTCTCTTTTTGCTGGTTTAAACCACATATCTCTTTATTTAGGAAACATCAAATTTCTCAATTAAGAAAAAAAAGGTTATTAAAAACTCTACATCTGTGTTCTAGAGCAATGTGTGCAATCTTTTTTTTTTTTAAATTAGAAGTCAATTGGAGAAAATTTGGGGATAATATGTTTTTAGAAATTCAAGTCTCTTTCAGAGTGCTATTCTCTCAACAAATTAAAACCATGCCTTTATTGTTCTGCTTATATGAGGTAAAATTCTTTCTTAAAAATTAATTTTATAACATCTCTAGAAATTGCTACCTTTTTTTAAACCCACTGCCCATACTTGACAATCTAATTACAGGTTTTTGTAGGTATGCTGAGATTTCCATCTTGAATATAATACAGCCAATTACTCTCATTTCAGGAAACCTTACATTATTAGCAATAGTTAGCTAACTGGCACTTTAAAACTCAATAAAGTATCTCCAAAGGTCATTGGTAATTACAAACAACAAGTCATATAGCTTTGAGGAGCATAGTGTTTAAAACAGGACCAAAAAAACCCCACCTTGGTCTATAATTTAGGGGGTGCCATGTTGTCCAGACAGAGTGTCCCAAGATTCCTCCCACCTCAGTGGTTTAGAATGGTTAAGGGTTGGGTGGCCCAGACGACCAATTCATTGCTCTAAGGGATATTTGGAAGAATAATGATGCCTCTTGATGGACAGTCAAGGAGAATCAGGCCAAGGATAAAATCTTCAAGGTGACTAGGGATATCTCTGGTCCATTATCATATGTTCTTGAATTCTGAAAGAACCTAATTTACAAAATGGAAATCATAGTATCTGTCCTTCCTATTTCAAAGGTTATTATAATGATGGAATGAGAAATTAAAGGTGAAAGCCTTCAAAAAATAAAAGACATATGCAAAACTAGGGTATCTTTGTTGAATACTTTATTGTTAGCACCTTTCCATTTACATCATATTCAAAGACTTCATGGTGACCCTATTATACAAGCCTCCAATGTGATCTGAAGAATATTGGGAAATGAAAAGAAATCTTCCCTCACAAAAATGTAAGACTCCCCATCTTTGGGTGATCCTAAAAACACTACAATAATGTCTGAGGTGGGAAGAGGCTATTTTGCTTAATGGTGTCTTTTTACTCCCTTTTCTCCAAATAAACATGTTTGAGATCATTAGGCTTTAGGGGTGATATGAATATTATATATCATATAGACTGCCCTTCTCCTTGCCCATCATCAATTGATAGATGAAGAAACTGATATCAAATTTCACCCTGGATTCAAGTTCATAGCTTTTCATTCTCAATCTAGAACTCTTTTCAATATGCTACATGGAGAAGCATACAGATGATATCCAAATCCCAAACCTGGAAGTTTGGGAGAATTTTGGTGTGATTATAAGGAATACAGATGTAAGTTGGATGGGAAAATCATATTATCATATATCTAGATGTAGAATAAAGCTCAGAGGCCACCTCATCCCTCATAGTGGAAAAGGAAATTGAGTCACTGTGACATTAAGTAACTTAAGCAAGATCATACAAAATTAAGGACCAGAGGCAGGGTTTATATCCAGATCCTGTTATTCCAGAGATAGTTTTATTTCCAAGGTTCCTTCACTACTTCCTTTTATGGAAAAGATGAAAGACTACTTTTTGAAAACGAGTACAAGATATGGGGCATAGAAGCATAGATATACAATCGGGGGGTGACCTCTTCTGAAACTGAAGAAGTGGGGCAATTGTTGAGTTTTAAAGGAGTAAGAGAATGGACATTGAGGAGATCATGGAAGATGATTTCAGCCTTTTCAATAAAGAAGGTCAGGTCACCTGCTGAGAATGAGGAAGAAGAGGCTGGAACTGGGGACTTCAAGAGAAAGAAGAATTGGGGCATCAACTGCTGAGAATTTGATATTGAACAAATAACAGGTGAGTAAATGGATTGCCATGCAGCAATAAAATTTGAGGTGAAACCAGTTGCCATAACTTTGTACATTAAAATTTCATGGTTTTCTCCAATGGTGTTTCATACTCAGGAGAAGACTGTTGGAAGAGAAACTGAAATGACCATACTGGAAATTAGAGATAATAGAAAGGTAGAACATTCAATGAGTGTCTTATTCATCTCATTTCCTTATCTTAAAAAAATGATTCAAGGAATTGGTTTGTCTCTATTTGGCTTTGCTGATAAAGATACATTTGCTTATTGAGAATACTAGCATTATTACTAACCAATTAATTGTTTTTTCTTATTATAATTTAATAAGAGAAAATACCTGATGATCTTCAGAAGGAAAAAAGTCACCTCATTTTTACTGAGTTTAATTCCAGTTAACTAGAGCAATAATTTTGAGCTCTGACTAACTAAGCTACTCACATTTAGAAAATTCAGGACAGGCCTCCAAGGCATACATACTTAGGGATTTGCTTAAAATGACATTTCAGCTCAGATGGGCTAGTGGCCAGCACATGAAGAGAGGTAATTTGCCCTAACCTGCCCAGTTCCAAATTCTAGCAAACTTGGAAACAATTGGGGAAAGGCAGTTTGCCAGCCTTATGACTAGGGAAGAAAATGAGAGTTAGAAGTACATCAGGCCTATGGTAAGATTTTACTTATCCTGATTTTGGAGCAAGAGACCATAACTTTCCAGCACAAAAAAAAATAACAGCAAAATCCCTAACAGAGAGAGTGGGTATGTAGACCTCATAACTGATTTCTCTAAGTTCTGGGTATGGAGCCATAATTATTAGCAGATTCCTCAAAATGGTAGATCCTCAAAATTGGTAGCATTTCTGCCCAAATGGGAGAAATAATCTTACTGAAAGTATGCACTGACTCAGGAGGAATCCCCAAGTTCTTCAGAAGGATAACGATCTGTCCTGGAAATATATGTATCCTCAGTCCTAGTACAATGTCTGACACAAGGTAAATAAATGCTTAATAAATGCTTGATATGGCAGTAGCCCCAGAACAACTGGAACTGGTAGGCAAACAGAACTCTCTGCAGTGTGGTTCCCACATGCTTTGAGTGATCTAACCACAGAAGATTTACAGGTAAAGGACATTTTTAAATTCAAAAGTATTTTACAGTTTGCTAGAGCTAGTTATCATTAAATTCATATCACAGTCATTTTATACTGCTTAATCTTGCCTTTTAAATGCTTATCCCTAGACTAACTAAAACATTTAAACCCAGTTTTCAAGGATCTGAATTTTTCAGTTTTCTCTTTGAGAGTTATTAGTGATTTAAAAAAAATCCATATTTGGCTTCTTTCTCTCATCACTGTGTCTGTACTTAGGAACTATGGGTGAAATTTAAAGCAGCCTAATCTAAGTATGAGATGGTAGAGTTTTGTTTGGAGTAGGGAGGCATAATCATATCGTACATAATAATGCTAAACACAAATTACTTTGGAGTATTCTAATTTTTAAGCACTTTTTATGCTCTTTATTAGATAGAATAATGATATATAGCTCTATTTTATAAACTTTTAAAGAATGTTCCAAATACCTTCATGCAGTATTTTTAATAGCTAAAAAACTTCACTGAAGTTTTTTGTAAAAGACATCCTGTATTATTTATTGCTGAGCATTCAGCTAAATGCCATGCTTATTCCTTGGTCATTGGAATTGGAGGGAATAGGATTACTCAAGGGAAAACTGGCATTCTAACAAATTTCTCCTCAACATTGTTCATTTACAAACTTTAAAGACATAGTAAGATGAATGAAGTAGATGGTGGCTCCACCCCACCCCCACCTCCCAAGGAATTTTTACTGCTTGCTTCTGTTCAATGCATGAGGGGCCAAGGGTTATAGAGCTGTTCTCAAGTGGGAACACCTGCCCCTCTTGAGACTTTATTTATATGGGGCCATATTTTCATCCCTTCTTAATCCCCTGGTGTCCATTGTCATATCCTCAAACTGAGAGGTACTTTAACATAATGCCCATTGTAGATGAAAAAGGGGCATGTTTCAGTCATGTGCAACTCTGGTTTGTTCCGTTTTGCATGGCCTGAAACAGCTCATTAAGGCTTCATGGTAGAAATTGTTGGTATTTCAATAAAACAAGCTTTAGTTCTCAGCATTACCCTAGACTGAAATCTAGGGGCAAACACATAGATCCTCTTGTTCACGAAAACGACAACCTTGCATTTCATTTCCCCAACAAATGAGAATCTGTCCCCATCAAGCCATTCAGTTAGAACTATTATCTTCTAATATACTTTTCTTATCTCTCTCCTTCTTTTCTTCATTATATACTTTGAAGGTGGTCTGGTGGAATTTGGTTTCAAACATTTTTTTAGCTTTAAAAAGTCTAGAAAAAGCTTTTGACCCTGGAAAGCATTTTAATGCTAGTGGCAAACATTGATTAAAAAAAAAAGCTGTCACCCATTTGAGACAATCTTCCATCATAGAAATCTCTTTAGAATTATTTAGAACATCCTAGCCCTGACAATATTTTCCAAAGTCTCCATTTTTTTCATGTATTTTTTCATTTTTTTAAAGCAATTGGGGTTAAGTAACTTGCTCAAGGTTACACGGCCAGTTATTTCTGGGTGTGGTGCTAAGTATCAGAGCCCGGATTCAATCCCAGGTCATCCCAACACTGGGGCCAGTGTTCTTACTCGCTGAGCCACCTGGCCGCCCCTGTTTTTTCATTTTAGGATGGGGGAAACAATTGTTTTTTCTTTCTAGTGTTTTCTCCTCAAGAGGTAACTGCTTTTAAGTAGAAGAGGATGAAGACTTATCTTTTTTATACAGACTATGAGTCTGGCTACTTTAGTAGAGGCATTAGAAGAACAAGAGAAAGGCATAGGAGATATCTATTGCTGACCAAAAACAGGGTCATAGGATCATAAATTTGTTTCTGGGACTTAGAAGTGATATAATATAGATGCCTTTTTATAAATGAGAAAGCCCAAACCTACAGAGGATAATTGAGTTGCCCATATTTATTTGAGTTTAAACACCATAGGTAGGATTTGAACTCAGGTCCTCGGATTCCAGTGCCAATACTCTTTTAAAGTATTATGCCGCTTCTCAAATTTCTATGAATTAAATCCTATTAATGACCAGGTAGCAAGGATTTCTAGAAATAGTTGACTTGAATAATGAGACACTTCCATGTTTTTCCTCTCTGTTACAATATGCAACATATACTCTTAAAATACTTTAAAAGATATACAGTGAAACATTTTCATGGAGCAGGGTTAGGCAAGGACTCACATCTTCTTCCTCAGTCTGTGTTGGGTACAGAGAAGATCTCATCTAAAATGAAGACATTTTGGTGGCTAAAATTCAGGAGGCATTTTTAATGAGGTAAGTCCTATGCCTCTGTGGTTATTGAAAAGGGAATGGGAAAGGAACAAACATTTTTTAAAGCAATAGGTGCCATTATTGCCACCATTTTACAGGTAAGTAAACTAAGGTAGATAGTGATTAAGTGATATGCTAGGGTCACACAACTAGAAAGTGTTGAAGGCAGAATTTGAATTCAGGTCGTTCAAGAATTTGAACTCTGAAGGATTACAGGAAGAGAAGGGAATGGAGTCTAATTCCCTTAATTTTAGAAGTGCATACTGAGACCCAAAGGGGCCAAAACCACATAGGTAGAAAGAGAAATAGGGGCAGAAGAAAGGTGCACTGACTCGAACTCAAGGGTTATTTCCACCACACCATGCTCGAGCCTCTGAGTTTCTGATGGTGGTCTTCCTCTTCACAGATGACTCCCAAATCTCACCTCTAGCCCTGACTTTTCTTCTTAATTCTTGTTCCTTCCTCTTTAATTCTTTCCCCCCACCTCAAACTCGGCATGTCTAAAATGGAGCTTATCTTCTTGCCAAACCATCAGGAGCCCAGGTTTTCTTATACACATTACTACTACCCACATTTTCCCAGACACCAGACTTAAAATTTTGGCATCATCTTGGATATGTACTTTTCGCTTCAATCATAGTCACCTAGTCTCTCTCTCCCATTCCGTATAAATGTCCAACCTTTCATACAACCTTTCTAAATATTTTTATTCTTGACCTCCTCCATATCAAAAATTTCAGAATAGATGTTGATTGCCCTGTCTGCCTCTATGTGGAACTCCTAAGTGCACATCAGGAATTCATCCAGACTTTTTAGTCCAGCATTATTTAAAATTTTCAAAACTGTTGTGTGCAGCCCATCATCTGATTTCCTCAGCAGCCGTTGTCCTTTCCTGCTCTCTCATATTCCCTGGGTTATAGTATATTTAACATTGTGTTTCCTCTCTAAATTTGTCTGCAGATGTTGTGGCTAATAAAATACAAGGAATCAGCTGCATATATCCTTTGGTTGGAACAAATCCATTGGCTCATAGAAATCTCATTTATCATATTTTAAATCTCAGTATTCTTGGCAAGAGTTCGTCAAAAATGTAGGTTTCTAACTAATCCTGGAAGCATTTAGTCTCAATCCATGTCGTGAACCAAATTTCTATGAGGCCATTTTCATTATTTTCCTAGAACACAGTTGGTGTTTAATAAATGTTGTTAAATTGAATCGAACTGTTTCTTATTGCAGGCTTAAAGAGTGCTTTCCCTTATATTTAAAAATTCCTAGATAAGGGTATTAATGATTGGATGAAGGGGGAATTGTCCCCCCACACACACACACATTGTCTTTTTTAACCATGAAATTTACTAGCCTCCTTTTATTACTTCCTCTCTCCAAGGGTCAGACATGTCTTAAGAAGATTTTTCCCCCAGGTGTGTGGAGCAGGGATTGCAAAGGAAAGAGAATGGAACAAGAGAGAACCATTAAGAGGATGGCCTAGGTGAGAGGTTATGGACTTCACTTGCCTCATCTATAAAATGTGGAGGTTGGTCTCAATGACCTTTAAGGTCCCTTATAGATCTTAATCCAAGATCTCATGATTTCCATGATGCAAATGCAGGTGAAATACTTTATCAGAGAGCAACTAGAGAATAAGGAGGAGATAATTCCATTGTACTTTACCCTGGTCAAGGCACATTTGGGTCTACAAACTATATTTTAGGAATGACACTAAAAAAAACAAAAACAAAAAAAAACAAAACCAACCAAACCAAACCAAAATAACCAACAAACAAAAAGTTAGAGAAGTATCCAGAGGATAACAATCATGCCACCAGAATGGTGAAAGGACTATTGTTCACTCATGATGGAGAGAGATGTCTACATTCAGAGAAAGAACTAGAAAGAACAGAGTTTGAACGTAGATTGAAGCAAACTACCTTCTCTCTTTCTTTTTCTTGTTTGGTTTTGTTTCCTTTTTCTAATTGTTCATCCCATCCTTTACAATCCTTCTTTATAACCTGGCTAATGTCTAATATGAAAGTATTTGCAGATCCTATACTTGATTGCATGCTGCCATTGTGGGGGGAGGAGGGGAAGGAGGGGAAAAAAATTGAAACTCAAGGAATTGTGGAGCTGAATCTTGTAAACTAAAAGTAAACAAACAAATTAATAAAGACCAAAAATTAAAAAAAGAAAGGACTATTGTTCATGCCATATAAGTATTGGTTGAAAGAAAGAGGGATAGAGAGAGGAAGAATCATAGGAATAATAATAACTATCTTAAATAAGTTAAGGGCTTTTGAGGATGAGGAAATAGACTTGTCCTGTTTGGCTCCAACAGGTGGAAGTTAGAAAGAGTCAAATTTAACCTTGATATCACTAGGAAAACAACAGTTAATAATTGAAGACAGCTGAAAGTGAAAATGGGTACCTTTGGATATACATAGAGTTCATAGATTTAGAAATGAAAGGGATTATAGAGGTTATGTATTTTGATCCCCTCATTTTACTAATGAGGGATCTGAGGCCCAGAGAGTTTAAGGGACTTGTCCAAGGTCACACAGATTGAAAGTGGCAAAGGTAGGATTTGAATGCAGGTGCTCTGATTCTGATTCTACTACAAGTAGTGTGTCCTTACATTATAGATCTTCAAGCAAAATCTGGATGACCACTTATTTTATCAAAGTGTGGCTTAGGGGTATCTTATTGTGAGCACAGAATGGATTAGATAAATTATAATAAATAAATTCCTAAATAAAATTCTTTTAAAGATGAAGATCTAAATTTGTGATAATGAAGAATTGCATGTATTTTGTATTATATGTGTTGTTCATAAGTGCCTAGTTCATGTGCTTAAAAAAAACAAATTAGTCATTACTTTATCCAGTTTCTAGAATTTCCTCTTCTACTTTTCCCCTTGTTTTTCTAATATTCTCATATTTTCTGTACTGGTAATGACTCTGCATGTCGGACTTCAGTTTATTTTCTTGTCCTTAGTTCCTTCTCTCATCCATAGATGAGTAGTTGTTCTTTTTGGCTGCAGCAGCTGCAAGGAGGTGATGTGTATTACTTTCTAACATCTGGACCATAAATGTCTCCCCAGATCGCTACAAGTGGCATATATACCTTAAGCACCTCCTATTGCCTCCACCTGGAAGAAGAGGAGGCTTGTATAAATCAAGAGAGAAAAGCTGGTAAGAAAATCACTGGATGTGTTTTCTTCACGTCAGGGATTTGTAAGACGGTGCCATAAATCCAAGAAAGAAAGCACACTGTCCACGTTAAAAGTAACAGACAGCTGTGAATTATGGGGTTGTGGGTCTATTGTGCTATTCAAGTGATATTACACAGCAAAGCAGCATAGGTTGTGGGGAACTCCTCCTTCCAACTCTCTTAGAACCTAAGATCTGATTTCAGCCCCCAACTCAAAATGGTATTGTGTTTCTCATGTAAGAAATACATCTGTTTTTATAGGAAATAGATCTGTTTTAAACATCTCCTGTTTAGATAGAAACTGAGTAGCCTTTAATGACATATTCCATCATCTCTTCCTTGAATTGCTGTTAGGAGAGAGTTTTTTGATTGTTTGTTTTTAAATTATCATCTGAATGACTGTTTCAGTCATGGTGCAGAGTTCCCCCAGTCAAATCTTCCTTTTATTTTCCTTAAAAGCCATGGGAAAGTCTGTTTTTTCTTCCTGCCCACTCCTCCCTCTCCTCAACTGTGCTACCATCTTCACCCTTCTCCCAATTACTTTGGTGTTAACACAACTAGAACAAAATATTATAACTAAGCTTCAGAATGATTTAAAACTCACCATATACTCAGGCTAGCTTTTAGCTGCTAATCATTCCTCATATTTTTATTCAAGTAATAAAGCAAAAATGGCTTTGAAAAAAGAAAAAAAAAACATCCCTTGCTTAAACTAAAACAGGAAAGTACAATTCTTAGCCAGGAGGCAATTTTCTGAAATTGGTCTCTGAGAAGGGCACTTTAAGATTTGGGACTATATTGATAGAACTAAAAATGTTGTTCAAAGGAGATAGTGAATTCTAATTGTATGAAGAAAGCAGTGGGGAAATTTTATAGCAAAGTATTGAAAATCAAATCTATTTTGTATTCTTTCTTTTTAAAGTTTTACATCTTTATTACTCTACATTACCAAGAGTACAGTTTAAAGCACAGAATGACATATTTCTCCCAAGAACATCCTTAGAACCAGACATCCTAAGCAATTGCTAAATCTCATGGAGAGCTCAGGTGACATCAGTCTAACTTGAGTTCAATAGTGCAATAATTTTCATTAGGAGCTGATAGTTTGGTGTATAGGAAAGCATCTGATGCAGTTTCTTTCAGAATGATATAGTAGGAAAAATCCTACACTTTGAAATCAGCACATTTGGCTTCTAGTCCTGAATCAGTTCTGCCATCAACTATCATTGGACCAATCACTTCTCCTAACTTTGGAATGAGAGAGTTAGGTTTTTTCTAAGGAATTCTTGACCTGGGGTCTATGTACTTTTTTGTTTGAATATTTTTGATGACTAAAATTGGATATAATTAGTTTCCTTTGCACTCCCAAGTATTTTATTCACTCAAAAACATGATTCTGAGAAGGTATCCATAGGATTCACCAAATGGAGTCCTTGACATGCAAAAATGTTAAGAACCTCTGTATTAAAGTATTTCTTAGGTCTCTTTCCAATTCTAAGTTTCTATTACATTTAACTAAGAACAATTCTTCTTTTGTATCAAAATGCTTCTCAAACTTTTCTGCCATTCCTGGAAATATTGAGTTCTACTCTTGAGATTCACTGGGGTATGGAAGTGACCCTAAGCTCTCAAAGAATACAAGCTCTGACAGTCCCTGCTAAGTTGCAAAGGTTTTGAAAATGAACTTGATGATGGACTATTTTTTCTGTTATTGAAGGAACAGGTTATCTAATTTCGGGGTTCATTGCATGGTTGAATGTAAAATTATAAATATGTTTGGGCCACAGAATCTCTCAAAGGTCATCTACTAAGTTATAGATGCTGAAAGTACTGACTTGTATGTGTTTACCATACTTAAGAGTTCAACTCTATTTTCAAATGTCCATTTGGTGGACGTATTTTATGGCATATGTAATTTATATTATACACATATTATAAATGTCAGTTTTCATATTTAATATTTTAGGTGGGGAAATTTGAATATACTGTTTCTTCATGAAACCTTAGTCATTCTGTATATAAATAATCCCAAATCTATATGAATGCAATGAGGTTATTATTGGACTGAAAGAAAGAAATATGAAGAATTCAAAGGAACATGGGAAGACTTATATGAACTGATGATACAGAATGAAAAGAGCAATACAAAGAACCATATACACAATGACTCATGTTCAGTTGTTTTCCAGTCACTTCCAACTCTTCATGACCCCATATGCGGTCTTGTCAAAGATCCCGAAGTGGTTTGCATTTCCTTCTCCAGCTCATTTTACAATTGAGGAACTGAGACAAACAGGGTTAAATGACTTGACCACAGATGGCCACACAGCTAGTTAGTGGCTATGGCCATATTTGAACTCAGGAGAATGTGTCTTCCTGACTTCAGACCAGATGCTCTATCTACCCCACCACTGATACAATAATGTAATGGAGACAGCAGTAAAACCATTGCCAAACTCAGCTTAGAATGAACCAATTCCCTGATGGTATTTTTTTTAGTATGTGATAATTGGTGGGGAGGATATGTGTGCCCCACACTCCCATTGTTGGGAAACAAATTTGATGCTAAAAAATTCACAAATGGTTCATGAAGGGATCTTAGAAATCCTAGAGTATAACCCCTCATTTTACAGATAAGGAAACTGAGACTCAAACTGATCTTCTGAGAGTGACAAGTTAAGTAATTATCCAAGGCAAGAGTGGAAGCAGGACTTCCTGAGTCTAGGTCCAGCACTCGACACCATCACATTATGCTGTCTCTCTGAGTTATTAATTTAGTGGTGGGAAAGAACACCAAGGTCCCATCTTCTACAGTTTGGGAGACACACTGACAATTGATGTAGAATGCAGTGGTTCTTTTTAAAGCCTTTCCAAGTCCTCTAATCATCATCTCCTTCTGACCTTGATATTGTAGCCTAATCCTTTACCCTAAAGACCAATGAACTTGAAAAGTCCTATTTCAGTCTTACTTTTAGAAGTATTCTAGGGGAAAAATAAAAATGGTTCCAAGATCGGTTTTCAAAATAGGTTTTGAAGCTGGCTGAGATGCTTGGGGTTAAGAATGAAAACAGATCCTCTTACTCAGACAGGCCAGTTTTTCCCAACTGCCTATTTCTCAAAATTGAGAGTCCATTTCAAACTCTTTGGAAGCATTTGAAGGCCAGGCCAACATGTAGATGATGCAACCGTAATAGGACAAATCTGTTTTCTGCAGAATATATCCACTGTTCTCCTTTCATAAGAGAATGTAAATCTTATATGGGAGCTAGGGTCTCCAATGACAACACCAGTAATCTGTTTTATAGATCTTCTGCCCATGAGTAAGCCCTACTCAACAGTTGCCTCATGACTTTTAATTAGGGTGAAATTGAATGCAGCCCTTCCCCCACCCCAGCCACATCTCCCCCATAACTCCCTCTGCATCGTTGAAAGACTGATGAAAAGAGGTTGAATTTGCAAACCTGACTGCTCAGCATTTCTTCCAAGCCATATTTTCTCAAGCTCTTTTAATGGCTAATCAGCCGTTGGGAACGCGTGTATTTTCCTTATCCCTCATTGCTTTCTGTCTTGGTGATGTCATTCTTCTTTACCTAAGCTTCCATCTTTGTTGAATGCTATTATTAGCATGCATATGGTTAAGGCCAACAGTGCTTGTAATGTTTTCTTTGTAATGTCATGAATAAGGCTTAATTGTTCATGTCCTTTCAATAGGCTTTCTGAATAGACATTTTTATTAACCTAACAACTTTGAAAATAGCTGTCTCAAGGCAAGGAGAAGTAGTGATGGGGGGGTGAGTTTGCAGTGCTTTGGGAAGGGGGGAGGCAATAACCCTTCTCTCCTCAGAAACAGACAACAAACAAAGCTTTAAGAACACAGGGCTTTCTTGAACAGAACGTGACTAAACTTAACTCATTTAATCCTGGGCCCCAGGGTAGGAGGGGGGGTGCACATCCCCAGTTTTATGGGGTATAAGGTTCTTTTCTAGATTTTCAATAGGCCACCTGAACCCACAGCAACTCCAGGCAGATTTGTCTGCACTCAGATGCACACGTACACAAAGAGAATGAGGCCATTGTTGGGGGCTTGTGTTCAGCAGTGTGTAGGAGAAGAGTCACATGAGAGATCAGTTTCTCTGACAAACTTTATTTAGTGGGTACCTGTAGAACATCAAGTCTGTCTGTCTCTCTCTTTTTTTAATGCTTAATGCAGCCAAATGCTGAGATTACATTTTAATGGGAAACTTAATAGACGTTCTCAGGGGTAGGATTTCTGTGTAAACACATGTGTATGAACAGATGTCCCTTATCTGATCTGAGCTTGACACTCTGAAAAAGTAAAAAGGGTCTCCTGAGTGCTTGGTAAGTAGCATGCTTGCAAAAGTCAATATTCAAATATTCCACTTGATAATACCTGCAAAAATAAAAAAAATAAAATAAATGAACAGTGTCCATCATACAAGGACCTCAGAGTAAAATTCAGTATATTTGCCATAATTTATACAGTATTGAAAAAAATAATTTAGTAGGTAATAAATGACTTTGCTTTTTTACTCTGACCTATCTAATGAATTCATGCATACATTATTTTGTTTGATTTTCATAGCAATCTGATGATATGGGGTGAATTCCCTATTGAATTTTATCATTGGAAAGTCCCTTAGATTAATACACACATTTAAAATATGGCAAAACTGAGGCTCAGAAATGGTTCATCTGATTGGAAGTCAGGGCTTACCCCAAGTTAAAGCAGCAGGGGTTGCTGCAGCCATGGGGAATCTGAAGGCTAAGGCTAGCTGGCTAACTGAGCATGAAAGGAGGTGAAGGACAGGTGGTTAGCCCCAAGCTGCCTTCCTTGGTATGCAAACTCCCTACCAAAGGCATTTATCACAGTTGTTCCAGTGAAATAGTCAGTTTCAATGAATGAATTCTTTTAGTTTAAGAAGGGATTTTTTTTCTTTTAAAATTGATCTGGATGTTTCTTTATTTAAAACAAAAAAGGTTGTTCTCTCTGGAGGTTTTTAAGTCATAGGAAATGTCTCCCTTGAATCAGGCATAACAAATGAGAGGTCATTTTATATCCTTTCTCTTTTGTTGTCTTGTCTACAAAAATTACCTCCTTTGCTTCTGAATGAAGAAGTTTCACCTACAGTTATTCCAAGCAAAGTAGAACATGCATTTGATTAGACTAGCTAACTTCTGTGTTTCCATCCATCAGCAGAGCTGACTTATCAGGACATGCTAGAATGGTGATGGCCCCATTGACAAAGCTGGCAACTCATTTTCCCAAATGACTTTATATTATTATGTGACATTACACGAACTATATCCTTTACAAGCAATGCAATATATCCATGATGTAGGGAAGTCATTTTTCTTTCCATGTATGAAGGAATGAGAGGCATAACAGCCATGGATCAATCATTCTTCCCCGTCTGTTTTCCCCAAAGAAAACAGATTTTGTGGCCACTGACTTTAGCTGCTCTTCTTTTGGCACGTTTTTTGTTGTTGATGATGTTATTTAGTCATGTCAGACTCTTCATGGCTCCATTGGGGATTTTCTTGGCAAATATTATGGAGTGCTTTGCTATTTCCTTCTCCAGTCCATCTGCTAGATGAGGAAACTGAGGCAAACAGGGATAAGTGATTTTCCCAGGGTCACTGAGCTAGCAAGTATCTAAAGCCAGATTTGAATTCAGGTCTTCCCAACTCTAGGCTAGATGCTTTATCCACTTCACCACTTAGGTGCTCTAGGATCTTTGGCTTCCTGAAATCTTTCCCATCTGTCAAAAACATATGTTATGGGGCAGCTAGGTGGCATAGTGAGTAGAGCACTGGCCCTGAAGTCAGGAAGACCTGAGTTCAAGTTCGGCCTCAGACACTTGACACACTTACTAGCTGTGTGACCTTGGGCAAGTCACTTAACCCAATTGCCTCTCCTTCCCTGCCCCCCAACAAAAAAAGATACGTGTTACCAGGACATTGGACCTGGAAGGACAGGGTCATAGTATCTAAACCTGTGGGTTTAGAGCAGTAAAGGGTCTTAGAGGTAGAGTCCAACCCCTAGATTCTAGAGATTGAGAAAACAAGGCTTAAAAGGGGTTAAATGACTTGTCCAGGGGCATACAGGAAGTGTCTGAAGTAGGATTTGAAACCCTGCTTTCCTGACTTTTGAATCTAATTTGCTGCAC
The DNA here is from genome assembly GCF_028583685.1 of Petaurus breviceps papuanus. Classification (NCBI taxonomy): domain Eukaryota; kingdom Metazoa; phylum Chordata; class Mammalia; order Diprotodontia; family Petauridae; genus Petaurus; species Petaurus breviceps. Next base: position 1,548,955 of record NW_027185896.1, read on the forward strand.
CATACTACCACTACAAGGCAGGCAGAGTCGGGGTGTACCTCCCGGATCATGCAATTCCATTATTTGTTCTTTCATTTCGTATATGAGGCCTAGAGATAAAATTAATTCATCACAGTTACCCATTTAATAAATTATAGGATCAGAATTTGAACACAGGTCTTAAAACTCCAAGTTCAGTGATCATTTCTTTTGGTGAAATTTTAAGTAAAATGAACTTTACTCAACTGAAACACATCAACTTTAAGTAAACTGAAACTTTCCTTGCCATTAGTCCCTTTCAAAGTAGTGGGATTGAGATCCTTTGAGAGATATCTCTGGCCTTATAAATTGTATGCATATACGTGTTACTTGGACTTTTTCTGACAATCTTATGAGGAGGGTAGTATATCTATCCTTATCAGTTTTTATAGATTTTTTTGAATTTTATCACTGGAAAAGGCTTAGATACTTAGTCCAATGCAATCATTGTCAAGATGATGAAATTGGACAACAGAGAAGTTAAACTAAACTTCAAAGACACAGAACTCAGGCTAGAGCCCCTATCCCTGCCTGCCATTCAACTACATCCCATCAGTCATTGAATGCTAACAGGTTTCAAATCCTTCCTTTCTTTTCTGTAACCTTGTTACTGGAACTTTGCTATAACTCCTTAACTGGTCTGTTTGCCTCCAGCTTCTTTCTGCTCTTCTCTCCCTTTCTCCCTCCCCATACAATTTCCTGCCTCCTTATTGACTATAATAGTCTCCCTCCTTACTTCTGCCCCTGGGAATACTTGAGTCCCTTTCAAGGATCAATTCAAGTGCTGCCTCCTCTAAGTGGCCTTTCCTGATTCACCTACTTATTAGTGGCCCCTTCCCAGATTACTTTCGCTCTTTACTTCCCAGAACTGAGCAATATACCTGGCATGCAATATAAGTTTACTTAAACCTTGATTTGATTGAAAATTCAATTGAATCAAGTTGAATTGAATCCTTTACCTTGACAAATTTATCTTTTTATAACATTGACTTGGACCCATAAAAACTTACTAAAAATTCTTCATTCATTCCTCTCAGCATTTAGGTGAAGGCAAATATTTCTCAGTATGGCATACCATGTTCATATTATTTCTTACCACTCTCCTAATCAAACTGTCCATTCCCACTAATATGCTCTACCACTGTCCCCTGCATGCATATTTCACTTTCCTATTTCTGAATGTCCCATCTTTACCCTCCCTTCCCCTATCTATCCACACCATATACTTTTTAATTTTAAAGACAATTCAGATTGATCTTTCTTTGTGACGTTGTCCTGGCCTATTTCTGTTTACCAACTTTCTTTATAGAATCTGTACAATTCATTTGCCAAATGATCATGTGGGAGTTAGATTAGATGACCTCTGAGGTCCCACAAAGCCCTAAATCTATGCTCTCACTTTATTGTAAAATTTCTTGCATTTATATTGACTCTTTCCAACTAGATCTTAAACTTCTTGAAAGCAGGGATTAGTTCTAATACTAATCCTCAGATGGTTGGTATGTGGAGTATTGAATAGAAAAGGAAGAATCAACACAACAAATATACTTCCTACTAACGGTGAAATAGGATGCCATTGTTGATAATGTGGTTGACAGTGATAGTGATTGTAGTTTCCAGTTCAAGCATAATCTTCATATGTGTGCAATATGCCAGTAATTGTTGAAAAACATGGAAAAAGCCGTCAGCTTAAATTCAAAAGTGCCATCTTTTGTTGGTCCAAGCGTTGTGGGTTTCCATCATATGTGTGGTCTTCCCCCCCCCCTCCACACACACACTGTATTTGACTATTTCTTTGGGGTGGCCAAAGTCAGGAGGACCCAAGTTCGGCTCTGGCCTCAGGCACTTAACACCCACACAAAAAAAAAACTACCCCTGTAACCCTGGGCAAGTTACTTAACCCCAATTGCCCTCCAAGAGGCAAAAAAAAAAGTGCCATCTTTGAATGTGAAAATAAATGACAACTATATGTATGGTATACAATAATATGCTGCTAGAAAGTGAGACAGGTAGGTATCTACAGGGAGAAAGGAAGGCAGAGTGGAGAGATAGAGAGAGAGATAGAGACACATAGAGAGAGACAGAGAGAGAAACAGAGAGATAAGAGAGACACAGAGAGAAACAGAAACTTGTATAAATGCTGTAAGGATCAGTAGATTGAAATAGTTCAAGAAGACCACATAGAATGACCAGTTTGAGCTGAATCTTTAAAAAAGAGAGGAGAGAAGAGAGATTACTAGAATAAATAGGTAATTTTTTATAAAGTTCACATATGTAGATATATGTCTGTGTTTATGTAGAATCCAATGTTCTCTCATTCATCCATACATTTGTGCACAAATACACCCATATACACACACCCTTAATCTCTCTGTCTCTTTTTCTGTCTCTCTGTCCCTCTATCTGTCTCTGTTTGTCTCTCTGTCTCTGTGTCTCCCTCTCTTGTCTCTCTGTCTCTCTGTCTCTGTTTCTTTCTCTGTCTCTCTCTCTTCTTCAAAGGCTACTAGCAGATAGTGGATTATGTGTTTTCTTCACCACAATGTCGTTTTGAGGAAAGGGGCCTGGGAATATTCCCTATGAAGAAGTGAGCTTGAATCCTCTTTCCACCATGTATGAGCTCTGTGTGATCCTAGGCAAGTCACATAACCTCTCCAAGGCTTAGATTTCTTAGTATATTAAAAATAATAATAAAATCTGGAGTACCTTCTTAATAGATTATGTAGATCAAATGAGATAATCTATGCAAAGTAGTGTGAAATTTACATAGCAATCATTATCCTTAAGTTGGGGAGGGAAGACAGTTGAATCACAGAATTTTATCTCTTGAAGAGACCTTAGCTATCTCTCATTTTGCAGCTCAGGAAACTGAGACCCAGAAAGGAAATAACTTGTCTACAATTATACACATAGCAGAAGAATTAGTATTATAATACACTTTGAATAGGGTGTAGTATTTATGTCCACTTAATTATCTATGAAACTACTCTCTGCCCACCTCAACCATTCCCCCAAATCACAGGATCAAAGAATTGGAAAGGATTTAACAGATTATCTAATGCAAGACCTTCATTTTACATTTGAGGAAAGTGAAACCCAGGGATCTGGAGTGACTTGTCAAAGGTCACAAAGTGTCTATGTGGCTGAAGTAGGATTTGAAGTCTTGTCCTCTGTCTTCAGGTCAAACACTTTGGGCACCATGTCATCTTGTCTTTCAGCCCATTTATAATTCCTCAAAGAGTTTGAAAAATGTTCATTTCAGATGTGAATATACATTAAAAAATGTCCATTAGTTTAACATATGACTTTTTTTATCCAAGAAACTGTCCAACTGGACAATATCTGGATAAAAACAACAACAACCAGAAATTAAACTCAATTTAATAAATATTAATCTATGCAAAGCAACACGGAGCAAAGATGATTAAATAGCAAAATGTTTTTCCTCAAATTGTTTAGACTAAATCTCATCTTTTATAGAGTGGTTTTCCAATATTCAAATGGGAAAGAAAGAATATACATTTCTTTTTAAAATGTGAATGAGGAAACATTATGATTGGTAATATAATATTTGTTAGGTTGCAATGGATGAATCTTACATTTTTTTAATTTCTCCAATTATTTCTCCATCATAAGTGTTTAATTAAACCTGGCATGGCAGAAATGTATGCACGTTGTATAATGTTACCTTAAATACAAAAGTAATAGCTTAAAAAAAGAAACTATAATCCTAGAAACTAGAAACTAGAATTTGACAATTTGCTATAGCAAAAGCAGCAACAAAAATCAATCAATAAACACATATTAATCCCCTATTGTGTGCCAAACATTGTGCTAATTTCTATGAATAGCAACTGAATTTGAAATTTTATGATTATAGGGGACTTCTTGGATGAAGAAATTCAGTCTGCCAATGTAGGTCAGCACTTTCTCTGCAACCTGTATTTTTAGATAGATGTCTGGGTAACTGAGAGGTTAAGTGAGTTGCCCATGGTTGCAGAGTTGATATAAGTCTCATTCGGAATCTGAAGCTATCTTCTTAGCGTGGGGGCCTCTTCTCTATCCACTACTCTTTTTGTCTCTCCAGACTCTATCAATGATGTCTTTGTGTCAATAGCACTTACACAGGACCTGGCACACATCACAGAATTAGCAAATGATGATTGATTGATATACTCATGTTCAATGGGCCAGCCAACTTGGCATATTTGCTATTTTTCATAGGTGGAATTCCATTTTCCATCTGTTTTTGCCTGGAGTGTATTGGCATATTATCTACACCTCTCAGAATCCCTAGTTCTCTTCAAAGCTCAGTACTCTTCTGAGATTGGAGTAAGTGGTCATGGGTTTGAGAACCATTCTACTGGTTACACAAGTTTGGACAAGGTTGTTTTTTACTTTGAGCCTCAGTTTCCTCACTTGTAAAATGGGCATAATATTAATCTTTTATTATTTCATATAGTTGTTAGGAGGAACAAGTAAGAGAATGTACATAAAGTTGTATGTAAGCACTTTTTAATCAGAGGGACCCCAAGAGCAGATGTTTTAATGAAGTCTGAGTGCTAGGACTGATGTAGTCTTACAGGATGACAAGGTTCTTGGGACATCATGACAGAATCCAAAAGATGATGACTGATGATGATGATGATGATGGTGATGATGGTGTTTATTGAACATTTCTTTGAGATTTTTAAGGTATTTTACATACTCCAGTTATCCATTATTATCCAGTTACATATTTTGTATTTTAATGTCTTTCTTGGTATTTTTATGTGATCTATACAACATAGTAAACTCAAATACCATATGATGATAGTACCTTTTAAATTAACTTTTGGGGGAATATCACAATTTTAATACAATCGAATGTTAAATTCGATATCAGTTTGAAAGCTACTTTTGCTGACTACAATAGCCAAAAAGTTCATCGTTAAATGTGGCTTGCCTCCTGGTGATAAATTTCCCCAAACTCAGATTGCAAAGCAGATGGAGTCTATTGTTGACAACCTGAAACAAAGACTGCCAAAACAGCAAAAACTAGGGTCTTTTAATTGAGGCAAGAGAATTTCAATTCAGGGTCACCACAGAGCGCCAGGGCAGTGGAGTGCCTGAGAGGGGCAGAAAGGGCAGGGTTTAAATAAAAGCAGATAGATAATCTCGGGAAAGGCACAACCTTGGGAACCTGGTACATAAGTTGTTTTGTATAACAACCTAAAGTCCATAGAGAAGGCTGGGGAAGACTTGGGGATGGGTTGACATCTGGTCATAACAAAGATTTTTTTTTTTCTCTTTTCTTTTTTGAACTGATTTTCATAGTTCTTTTTTAACTGGTTTTGGTCATCCTCAGGTAATTGGTAGCTCTGGGATCAGGCCTGGTGAACTATATTCAACACTTGCACCATACTAAAATCCTTTCCATTATGGTAGATGCACAGAAATTACATTCCACTAGCATAGTCTTTGAGAGCCTAAGATTACCTCACTGTAACAAAGAAGTATTGAAATAGGGCATTGTAGAAGGATATCATTTATAATAAATATATGGATCTCTTTTTGTCTCTCTGAAATAGAAAAAAAAAGCACACATAACAATAATGTGTGGGTGGTGCTGTCACTACTGAATGGAATAACATTTGCTGAATCCTTTCAAACTGATGCAAGCAATGAATTGTTACCGAATTGGCTATTAACAATGCCTAACTGGCTTGAGGTAATTATCTGAGGAAGCTGGGTTAGGGGTGGGGAGAGTGGCATCTGGAAAGAATGATGAGGAAATGTAGTTTTCAGAAGAGTTTGGGGAAACTGTGAATTTGGGCAGGAATGATTGTGACTTGGGGGATAATGGTCAGCATTTGGGAGGACAAGGGAAGCAAACAAAAGGCAATTTTCTGCAGGCTGGGCTTTGTCACCGGAGGCAGCAAAAGAAGGAATGATGCTAGGGTGGGGTAGAATGGAAATAATTTGAAGTGGAGTAGGAGTGTGGGAGAAAGGTCATAGGGCAAACCACAGGGAAACACATAGGGAAAAAAAAAACTAAATTAAAAGAGGAAAAAAGAAGCTGAACTGGAATAGAAATGAATTCAAAGATCCAACCAAGAACACAATATAAGCTGAGACTTCCAGGCCAAAAAAACCTACAAACAAAAAGGCCACAAAAGAGCACAATGACCTATTGTTATCAAAAAATTCTAAGGGAAATTAAGTAGGCCATTTTCAAATCCTTGGAGGGGAAAAATTCAAGGGAGAAAGTAGGCTCATTCAGAAAAATAGACTTGGTTTTGTTTCTGAAAATGTTGACGCATTGTTTTTAGTAGGGCTTTGCAGATTTTTTGAAGAACTTGGAGAGAGCCCATTCACCCTTATGGTCTTATTACCTAGATCTTCTTTCATAGGTGAAAAAAATGGGGAGAGGCAGTGAGGTATGAGAGAAAAAGGCTTTGTTTGGAGTTAGCAGGCATGGGTTTGAGAACCATTGTACTGGTTATATAAGCTTGGACAATTTTTTTTTTTGTAACTACTTTGAATGTCAGTTTCCTCACCTGTAAAATGGGCATAATATTAATCTACCCTTATATTTCATAGAGTTGTTGGAAGGTACAAGTAAGTGAATATACATAAAATAGTATATAAACACTTTTAAACCTTGAAACACTTTATAAGCATATTACTAGATTGTGAGCACCTCAAGAACAGGGATTTTTCTTTTTATCTTTTTTTGCATTCTCAGGGTTTAGCACAGTGCCTGGCGCATATAGGCAGTTAATAAACTTTTATATTGATTACTGAAGAACTGGAGTTAGAGTTACATTTAGTAACTCTGAAATACTTATATTTTCCTTCCTGAACAACTTATTCTACCTTATAAGAGGATTGGTTCTGTGGCTGTCTCTTGAACTTTACTAATTCAATTCCAAAAGACACAGAGAAAGACGGAACCAGAGGAACAGAGAGAGATCAGCCCACAAAATGAACACAACATGGTAAGATTCAGAAAAATCTTTAGATATCACTGTTTAACAAGAACACTGGACTTGAAATCCAGAAGATTTTACTATCTCTGTGACTGAAGTCACTGAACCTTGAGAAGTCTCAATTTTCCCATCTGCCCAATAGGAATAGAAATAGCACCTATCACATGACATTTTTGTGTAGATCAAATGAGCTAATAATAGATTTAAAGTGCTTTGTATATCTTAAAGTGCTCTATAAATAGGAGTGATTATTAAATTTCTAAATTAAATAGAGAAATTTAGTCCAGCAGGGACAGAAAACCCTCATGAATGAAATTCTGAAGATATAAAAAATCTTTTCATTTAGAAATAAAAACAATTATGAAGTTACTAATGTGACTATACACAAAAGTCATGAAGGAACTGAGACAAAAAAAGATTTACAGAAGATGAAAGCAAAGTTAGGCAGCAGAGAATAACTATAAGAGTGTGGTATGGTCCTGTTATATAGTGTCAGGAGTTATAAAGTTCAGAATGAGTAGAAACTCCCTTAGTTCTACAACCTAGGCTAAGTTTTCATGAGGGTGGAAAACTTATTATATCATGAAACTTTAGTGATATGAGATTTAAAGGTAAAAAGAAAAACACTGTTTATTGTGAAACATTCTCTAGGCATGAAATGAGGAAGTCTTCCAAAGGAAGATCTTGATACACCTTCTTTGGTACTATTTGAAGAAATATTTGAAAAGTATTTGAAATTAGGAATTGGCTGTTTTAAGATCTGAACTATGGAGGAAAGTTAAAGATTTTAAAAGTGGATTTCTCTTTCTATTTATTCAATCTAATCTAATCTACTCATCTATCTCCTTCCTTCCCTTCCTCTTTCCTTCCTTCTTCCTTTTTGATACTGAAGACTTAAGGAGATGATGGTAGACAAACCTTGTTTCCCTGGATCACTTCTAAAACTTTCAACTATATGAATGTAGGGTCATAGGATCCTAGATTTAGAACTGAAAGGACTAGAAAGATCATCTCATCCATTTTCCATACATTAAGTTCTTCATTTTATAGTTGAGGAAACTGAAGATGGGAGAGGTTAAGTGATTTGCTACGATCTGAACTCAAGTCTTTCTGACCATAAGTGAAACATTCTGTCCACTGGACTACCTGTTTAAGATTTAGTATGCATATGTTTCCCCCATAAGTGTATATCATAACCACTGATCATATGAATCATTAGTGTTTTAGCTAAATCAATCAGCCAATAAGTATTTATTAAATACCTACTTTTTTACTGCATATGCCTACTTTATATGTTGAACAGGTCGTGTTAACCCCTACCCCCACTCCAGTATTTTGAAAACTCCTTGAAGCAAGAGATTGAATAGTGTTTTGTCTCATTACAGCAATTTATAAAGCAATGCTTTATAAATAAAAGGCATTTAATAAACATTTATGGAATCGAATCAAATTGAATTTGTGGAACTGAATTGGCAGACACTTGGACAATTATGTTTCACATAGAAGGTAGGACTGAAACAAAAAGTTTGCAAGCACAGAAAATTATATTGCATCAGTCTAAGAAATGATGCTACTAACTCTCACATAGAATTGGAACAAAGAAGAGATAAACAGGAGAACAGGATACAGATCCTAGGGAAGTTATCTAGCTCTACCCAAACTTGGTCTTCATGGCATAGATTCAAGATTTCCCTTAAGTATTCTGATTTCCTAGGATGTTTGAGATAGGCTTCAAGCTTGGTAGGTAAAGGTAAAAAAAAATGATCTTTTGGGGGTGTTCAAATATCTCAAAGAATTCTACAACCTGTACTTTAGGCTAAGTATTCATGAGAGCAGAAAAATTATTACAGTATGAAACTTTAGCAATATGAGATTTAAAGGTGAAAAGATAAAACTGTTTCTTGTGAAACATCCTCTAGGCATGAAGCAGGGGAGGTCTTCCAAAGGAAAAACATGATACACCTTCTTTGGTACTATTTGAAACAATATTTGAAAAGTATTTGATATTAAGAATGGGCTGTTTTAAGATCTGAACTATTGATGTTAATAAAACATATCAATTCTAATGCAATTATTACCCATCCTTGAATTATTGTAAGACACAGTGAACAGAGATTTGACCCTGGATATTCAGATTTAAATAGTACCAACAGCTCTGACCCTTTTTGTGTTCCTCTTGGTGGCCACACCCAAGCTGGCTTCTCTCCTGAATTCCTCTTTTTGCTCTACACCCTTTCCCAAAACACAAAACTTTCCAGTTATGGTTCTGATGGTTAATGAAGGGCAAAAGAAATATACCTGAGTAGAAAAGGAAAAAAAAATCTCCTTCACATAGGCTAAATACAGTTTTGTAAAGATTGTATTTTTTTTGTTTTCATTAGATAGTGATTATAATTGAGTTATTGTCTAAATATATCATATGATATAAATGGATAATTTATTTTCATCTGTTATCTTAAAAAAACATTTTAATAACATGTTGCTGTTGTTCAGTTTTCAGTTGAGTCCAAATATTCATGACCCCATTTGGAGTTTTCTTGGGAAGGAAATTAGAGTGGTTTGCCATTTCCTTCTCCAGTTCATTTTGCTGATGAGGCAACTGAGGCAAACAGGGTTAAATGATTTGCCCAGGGTCACACATCTAGATTTGAACTTAGGAACATGAGTCTTCCTGACTTCAGACCCAACACACTCAGTATAAATATGAAACAGTTAAAAGAGTAATAGCTTTGAAATTAAAAGGCATTGGGGAAGGCTTCAAGTAGAAGGTGTGTTTTAGTTAGGATTTAAAAGAAGCCAGGAAGATCATTATTTGGAGCAGAGGTGGAAGAGCATTTCAGACATGGAGGACAGTCAGAGAAAATGTCAGATCTGAGATCAGTAGGGATAAGGAGCCAGAAAAATGGGCGCACCTCAAAAAAAAAAAATACCATGTCCATTTTTTTTCTTCACGAAGCTGTTAAGTCTGAGGTGACTCTGGATTCTTGAAGGCAAGTTACAGCAGATCCCCTCAAACTGGAAAGGCTTTAAGACAAAGCTGATAGTAGACTGTGTGTCTACTGTCTGAATGCCAGATTTACTAAGTTCACAGATGCTCCTAATTAGACAACTGACCATTTGGCAATGATTTGGGAGGAGAGGGTGGGGAAGTGACACAGCAACTTTTACAGACTATCTACTAATATGCAGAGAAGGTCTGATCTACCACTATATCGAGTTAGTCAACAAGCATTTATTCAGTGATTATTATATGCCAAGAATACTCATACTAATGACTACCTGCGTCTTTGTTATTTTTGTGAACATTTCCTGATCTTTATGCTAGAATGGAATAATTGCTCCAAGAAGGGCCTCTCTAACTAGATTGAAGGTTGTTTTTTTCTTTTGTAAATATAGTCACCTTCGTGAAGTATTCGTGAAATACCACCTGCTACATCATTACTCCAGGCATGCATGTGCATAATCTCCATATCTAGAATGGATGCCTTCTTTTCATCTTCCTCTATCTCCCCTTCTCTCCCTTTAGAATTCTTTGACTTAGGTGCCAGATTGTCTATGAATTTTCTTGATCTTCCCAACCTTCCTTACACTTCCACATTATTACTCTGTCCTCCAATTTTCCTAGGGTATTTTTTCTCTCTCTCCTTTGTCTTCATCCCACCATACCTTGTGTCATTTGTTTTTGTATGATTTCCCTACGATGATGTTTTAATTCCTTTAGTGCAGTGGGGTGTGATGCTATTAATTCTACATGCCTCTGACATGCAGCATAGTATCTTGAACATGGGAATTGCTTAATAAATATTCGATGAAGTCTTGAAATGAGGCAGTTAAGGCTGGAGAATAATTCCCCACAAATTTTACAAATAGAAATCTAATCAGGTGAAGTTTTCAGCTTCCTATTGACTATTTCACAACCATGTTACTGGCACGGAGGGAAAAAACAAACAAACAGAATCAGGGAGATGCAGGTCTTTTAGTCCAACACAGGAGAATAAATGAAAGTAATATACGTTTATTAAGCCCTTATTATGTGCCAATATTGTGCTAAGTGCTCTAAAAATATTATCTCATTCAATTCTCACAACAACCCTGGGAGGTAGGTGCTATTATTATCTCCATTTACAGTTGAGGAAACTGGGTCAGTCAAAGTTAAGTGACTTGTCCAGAGTCACACAACCAGTGAGTGTCTGAGGATGGATATGAACACAGTTCTTTCTGATTCCAGGTCCAATGTGCTTTCCACTATGCCTCCTAGCTACCATATTCCCCCAAAACGAATCATTTCTTTACCATATTTGATAAATTGCCATCTTGTCATTCTAAAAAAAAGCTTCCCTACTCCATTCTTCACCCCAATGCTAACATATTTCCTGTGCTGTTCACAACCATGGAATAGGGCACTTTTTCTCCTCGTCATTTTACTGTGTTGAAAGACATACACAGGGAAGTCAAAGCTAAATCCCTCTTAGAACCAATGTTGGCTCATAATGATCACCACTTCCTTTTCTAAGCACTCAAAATCCAGCCACACTTCACTTTTGCTAATGTATTTGACTATTATCCTAGGTATTGATGGAAAGCTCATGAACCTGTTAGTGATGATATCCTTCTTTCTCCTCCATTTCAAAGTTGACTGATCATATTTCCACCTACCATCTTACTCTTTCAACTAATAAAAAATACATATTTCAAGTATTAAACCCTAACTGGTGAATTAGATTACTCAGAAAGTAACTGGAATACTGTAACTTGATTCACAAATGCTTATTTAGTGGTAGAGTTTATAATTGGGTACATTTTTCTAAGGCTTAAATTTGTCTAGCTGTTGCACTTTAATCATAGCCAATTGGATAATGAGCTAATTAAATTTAGAGCAAATTATCTCATAAAAAGATGTTCTTTTCATAGCCAAACCACTTTGGCAAACAGTCCTAAAAATATGAAATGTGTTTTCTTTGTTAGTGACACAGGTCAGTAGGAACATCCTGCAGTGTATTAGAAATATGTTCCAGCCAATTTGGTGAGCTTGGTGGCTTGCTTCTGTGGTTAGTTGCTCACCAACATGTTAGACTCCAAGCGTAGGCTACATAATTGGATCCCCATTGGTAATCTTGCTGAAAACAAAGAGATAGGTCAAAAAGTATGGTAGCCACATTCAATTTAATTTTTCTTTTCTCTAGAAAATTAAAACACCCTCTAGGCTTACAGAATGCAGAAGAAGAAAATTAACGTTCTATAATTTCCCTTGAATATCCATTCCCCTGAAAAGATAGATGGAGAGTATCAGAACTTTTTTTATTTAGGGGCTACAAAGATCCTTATCTGAAGACTTATAATTGACCACATTCGAAGAAGGCAGTGCTTATAGCTCAGTCAGTGAATGTTGGGCTCAGCAGCCTTTTAAATCTCCATTGAAGCTATTTCTCGTCAATCACCCACTAATGCATCCTCACATATTTTTCCCCTCTCCTTTCTTCCTTCCCCCATTCATGCTTCCCGCTATAAAATCTAAAGTCTTAAGGGAATTGTCTTATCACATCTGGAAAGGGAGGTGGGAGGGGTCAATGAGGAAGACCAGACATATGACACTTGTCAGTTATCAAGGCATAGGAATCATAGGGTCTTATATTTAGAGTTGGAACTTCTAATAGCATTTAATTCAACTCCCTTATTTTACAGCTGAGGAAAAATCTTGGAATGACTTTCCCAATATCACACACCATAAACGACAGTTTACTGTTTCAATGGCCAACTTGGATTCCAAGTAATCATAAAGAAGAATACTAGAATAGGGTTGAATCCCGTGTACCCAAACCTAAGAACCCAAAGAAGTAGCAGAAAATTGTTTGGAAAAACAGGTCTCTGGTAGGCATGGGAAGTTAATAATGGGACAGAAATGAAGATACTAGCATTGTAGGGCTCAGATCATTTATCTCAGTAAATCTGTTTTCTCAAAGCTTAGAATTTATTGTACCATCTGCTTATGTTACCCATCTCCCACCCTGAATCAATCTGTTGGTCAGTCAGTCAGTCAACATCTATCAAGTTTGCTAGTACCAGGCATTGCTCTAAATGTTGGGGATACAAACGCACACACACACACACACACACACACACACACAAAACAGAAAAACAAAATGAGCTCCTGGTCTAACAGTAACAAGGTAGGACACAAGTTAGGCCGTGCTTCTGTCCAAGATGACAAGTGTGCTCCTACAAATTACTAGAAGATCATAATCAATTAGTGGGAAACTTATATGTTATTGGCAATCTTTTCAGCCCAAGTAATCAGCGCCAGAACCAATTAAATAATTCAATTCAATAAAAATTTATTAAGCACCTACTATTTTCCAGGCACTATGCTAAATGTTGGGATTGCAATTAATGAAAAGAAAGGAAGTCCCACCCTTGCTCTCAAGGAGCTCACAATTGAAGTGGGGAGTCAATACACCAAAGGAAGAAGGGAAGCAGGGCAAGACATGAAGGGTACCCAGCAGAAGGTATCCATTTTTCCTGGAGCCAAAACCAGATAGGGCAACAGAAGTGAAGTGGAATGAGCTGAATCCAGTGTCTGTCTTGGAAGGGAGAATTTGGCACTCTGCCCTCCAGTCCTTCAATCAGTCAAGGTTTGAGTTAGCAGCCTAGCAATGAGTTTAGCAGTGATGAACTTCATCTGGGAGGGACAACTTATTCGTGGCAGTTGAAATGAGGCAGGGCATCAGATGCAAAGTGGAGAAACCAGAAAGAAGTGCAGGAATTTTCATTCATTTCTATATATTGTCCTCATATTTTATTTTAAAATAGACTTACAGGAACATTTATGAGTGCTTAAGTCCCTTTCCTGTATGGTACAATCTACCTTTCCAGGTTCCTTAATTATAGACTCCAGTCAAACTGTCCTTACTTTTCCTTGCATGTGACACAACTCTCCAATCCGTGCCTTTGCATAGGCAATTTTCCATGACTGTTTTTTTTTCACTTCTTTACTCTTTACTTCTTTACTCCTCTAATTATCTAGAAGGAAGACTCACTTCTATGTATTAAAGCCTCCCCAATGTCTTTGTATACATTTTATATATATATAATATCTCCTCTACTAGGTCAGGGAAAATTTAATGGTTGTCCTTAAGTACTCTGTACCTGGGAAATGATAGTAAGAACTTAATAATATTTGTTGAATTGAATTTAAAAATCTATGCATTCCTATATTTGATGAATTTAAAGTGAAGTGTAAAAGGAAACTTCCTCTCTCTATTCCCTTCACCACTCTTCTACCATAGCTCCTCCTTAACACTTGTACTTACTGTTTTAAGAACAGACAAAACAACAAACAAACAAACAAAAAAACCCACAATGGCCTAAGAGGTCTCTCTGCTTTCACCCTCTGAAGACATCCTCTGTATTATGGCCAGACTAATCTTCCTCATGCACAGAGCTGGGCTTACTCGCCCCAAACTCTTCAGTAGCTCCCTATTATCTTCCACAGTAAAATCTGAACTCCTTTGCTTGGTAGTCAAGAACCTCACAATTTTATTCTCCCTAACTTTTCTGGTGTCACCTTATATGGCTCCCCTTCATTTATGCTCCAGCCAAACTAGACTCCAATTGCCCTCCCCTTCCATTCAAAAAAGAAAATCCTTTTGCTTTCTCATCTTTTGTTGTACACACCTACTCCTCATGTTTACCTACTTCTTTTTGCCAATATTCAAAGTTCAATGCAAATGTCACCTCTTACCCAAAGCCTTCTGAAATGCCCTGGGCAAGTCACTTAATGCTGGCTATATCTCTGTTTCTTTAGCTATAAAGTGAAGGACATGTCCCCAGTGACTTCTAATATCCCTTTCAGCCAAAATTTATGATGTAAAGATCTTTCCAAGTAAAGAGAATCTTATTCCTTGGATCTCAGGTAACATTTTACTTTGTACCTCTGTAAAAGCACTAATCACACATTACATGTATTTTGCAGCATAGTTATAAGAGAGAGAGACATGACAGAGAATGCAGGCCCAGTGGCAGGGACAGTGAGAAGGAAGAGTGATAAAAAGGGGATGGGCAGTACTAAAGACTAGCTTTTCCAGTTGTTTGACTTTTACCAGAGCAGGCCCTGTTCCCTACATCTGGCACACTCTCATCCCTGGCCCCATCTTGCTATGGTCTAAGTGGATCCAATTTAATGTTGGTTTTATTAATCTTACCCTACATAGTTTAAACCCCCTTCCTTTGCACTTCCACATGCTATTCCTGGCTATTTTCCTCCTTCCCTCCCTGGCTCTCCAAGCCTAAAGGCATCCATAGAAGATTGCGAATTCCACTACAAGGCTAATCCCATTGAGAGACTGCTATGGTCCCAACTCCGGTTCTCATTCATCAAAGCCATGTTGCATATCCCCTTTTTATCTTTGTATGACAAACGTTCTATTCCCAGTCTCTTTCTCTGAACTCATTCCAGTCCATTTATCTTTCTAGTACTCATATGCCAAAAACTAACCTAGTATTCTCAGTGTGGTCAAATAAGAATTCTGTAGAATGATTTTATGATCTCTGTTTTCTGTGATCTGGTATGACACTTTGGTTTAATCAGTTTTACTCCGCCTTGAGTTTTTTCAATATGAATTCAATTCCGACTCGATCTTTGTTATTTCAAAAGATCCATTTCATCATGATGGCTACTCAAATCAGAATATCTCCATGTTTTAGTACATAATTTCACAAGTATCTATTGCTGAAGAAAATCACCTCTATTGGTAGTCTACATTACAGCAAGCCCCTCCAAGTTTAGCTAATTAAATCAATAGACGTGTACACAAAAGTTTTCCAATTTGTAAGAACATGTTGCTAACATAACCTTCAAGAATTCAAGTTAACTTCCTATTGGTGACATTTTCAAGTGGAGAGCATGGGGATGGACTCAGAGGTGATGAGCATGTGAGTTATGAAAAGCATATTATGACTCGGATGTGGTCACAGGAGGGGACAGTGGGAAGGACAGCAGTTAATTCTTTAACATGTCAAGGTCCCTACCTTCCTTTTTTGTTGCCATTTGTAGCTTCTGTTAGTTAAAGCTTTTTAATAGAAATACTCTTAGATGGGAAAAATAGTAATAACTGAGGTTATAGTTACATGAAATTCAGAGAGAATCCACAGGGACATCCAATAATTGATTGTTAGAGCTATTTGTGCAAAAAAAATGACTGCTTTAAGATAACATTTCTTAAACTTGTTGCCTTTTCATTCAAAATGTGAGATGTTATTCAATTGAAATTAAAATTTATTTCCTTTTTCCTTCCCATCATAGTGGAAATATCCATAAATAATCCAGTGGAAACCCTTTGTAACATAGGTAATAAAATAGCGTTATTCATCTCTGGATATGTCTAGTCATTTTAGATACTGCACACATCTTGTGGTCTGAGAGCACTACTGATACTTTCTAAGTTTCTGCCCTGTCTTCCCAATTATAGCATGGATCTCTGGACCTCCATGTGTTTCATGATCACACCCCAGAATGGTGAGTTCTGCATAATCTATTTTATACTTACTACTTATGAGTCCTTTTCACTGGTAAAAGTTCCCTTTCTAGCAGCTATTGCTGGCATTCTTTAGACATTTATTTACTAGATAATAACCAGTGATCACATAGCTATTACCTTGGTATCCCAAATATATCAAGGTGAAAACCACCTTTGCATGAGGTCTAGGGCCATGTGATCCTGGGCAAGTATTTAACATCTTCTAGCCTCAATATCATCACCTTAAAATGGTTATAATGATATTTCAAATTGTTAAGGCATCACATTATAATAATACATTACATTATTATCATATTATAACCATCATATTGTTCATGTTATAAGGAAAATAAAGGATGGTGCAAGGAAGTATTACATATATAAAGCACTTTCTAAACCTTAAAATATTATATAAATGCTTATTGTTTATGTTATTCCTATTATTGTTATTAATATGACTAGTAAGAGTTAAACCCAAATGTACCTTATCACAGAGCCTAACACAAGAAGAAATGTGGTGCAATGGAAATAATGTCTACAAGTCAAGGAACTTTACTACCTACATGACAGTGGACCAGGGACTATTCTTATTCTGTTCCTTTTTTCCTTCCTTCCTTCCTTCCTTCCTTCCTTCCTTCCTTCCTTCCTTCCTTCCTTCCTTCCTTCCTTCCTTCCTTCCTTTCTTCTTCTTCTTCTTCTTCTTCTTCTTCTTCTTCTTCTTCTTCTTCTTCTTCTTCTTCTTCTTCTTCTTCTTCTTCTTCTTCTCCTCCACCTTTAGATCTATGACTATTACAGTATTTTGTCTCTATACCATCTTCCTCCTTCTCACCACTCCCTTATACCAGGAAAAAAAGTTGAAGAAATTAACCAGGCATATAATATTGAGCCAATTTTCATTAATTTGAGTAGTCACACATCTTCATTTCTTGTTGCTATTGTTCAGTCATCAACTTTTCATGACCTCATTTTTGAGGTTTTCTTCTCCAAGATACTGGAGGGCTTTGTCATTTCCTTTTTCAGCTCATTTTATAGATGTGTGACTGAAGAAAACAGGGTTAAATGCCTTGCCCAAGGTCACACAGTTCAGTGTCTAAGGTCATGAAGATGAGTTCTTGATTCCAGGCTCAGTACTTTATCCACTATACCACCTAGCTGCTTCATCTGTTACATTCTGACATATCATAAAACTTTCTTTCAGTACTCCATGATTTCTAGAGAAAATTTCTTGTCTGAAGCCCTTTTGGTGATTACCACCAAGATTTGACCTAATTTCTTTTTAACAGCTTTCGTGCCCCTCCCTCTCCTACCTATCCGATTTCACTGACTGTTTTACAAAAGTCAGACTTTTCTTTTTGGTAAGCTTTAACTCCCACTGCTTTTCCCTGGGAAAACTTGGAGAAGTGCCTCTCTGTCTTTACTTTTAAACTTGAAAGGGAAACTAGATATTCATATTTCTATCACATTCCATTGAATTCTATCAGCAGTTAATAATCTACTAAACATTTCAGGAGTCACATAATTTCTTTTTCTTTTACTTTGGGTGAAATTATAAGCTAAACACTTTTAAGCAAAAGAAAACCCACATTTTAACCAAAAGGAAATGTATAACAACACGAGAATTTTGAAGGAAAAGAAATCATCACAATTGAAGACCATGTCCCAAATATCAAGCTTTTACAGTCATTCTTATGGCATATGTGTAGGGAAATTTTATCAGATTGAGCAAAAATGTCAAACCTGCTATTGTCTCATCATTTACTATGCACATATGCAAGAATAAAATATCATCAGAGGGAAGCTGTTTTATTTAATACTTAAAAACATTCTGTGATTTCTTCAGTGTACACTCTCTTCACTGATGCACATTTCTACCCCTCTGAGTTTTATGGGTTTCTATAGATGAACTATTAACCAATTACTGGCCAGCCACTTAGTTATGAGCTATTCTTAAGGTAGTAAAGTTGGTAAAGTAGCATAAAATAGAGTAATAAACCTGGAGTTGAGAAGACCTGGGTTCAAATCCTGATTTTGACATTTTAGAGACTCAGTTTTCTCATTTGCAAAATGAAGGGGTTAGTTGGGCTTGATGATTTCTAAGGTCCCTTCCCACTCCAAATCTATAGTGTGATGTTCATCATTTGACAAAGAAACATACTTTTCCTTGGATTTTAAATGATGCTCATCAGAATATATCAGAGCTTATTCTTATACAGCTTTTGAGAAGCCAGGGCCAGCTTTATCCAAGGATGAGGCAGTTGAGCATGCCTTGAGTGGAGTGCTTTTTTAATTTAACTCCTCAAAATAGTTCTCAGTGCTTTACTCTGAAATTGCTGAAAGAGGTTTTCATAGAGGATCTCATTAATTCCTGAGCCTCCCTGTGAGATGGATATAAATGGCATATACTAAGCTCATTTTATTAGTGGGGACATGGGACCATATGTGCCCAGAATTACAGGGTGAGTCACATTGGAAACTGGGAGTGGAGCCCAAGTATGTGGACTTATGTGCATGTATTACTTCTTACCCTCCCATGGAACTCCCTGATTCTGAGAGGACCATATATAAATCTTTGTAGACATTCTTGACATGAATTTCTGGTGTTCCATTATCCATTAGAGTCCCAAAGATGAGAATGTATTTTATTGAAAAGAAAGCAAGACACAACAATTATGTATCTCTAAATATTTTAAATGCTTAAAGGACAACAAAAATCAATAGTATTTGAATTAAACCCACCAACAATTTGACATTCCCTTGGAAACTAAGAAAAAAATAGCATTTCACATTTACATAGATCATGGATTATGTTTTAAGGTTACAGTAGGCTTTACACACATCATTTCATTTGATCTTCACACCAGCCTATGGGACAGACTGATTATAACTTGAATTTGCAGATGTGGGAACTGAAGCTAAGATCATTAGAATGATCTTATCTTCATGTGGTCATACAGATAACAAGTAGCAGAGTGAAAATTCAAATCTAGATCTACTGCTTCTTAATCCAATCAGCTTTTCATATCATATTGCCATTTTATGCATAATTTCATATAAATTCAACCTGAAAGAAAATTTAGAGATCATATCAATCAACTATCATTCATTTTATCATAGAGAAAACTTTGACCCAGAATGAGGAAATAGTTTGTTCAAGGTTACACAGGTAGTAAGTAATTGATTTGGGGTTGAAATCTATGTTCTGTGATTAAAAAAATCTGATATATTTTAAACTATACTATGGTTGTGTTTGAGCTTTTTTCCATTCAGGTTTGATGTTGAGATGAGAATTCAGTACTAAATATACAAACATACATATACATACATGTAGTCCTCCCTCTGACATATACTGACTGTAAGACCCTGGTCCAATTACTCAATCCCTCAATGCCCAAGAAAAGAAGTTGTAAGGAATTGGTTATCTGTCTTGATAGGGATGATTTGCTTTTTAAGATTTCCCTAAGCAAATTAAATCTCAGTTTTCTCTGTTATTATTGCCTAAACTATTTTTAAACTATTAAAACTTGAATGTACTATGACTTTTGAGTCACCCTGTACACATATACTATATAATTTGCATACAAATATACTAGATAATTTAATTAAATCACAATTATATGTATAAATATAGATAGATGGATTGATATAGATATATCCTTAACATTTTGAGACAGAGCAAACGTTCCCATTTAATATCCAGGAGTTTTGGAGTTACTATAGGATGTGTTTGTGTGTTTCAGATTCATTGATTTAGGTGTGGATAAAAAATAATCAATTTAAATTCAATTTTATATAGAAGGAAATTAAGGCCCAGAGATAAAGTGACATTTTTCTTTTTTGCCAAGGCTAGATAGATAAATATCCTGAGTCAAGCTCTAGAACACATGAACCAGAAGCCTGTTGACTATTCAAACTACTGTCCTTCAGTTTTCTTTCCAGTGTTCAGTCCTAGGTACTGTTGAGCCTCCATGCATAAGTTCCTGCCAAAAGGAATTATTTGAGAAAATGAAACTCTACTTTGTGAACTAGAAACTCATCCAAGCTGAAAAGTTGAATTGCATGTAAAGCTACATTTAACCTGGTGGGTCAGATATCTCCTGAAAACTAAAGTCAAAAAAGTAAGCTTATTACTATTTCTCTACTCATTTCCAAAGCTAGGTTAAGGCTAAAGGCATGGTCCATCCCTCTTGTTGCTTAGTCATATGATGCTTTGGTAAGCGTGCTTAAATCACTTATGAATGTAATCTCTGATTTTTTCTCAGTCTCTTGATATCACAAATTGTCACTTAACTCAAACATTTTAACATAAAGGAAGGGGGGAAAGGTCCTTTGGACAGTTTAAATTGCTTTTAGAGGAGAAGCAGTAGAAGTGAAATGGCAAAGCTATCTTCCATCATCAGACTTCTATGTAATCTGAACAGATTTGAACTTGAATATGTTACAAAAGCAAGTTTGTATTACTTTATCATTGCAATCTATCCTGGTTTTAAAACCATTGCCAGAGCCTAGGAGTATTATGATTTTTTTAAAGCCCTGGATCATAAGAAAGGGTGGTATTAGATTACCTCTTGACAGATAATTTTACATCGTTAAAGTGGTTATTTCACATTTTGTAGGGATTGAGGTGGGGCAGGGCAGAGAGTGATTCTAATGTCAACCATGCAGTGAAAATTCAAACTATTTCCTTTCTAACTAACACATCCCTAAAACTGTGGTGCTTTTCAACCCAGTAAAGAAGTTCAAACATTGAACATATCTGGTAAAGCCGTTAATGTTCCATCTTCCGTTTTCCCATTTATTATTTTGTATCTGAACGTGATGATCTCTTTCAGATGCAGCTCTTACTACAACAACAAATTCAGTTGAAAAGACAATATGCCATTGTAGGGTCTTCATTTGCTGATTCATTAAAGTCATCATGATTTAAGGATAAAGTTAGGTGTCAGTAAACATAGAAAAAGATGATTCAGTCGTCAAGGATTTTTCCATCCCTGTTTGCCAAATCCTTTCCTGGGAAGCCCTACATTATAAGAGTTCATAGAGGAAACTTCATTCAGTTGCAAAGATGGGGCATAAGTTGGATGGGACTACTACTGGGAATAAAATTTGACTCCCACATTCAAGCAAGATTCAAGCAATTCAAGCAAGGCTCCACCTGTTTTTTTTTTTTTTTTAAGGCCCTGCACAATCTGGCTCTAATCTTTACTTTCCAGACAAACTGAACTACTAGCTGCTTCCAAATACTAACCTGCTCTTTTCCACTCCATATTCCTGGAATGCCTCTCCATTTGTAGACCTCTTCATCTACAAGGCCAAGGTCAGCTCCTACTCCTTCCATTTTCTGCATTCCACCTCCTACCCCCAGTTGAGAGTAATCTCTCCCTTCTCAAAGTTTCAGAGTACAGTTTTTGAAACTCCTTTTTTGACTCTTGCATATGCTGATTTGTGTCCAGGAAGGAAGAAAAGAGAGAAAGAAGGAGGGAAGGAAGGTGGGAAGGAAGGAGGGAAGGAAGGAGGAAAGGAAGGAAACAAGTATTTATTAAATGCCCACTGTGTGCCAAGCACTGCGCTAAGTGCTTTACAAATATCATCTCATTTGATCCTTACAACAGCTGTAGCAGGTGGGTGCTATTATTATCCCCCTTTTGTAATTATGGAACCTGAAGCACACAGTTTAAATTATTTGCCCAGGGTCATATAGCTAGTAAGTGTCTGAGACCAAATTTGAACTCGGGACTTATTGACCCCAAGACCAGCACTCTACCCACTGTGCCACTTAGCTGTGTAGATTGTAAGTTATTAAAAATTTTATTATTTTCAGTCTCTATATCCACTGCCCCTACCATATAGTCCTAAAATATTTGTGTAATTGGACAAGGCCTGAGATTTTAGAAACATGTGAATAAGATAAAAATAAGACTTTTTTTGTTTCTGTTTTTTGTTTGTTTGTGTTTGCTTTTTGGAGGGGGGAAGGCAGGGCAATTGGGGTTAAGTGACCTGTCCAAGCTCACATGGCTAGCAAGTGTGTCAAGTGTCTGAGGCCAGATTTGAACTCATGTTCTCCTGACTCCAGGGTGGTGCTCTATTAAAAATAACATTTTTTAAGCCTCACAGTGCTCATGTTTATTTCCATTTTGTTCTCTCTAGGCCGTACAGAGAAGAGTATCACAAGTTCATGGAAACTTTTCTCAGAGGCAAAGGACTATAGTGGAAATAATATTGAACCTAGAAGAGCCAGTAAGACTTGAATTCATCATTTCATTTTTGTCACTTAATAGCAGTGTGAATGGACAAGTCACTTAATGTATCTGAGCCTTAGTTTTCTTATTTGTAAAATGGGAATAGTGACTACCTCATGTAGTTATAGTAAGGATTAAACCTGTTATTATATGTAATATTTTTAAAAAGCCAAAAATTAAAGTACTCTGTGAATAGAAGTCTTTAATTACTGACATTACTCTTCAGCATATGTATGTATGTATGTAAAATCAAGTGGGTGGGTCAGTCATGTCACAAGAGAGAGGAATGACATATAGGAAACTCATGTGCTCCATTGGTATCACTATCTATTGGAGAATGCTTTTGGTCTTATATTTCTTTTAGATGTCTGTACACACACATATACATACATACACACCCATATATTTGTATATTCCTTGAAGTTCTCATTTAGAAGATGATATAGCTCTTTTTTTCAATTTAAGATATTTCAATAGTTAGTTAAGTGCTATATCTTCTTTGCTAATCTTTCTGTTAGACTGGTTCAGTTTTAATAAAGGAACATTATGATCTCCTATTATTGTCTTATTAACAATGTTCTTTTGAAATTCAATTAATTTTTCTGTATGAATTTATGTGTTATACCTTTTGATGAATGTTGATATTATTTCTTTGATGGATCCTTTAAATATGAGATAATTAGAGGGTATACTGGAGTCAACTCAAAATGAGTATTAAGAGCCAATTTTAAAATTTTCAATGTGAGGATTTTCACTTAGGAAATGAGCAAATACTACAGCTAAGGCCTTGATTCATTGTTTATTTGATTGTTTGGATTTAAGAACAAGTGGGAGAAAATGTTAATATATCAGATTAAAATTTTTAAAAAATGTTATATATGCTTCTTTTCCTTCCCTAGAAAGCTGATTCTCAGGTGTTTACCAGAACACTATTTGATAACATCCATGTTTATTTCTACTGATATACTGAACTATTCTTTTTATGTGTCTAAGAGAGTAATTGCAATTCATTTTCTTTTTTCCTTCATTTCTTCCTTTCCTTCTTCCTTTCTTCCCTTCTTCCTTTTCCCTCCTCCTCCTCCTCCTCCTCCTCCTCCTCCTTCTTCTTCTTTTTC
>NW_027185896.1:1572903-1574347 GCF_028583685.1 Petaurus breviceps papuanus
TCTTCTTCTTCTTCTTCTTCTTCTTCTTCTTCTTCTTCTTCTTCTTTCTAGTACAATACAGAATAACAGAGTTTGTAATAGGCATCCTTGCTTCACCTTTGATTGCACTGTGATATATTCCAGATTATCCCCATTACAGATAATGTTTGCTGATGGTTTTAGATGAATATTACTTCTCATTTTAAGGTAAACTTCACATACTCCTATGTTCTCTAGTGTTTTTAAAAGGATTGGGTGCTAGATTTTGTCAAAGACCTTTTCAGCATCTGTCAGTTTTGCTATTGATATGTTCAGTTATGTTCATAGTTTTGCTAATATTTAACAAACCCCGCATTCCTGGTATAAATGGCATTTGGTCATAGGGTATGATCCTTGTGATATATTACTGTAACCTACTTGGCATTATTGTATTTAAAATTTTTGCATAAATATTCATTAGGGAAATTGGTGTATAATTTTCTTTCTTATTTTAGTTCTTCCTGGTTTAGATATCAGGACCATATTTGTTTCATAAAATAAATTTTGTAGAACTCTTTCACCTATTTCTAAAATATTTTATATAGTATTGGGATTAATTCCTCTTTAAATATTTTATAGAATTCACTTATGAATCCATTTGACTCAGTTTTTTTCTCCCCTCCCCATGGGAAATTCATTGATGGCTTGTTAATTTTTTCCCCTACAATTGGGTTATTTAAGCATTTTATCTTGTCTTCTATTAATCTGGGTAATTTATATTTTTTGTAGATATTCATTTCATTTTGATTGTCAAATTTTTTGGCATATAATTAGATAAAATAGCTCCTAATAATTGTTCTAATTTCCTCTTCATTGGTGGTGAGTTCACTTTCTTTGTTTTTTAATACTAGTTGTATGGTTTTCTTCTTTCCTTTTTAAAAATCAAAGTAAACAATGGTTTATTTTTTTTTCATAAAACCAACTTCTAGTTTTATTTATTAGTTCAATGCTTCCCTTACTTTCAATTTTATTATTCTCTCCTTTTATTTTCAAAGTTACTAATTTGGTGTTTAATTGAAGATTTAAAAATGGCATTCTTTTAACTTATTTAGTATTTAGTTGCATGTCCTTTCTGCTATTTCTCAATTTTATTGATTTAAGCAAATAGAGATTAAAAAATTGCCCCTAAATACCACTTTGGCTGCATCTTAAAAGTTTTGGTAAGTTGTCCCATTGTTAACATTTTCTTCATTGAAATTATCAATTGTTTTTATGATGTTCTTTAATCCACTTATTACTTTTGCTTCAAATGTGTTTCTTGTAAACAACTTATTATAGTATTCTGATTTTTAGTTCATTCCATTATACATTTCCATTTTATGAGTTAATTCATCCCATTCACATTCATAATTATGATAATTAACTGTGTTTATTCACCCCCTCTCACTTTACCCTGTCACTCCTAAGAAGTGTTTTACTTCTGATC
>NW_027185896.1:1574747-1582493 GCF_028583685.1 Petaurus breviceps papuanus
CTTTCTAGTTTAGAAAAGTGTATTTTATATCCAGGCTCTTATTTTGATTCCATCCATGTCTTTGCCTTTAGATGTGTTTTTGTTTGTAAGATTTTGCTTTCTTATTCATTTTACCTTTTTATTTCATTTTAGATTATTATGTTTACATTTAGGATCGTAAAAGTTAGATTAAAATTTTCTTATTTTTTGTCTTTAATGTTGGTTTCAAAATAATATTCATTCTCTTCACAGTTAATACTTTGCCCCTATGATTACTTTCATTTAAACTACATTCAGGTAACTCTCTTCTTCTAAACTCTTTTCCTCATAACATTTTTAACTTCAATTTTTAAACTGTTTGGTGGTTTTACATAAATTCTTATTTTTATTTTTACTTTTACTTTTCATTTATCTCTTTTTTCTCTCCCCTCCCCCATTTTCACTTCTTTTTCTCCTCTCAATTGAATGGTTATTTAAAAATCTCCCTTTCTCTTCACTGTTAAACCTTAATTTTTTTACCTTATTTTGAAATTTTATTTTCTAATTTCTGTTCTTTACCTTTATTAATTGATAGTGTTACAAAGTTCAATGTAAATATTCAAATAAATTTAGTGGATATATACATTGAAACCAGAAGATTATAATTCATGTATGATCCACTTCACTACCATTCAAGGTCCTTGTTTTGATTTATTTAAGGGAAATAAAAACAGTATTTGACCCATATAACTATGTCAGTACAGGTCACTGACATGTTTTAAACTGGTGGCATATAGTAGTCGCTGTCTACTAAGGTAGACAAAAGAAACTGGATGCTCTGTGTAAGTTAGGTGAATCCTAGGCATCTTTGAATATTCTGATCATGATCAGGTTAGGAAAGGATAAACAAAGGGATAGATAGTCACTCTAGATGTCTTCAGGTATACACCTTGGCCCTGCCCCACCCTAGGTCTTTGCCTTTTACAGCAAGAGGACAGATGATATATGTAGGTATACGCAGTGAAGCTCCCTCCAAGTACATTTCTTCTTCACAAACAAACCCTATGCCATGATAGTGCTTAGGAAGCAGCATGTCTCAGAATAGCTATTGTTTCAGTGTCTGGGCAACTAAAGTCAAACTTTTAATACATATAATGGTTCTTTAATATACAGTATTTCTGCTATCCAACCCTTCTAGTTAGCAGTATCTGAAGACATGCCAAACTCATCATCTGTAAAATTGAGTTCGAGTGTCTTAATGAAGACAAAAAGCAAAAACAGTGGTTTTGTATAGTGAGTCATTTTTATGCATTCTTAATACATTATTATTTGTTCTTCCAAAGTTGGGTTTTTGTGTTTGAATGAACAAGAAGGAAAAAAAAACATTTTTGGGAGAACAACAACAAAATAGTCTTCATTCGAAAGGGACTCTTTATGTAATTTTAATCATGCCACATAAATGATGATCTGTAAGCATGGACATGTGTATTTTCGCATTTTTACTTAGCTGAGAAATTTTGATTAGTTAGAATGAGAAAGAACAGTTCAATAGCCCACACAGAACATTGGAAACCCCAAGATACTAAAAGAACAAGAGATATGCCCCCAGCATATTGGACAATTCCTCTCTTGAGGATTTATGGGAAAACATGCCTAAGAACTGTTCTGAACAAGAAGGCACAAAAGAGTTTGGAATTACATAATGGTGAGCAGTACTCACAAAAATTAAATTATGGGTCCATCATTGTACCAAGGTCTGTCCTTTACTACCTACTTTTAGAACCTCTTGTCTTTTAAGCTTTAAAA
The DNA here is from genome assembly GCF_028583685.1 of Petaurus breviceps papuanus. Lineage (NCBI taxonomy): Eukaryota > Metazoa > Chordata > Mammalia > Diprotodontia > Petauridae > Petaurus > Petaurus breviceps. The sequence continues at coordinate 1,576,512 of NW_027185896.1, forward strand.
TTGTTTCCATGTCCATACTCCTATAAAGTTTATCTTCATTTAGGAGCAAGACACAAGAAAGAAAAGTCTGTGGTCACAGAAAAAAAGAATTTCAAATTCAGTTTCTTACTACTGTTAGTAGTATAGTCCTAAGAGATAATGAAGTCTTTTTTTTCTAGAATGAAAACACCTTTATAATATCAACCCCACACAGTGCTATTCATGCCACTAGTATCTTTTAATTAAAAAATTATAATGTATAGTTATCTTTTATTATATTACCATAATATCCCATGCATTCCTCCCCTTCACACTACCTGATAGGCACTCATATGACAAAGTTTTGTTGTTTTTTTTAATTTTTTGAAGAAAAAACAAATCAGCATTACTTATCAATGCATTGAAAAATACCAAAATCATGTGCACTGTGTAACACCTGTGGACCTTCCACCTCTTTCAAGGGGTAAATGGGGATGTATCTTTTCATGTCTCTTAATTTGAGTACCATTGATCTTTATAATTTTTAACATTTACTATTTATTTGTTTGTTTGTTTATTTGTTTATGGTGGGTCATATTGCTTTCTATTTGCATTGCTCTAGCTACTATGTATATTGTTTTCTTGGTTATGCTTACTTCATACCGCCATGATTCCTATACATCTTTCCATGTTGCTTTGTATTCATCACACAAATCATTTCTTGAGGCAAAGTAGCATTCTACTACATTCATGTACCATGATTGATTTAGCCATTCCCCAATTGATGGGCATCTACATTGTTTCTGATTCTTAAATATCACAAAAAGTGCTGCTATAAATATAAAAAAAATTAAGTATATAAGAACTTTTTTTCCTTATTGATGACTTCCTTGTGTATAAGCCCAATAATGGAGTCTCTGGTAAAATGAGTGTAGACATCTTAGTTACTTTATTTGCATATATCCAATTTTCTTTTTCAGAGTGTAAAGCTAATCACAAGCAGCTCTCCTGTGGAGTGCTGCTGTGAATAACATTAAGGATCTAATCATATCATATAGTGAACTCTCTATTCAGCAATAAACTAAAGCAAAACATTTAAGAAACTAAAGCACAACATTCATAAGAACATAACATAATAACATATTACTAAGAGGGCTGAATAGTCTTAAAGAAACCATATCATTCAATATGTCACAATCTCTTCAATCAATATAGAGTCCACAATCTCCAAAATCAAGTCTTCTTTCATCTAGACTGCAGGATGGTTTCCAATCATCCTTAAGGAGTAATAATCCTTAAACCAATCATCCTTAAGGGGTAGGGGAAAGTACAAAGGCTGTCCACCCCTAGGTCACAGTAAATTATAATATTATCAGTCAGCACTGAGTACGCAAGTAAAATCTCTTTTCCTCTTAACTCAAGGCTGACTTCAAAACCCCAAGGTTCCTCTTCCATGCTCCAAGCTCTTGTCTGGATTCACCTGACTATTGCCTGCATTCACAGATAGGCAGCTCTCCACTCCTGTTCCACATTGCAGCTCATAGAGATTGCTCCACCCCAAGCTCTTCACAGTTTCTGTTTCTAGGAAAACAAAGCAAAATGGGGCTACAACAATTTTTACACATATTGCTGGCACTAACATCTCAATTCACTTTTTGTCTGAGAAATCAACACAAATAAACAGAGTGCTTCTGTCTGACAAAATAACACCAAAACAAAACAACTGACAGAGTGCCGACATCACAAACATTCTCTCTCTTAGCTCTGCTTGGTTCTGACTCACGCTCCAGCTTTTATCTTCTCTACTCCTTCCTATTCTACCCTTTCTGTTTGACCCTTCCTGTTCTGCTCTTTTGGGAAGCTCTTCCCACCGTGGGCTCTATGTGATGACAGTGGGTCTATTAAGGGCGGGGAAGATCTCCAAACTCCCTTTGATCTATTAAGGGCAAAAAAATATATACTTTCTTTCCAACAAAGACTTGACACAAAGATGAGGCTTAAATACACTTGAACACCTGAAACCAGGAGTAAAGTACTACCGTGTTTCCCCGATAATAAGACACTGTCTTATTATTTTTTTGGACAGAAAAACACCAGAGGGCTTATTTTCAGGGGAGCGCTTATTTTAATGAACATTGACAGCAATTTTAATAAACAGGTAAATGTGAACAAAAAAATGTACCTTTATTCAATAAGCAAATCACTGGGGAAGAACAGGATGACGTGCTCACTGCTGCAGCTCTGATTGGATGCAGCTCGGAGCACGGCGTGTGTTTCACGGGGGGGGGATGGGGATGGTGCATACAGAGGGTACTGTAATGTAGCGTGTAGCGCAGGGGATCACCTTCACTACAGTAGCAATCTCAACAGGGCTTATTTTCGGGGGAGGGCTTATTTTAGAGGAATCTTACACAGTAAGGGGAGGGCTTATTTTCGGGATAGGTCTTATTATCGGGGAAACACGGTACTTTGCTTGACATTACACACAGCTCTTCAAATACTGTATAAGCCCACCGTTCCACAGCCCCTCCAACACTGAGTATCTCTACTTTTTGTCATCTTTTCTAATTTTCAGGGTTTGGGGTAAAACCTCAGGATTGTTTTGAACTGCATTTCTCTTAGTGATTTGGGGCATTCTTTCATATAGTTGTAAATACTTTGCAGTTCTTTTGAGAGCTATTTTTTGTATATTTTTACCACTGAGCTATTGAAGAATTGCTATTAGCTAAATGAATAGATAAAAACATATATATATATATAAAACATAAAGTATATGCACATAAAATCTAGATAGATATAATCTAGATGATATGTAGATATATATCTATATAGTTATCTCAGATACCAAAACCTTCATCAGATAAATTTGATTTTAAAAAATCCCATTCAGCCATTTCCATACTTACTCTAGGTATATTAATTTTATCTGTGCAGAAGTTTTTCGGTTTCGCATAATCAAAGCTAATCTATTTTATCTTTTGTAATTGCCTCTTTCTTGTTTTGATTTAAGAATTTATCTTCTAACCATAACTGAGAGGCACATGATCTGTTTCTTTTCTATATTTTTATAGCATGATCTTTAATATTAAAATTGTATATCCTTTTAGAATGTATTATGGAATATGATGAAAAATATTATCCTAAGCATAATTTCTTAAACACTGCTTTCAAGTTCCTCCACTGCTTTTTACAAGTAAGGAATTTTTTTCCCCTAGTAACTTATGTTTTCTACTTTATCAAACAATGATCTATTGAGTTCCATTGTTTCTGATTTCCCCTTGTCTAGTCTGCTCCATTGATCTGTCTCTCTGTTCTTTAACCAAAAGCACATGCATTTTCTGACTTCTGCTTTATACAGTTTGAGGTCTGGAAGTGCTGTCCCTCTTCATCCTTGTCTTTTTTCATTATTTCCCCTTTCAATCGTTGGTTCTTTAAAATAAATTTTGTTAATAGTTTGTCAAATTCTATAATACTTCCACCTCTACTACTGAGTCTTTGTGTACATTTAGAAAGATGTTTCTTACTAGTCTCTCTGCAGTCTGTTGCTGTTGGTGTCCTTGGCTGCTACATTGTATACTCCTTCTGCATTTCTGTTTTCTAGGATATTTGAGAAGCAAATAATCTCTTCAGGTCTGTTTTTTTCTAAAAATATTTCAAATGCCTCTTTATTATTGAAGCCCATGGTTGTATTTTTTTTATGATTAACCTCAGATTTCTAGGGTAGGTCACCTTGGCCTGCATTCTGAGTTCTATTGTTCTTCAGAGAATCTTATTGCATTCTCTCTTGCATTTTCTGGTGGGTACAGAACAGCCTTGTGTTATTTGAACTTCCCTTCCTTTGTATTTGAAGGTATTCAAAGTTTTTTGTTTTGTTTTTTCTTTTTCTGGAAGTCAAATGCCCAGGGTCATACAAGTACTAAGTGTCAAGTGTCTGAGTTCACATCTGAACTCAGGTCCTCCTGATTTCAGGGACAGTGCTCTACCCACTGTACCACCTAGCTGCCTCCTATAAATTATTTTCATTTTCTTCCAATTTCTTTTATTTTAAGTATTCAGAAGTCCTGGGCAGTTCTTTTGTCTTCTCATGTTCTGGGAAACTGTAACGGTAGTGGGAATTTGAAGATCTCTGCTGCTTAATAAGCCCAAGGGAATTTGAAGACTTTCCCTGATTTGAAAATATACCCTGTTTCCTAATAGGCTGAATGTAATCACATGGAGCCTGTGGTGGGAGGAGTTTGCTGAAGGGTGGAGCAGAGCCCACAGAAAGCTGGGAATCAGAGTACCTAGACTGGAGGGAGGAGAGGATGTATCTGAGGGAGACAGTTAGGCTTGTAAGTAAATGTTGGTTTGTGGTAAGGCTAACGGATGGTGTGGCTCTGTGTGTTGTTGGGGCTTATTAACTTCTTTGCTACCATCATGGAATTGGTTTACTGCTTCGGGGATTTGGTTTTCTGGTGTCCAAATACATGTTTTGCTTCTGTCTTATATATGGAGAGTCTGTTATATTTTGTAATTGATCACTATGCTGGTATACTTATAGTGACTATTGGCACTTTGAATATTGGATCGGCACTGCAGAGACATACAATTTTGGGATTGTCTCTATGCATCCTGTCTTTTAGTTCAGTATGGTTGGCTTACAAAGTGAGACAATTTTCTTTCAATGTAATTGTTTGTTAATTGTCCTTCTAGATTGTCCTTCACTTGTGTATATTTTTATCCCCAATCTATTGTTCTCTCTTTTGTTTCTTTAGTGAGGCTTCTAATTGCAGGTTTTGGGTTTTCCATTTCTTTCATTATTTTTTTCTGTACACAGCAAATTCTGTCACAAATTCTGCTTTCTTAATTCTCCTTTTCTCTTTCAAACTACTAAGGAACAATGTGTCTTCTCACATTGAACAGGATGTTTTTTTTTCTCATCAAGTGTTTGATCATTTTTCTTTGTTCTTTGAATTATTTATTCATGGCTGCCTGAACTTGTTCTCTAGATCTGGAGGCCATATTTCTTTCTGCTGTTAACACATTCCCCATTGAGTTATCTGCTTATATTCTCATGATAAATATGATGGAGGAATAGATATTTTCTCTGATCTGCTTAACCCTCTCAAACTCTTCTTTTTGAGATCTTTGGTAATTTTGGTCTCCTCCCAGCCCCTACCACCCACCTTATTCACCCCTATTACTTGCCTTTCTGATTGGCTCCCTTCCCTCTGATGGTAGTTTCTTTGGGATCCAAATCTTCAAGCCTCTCAACCTCCTCCAACATGAAATAATTCATGATACATAAGTCAGCCTTATTCTCTGCCCAAAGTGACTTTTGGGTGGACAGAACTAGCCTCAGCTGGATGCTGAGTACTTTCCCCAGGTTTGGTGTAGTGCCATATACCTCCTCATATATTGTGACCCTCCTCAGTGTCCTGTCAGTTCACTCTACTTATTTCTTATTTCTTTAACTCAGTATGGCAGTTCAGAGAGATTTCCTGCTGGTGTTATGGAGTTAATTTTTGTCTCTGAGGTTCTGGGAGGAGGGGCTGGCTGGAATGTAGTGTGTTGAACACTATTTTAAACCCATACACATGTTCTACCCTCTTCCCTCTGTTCCTGGCTCTCCTGCAAAGATCTTTTGCAACACAGAATGCAGCAGCCCAGTTGGCACTGAATATGTGGCCCCAGAGATGGAGCCATGCTGGCTATCTATCCTGGCCTGAGCAGACTTCTGCAAACTGGAGCCAAGATTTCCAAGGCGGGGAGACCACGATATTCGGTTGGGTTCTGTGGGGAGCAAGTGTGGGTTACAGCCTAGTTACAGTGTAGCATGGGATATGGGAGAGGAGTAATGGGAAGTTTGGTGTTGTGACCATGGTTTGTTTGGTTGTTTCTTTTTATGTTCTTTTGATTCTTTTTATCTTTCTTTTAGGTGTCCTAAAACAGAGACAGCTGAAATTTCCTTCTCTTTGATACATAGAATTTTTTCCCTTTCCTTCCTTCCTTCCTTCCTTCCTTCCTTCCTTCCTTCCTTCCTTC
>NW_027185896.1:1582503-1625315 GCF_028583685.1 Petaurus breviceps papuanus
TTCCTTCCTTCCTTCCTTCCTTCCTTCCTTCCTTCCTTCCTTCCTTCCTTCCTTCCTTCCTTCCTTCCTTCCTTCCTTCCTTCCTTCTTTCCTTCCTTCCTTCCTTCCTTCGGGTTAAACAGATCAGAGAAAATGTCTATTCCTCCATCATGATTATCATGCGATCTGGTACAGCACAGATTTTTATGAGCTATCATTCCCCTTCTCCCAATTATCGGGTCTCTCAGTTCTACTTTTGTGTTACCCCAATTATGTCGTCTCTTCCCATCTTCCCAGCACATACAAATTTCAATTCCATTTTTGGAAATCTTCACATCCCTATATTGACTCTTGTTATTTTTAATATTCTTATTCAGAAGTGAGTCACTTGTACACAGTCCTGAGGACTCTCCTCAGAATTTCTCATATATGCCTTGAAGCTATGTATTGGTAGGAGGGGAACATCATGGGATGCAAAGAATTTGAATGGAAAAATTAAAAATAAAATATAGTATGTATCACCATGTGAATGACTAAATATATAGTAATGCAAATATTGATCAGTTCTAGCAGTCACAGAGGAAAGAACGTTGAATTTCGGTTCAAAGTACCTGGGTGAGAATCCTGACTTGTTCATTTAGGAGCTATATGACCTATGTGAAATATTTCATCTCTTTAACCCTCAATTCCCTCATCTGTATAAATGGAAATAACAGCATTAGAGCAACCTTATATACAATGCTGTTGTGAAAATGAAGAGATGACATTTATGCACTTCATAAACTTGGAAGTCTTATATAATTATATACTATTGATATTTAATTTAGTAATATAAGCTACTTATATTTTAAAATGTTAAAAATAATTATGTCCCCCACATTGAGGACTGATGAATTCTGACCTCTATCCTTGGGAAGACTGGCTGTCCACTTTCCAGTTGCTGTGTCCATACAAAGGAAGTCAACACAATTATAAAACATCTAAGAAAGGGAGTCTTCATCCTGGGAAGAAATTTTCTATCCCTGTTCCCAAAGGAAACACACCACTATTAAAATGCTATTTCAGGTCTCTGTTAAATTTCTTTTTCCTTTGAAGAAACTGTGAAGCTGAGACAGTGAGGCCCCATTCAGAATCTGTGGGAAATAATTAGTAATTAAGAAAGAGAAATTTTGGAGACTAAGGCTCTCACACCCCCAAGGGCACAAGGGTGGAGACAGAGGTAGCTGCATGCCATTACCAGGTGGTGAAGAGGGACTGCTTGAGTGGACAAGCAGGGGCCTGATCTGAGAAGCATTACTCAATCCCAGAAGACAGACCATTAGTGAGGATCAAGAGAGTCGTTTTATGTATTCTAAAACTTGCTTTATTTTGAGATAACTCTATGAGGAAGGGAACCTAGGGAGTAGTCTCTGAATAAAAGTTGCACTCCATGTCCTGGTTGCTAACCAGAATTTTTGTTTGTTTGTCTGTTTTGTGTTTATTTCTTACAAATTAAAAGAAGTATTTATTCTGTGGGAAAGTCATGACAAGTTTATTGATTTGAACAAAAGTTGGACATGTGATTATAAGGTATTAGTAATACCTTCTTGTAGGTAATTTACAAGCAAGAATGATAGGATTTTTAAAGGAATGCAAATTTATTTTAAATCTAGCTAGCTCACTATTTGAAGTATAATTGAATAGACTACTGCTGGGGAAGGGGGAAGTTGCTTAAAGCAAGTATTACCAACCAGTTTTGTGTCATGTGCCACACTAAAAGCCTGGTAAATCCTACAGACTCCTCACAATGTTTTGTCACTTACAGTCATCATTGAAAAATATGCCAGACTTTAGATAACAGTGAAGATAAAGATGTCATTTTTTTAACTTTCCAACTTATGTAGCCCTTAAATTCTATAAACTTATCCCAAACCCCATGAATTAAAAGAATAGATAAGCCCATTGGACACAGCATGATGGGGTGGATTGGGAATAGCACTTGGATTTAGGAAGACCTGTGTTCAAATCTCATTTCAGACACTTACTACCTATAAGACCCTGAACAATGTATTTAATCTTTCTATGCTTCTGTTTCCTTCAGGGTAAAACAAAGGCATTGTATTTGATGTACAGTAAGGCCCTTTCTATCTCTTAGTCTATTATCTGTGAAATCATTCTTCCAGATTTAAGGTGGGTAAAAAAGATCCTTTGTAAGAGCAATTTTTCACATTTGTATTGAATTTCTATTTCAGTATACATTATGTGATTTTATCCTCTAATAGCCTCCTTGAGTTTGCTATTACAGACATTATTCTTCCTACTTTAGAGATGAGAACGCTGAGGCTCTCAAAGTGGCACAGCCAGTAAGTGATAGAGTCAGGCCCCTATATTAAGTCTTCTGATTTTTTTTAAGGGAGCTTTTCTAATCTACAGCACTATCCCTAATAAATAGGGACTCTTATCATTTTTTTGGGGGGGGATGTCTCATGGACTATTTTGACAATCTTGTGAAGCCTATGGCCCCATTCTCAAAACAATGCTTTTAAAATAAAATATATTTTTAAAAATAGAAAAATAAACTAAAATTCCCAATTAAACATTAAATACAAAGGATTAAAAAGTAAAGGTGAGATTAATAAAATTAAGCATAAAAAACCTCATTGAATTAATAAATAAGCCTAGAAATTTGTTTTATGGAAAAAATAAAATAGACAAACCATTGGTTAGTTTGATTCAAAAAAGAGAGAAGAAAAACCAAATCACTATTATTAAAAATGAAAAGGGTATGCATTTAGGGTTAGGTTTTATATAATGAATGTAATGAAGATGAAATTCAAGCAATTTTTATAATTTTGTCTAATTATATGCCAATGAATTTAACAATTTAAGTGAAATGGAAGAATATTTACAAAAAATATAAATTGCCTAGTAGAAGAGAAAATAGAATATCTGAACAGATCAATTTTAGAAAAGAAAAATTCACAGGCTATAAATAAGCTTCCAAAAAATTAGCACTAGGACCAGATGGATTTAGAAGTGAATCCTATCAAACATTCAAAGATCAACTAATTCCAATGATATATTATTTGTAATAATAGTCAAAGAAAGGACCCTTTGAAACAAATATGATACTGATACCTAAGCCAGGAAGAGTAAAAACAGAAAAGGAAAATTATAGATCAATTTCATTAATGAATATGAATACAAAAATCCTAAATAAAATGTGAGCTAAAAGATTATAACAATATATTACAAATATTACGCATTATGACTAAGTGGGACTGATATCAGGAATGCAGGGATAGTTAAATATAAAGAAAACTATTAACCTAATTTATTATATCAATAATAAAAAATACCATGATTATTTAAATAGATGCAAAAGAAGTTTTTGATGAAGTACAACATTAATTTATATCAAAATACTTGAAATTATAGGTATAAATGGATTTTTCTTTAAATGAATAAAAAAAAATCATTTATCTAAAACCATCAGCAAGCATTATTTATAATAGGGGAATAAAAACTAAACTAAAAGCCTTCCTAATAAAGATCAGGTGTGAAACACAGATTCCCATTGTCACCAATATTATTCAATAATGTATTGGAAATCCCAGAAATAACAATAAGACAAGAAAAAAATAGAATGAATCAGAATAGGGAACGAGGTAATAAAATTATCTATTTTTGCAGACAATACAAAGATATACTTGGAAAATTCCAATGACTCAACTAAAATGTTAGTTGAAACAATTAGTAATTTTAGGAAAGTAGCAGAATATAAAGGAAATGTATAAACATCATCAACATTCCTATATGTCACAAACAAAACCCTGCAAGAAAAAATAGTAAGAGATACTCCATTTAAAATAATTCTGTACAGTATAAAAGACCTGGGATATCACCTGTCAAAATAAACCCAGGCACTATGTCAACAAAATTATTTTTAAAAAAATTTATACAAATAAAAACATATTTAAATAATTAGAAAAATATTAATTGTTCCTGGGCAGGCAGGGCCAATATAATAAAAATGACAATTTTACCTAAACTAATATATTTAATGCCATCCAAATCAAAGTCAATTGCAAGTCATGTCATCACCTCCCTGATATGATGATCCTCTTTAAGAATGAAGGACAAACCACAAACTATGAGTAGTTTCGAGCTGCCTGAACAGGGACCCAGCTGACCAGTTCCAGTTGGGAAACTCGACTCTCAACTTCACCTGGCCTTCCCTTGCTTTTCCGCTCCCCTAACCTGATGATATTCTGTCCAAAGGAAAGGGGAATTTTTAATGACCAAAGGCTGCCGAGTTAATTTGGGGTTTACTGGATAGATTTCTGTCTCAAAGACCAAGTCTTAAACCCGATTCACTGGATCTTAGAGATTGGACAGTAATAGATTGCTGACCAAGTCCCACTTAATGTCTATTTTGGGGGCACTCCTTGCTCAGAGTGAATGTAAGTGGTAACTGTTTCTCTTTTGTCCAGCAACCCTGATGGGGCTTCTCCTCCAGGTTTGATTTTTGTTTGTTTATTAAAGGGACTATCCCTTGATTCACTTCTTAAAGAGGCCTGTTCAATGAATAGACATTGATTCACAGAAAGTGTGCACTTGATAAGATCTTAACTTAAAAAGACCAAGATCTCCCACCGTATTGTAGGCCATCTCAAGTCATCCTGATGAATATCTGGCCACTGGATCCAGATAGCTCTGGAGGAGAAAGTGAGGCTGGTGACTTTGCACAGCCCTCCCTCCCTCAAATCAAAGTAAGTTGCAAGCAATGTCCTTACCTCCCTGATGTTATGGTCTTCTTTGAGAATGAAGGACAAAAAACACAATTAAATTACCAGAAAATGGTTTTACTGAATTAGAAAGAAATAATGACAAAATTCATTTGGAAGAACAAAAAGTCAAGAATATCAAAGGAAGTAATGAAAAAATCTGTAAAGGAAAGAGGTTTAGCAATACCAGATCTTAAACTATATTTTAAGGCAGTAATTATCAAAACTATTTGGTACTGGCTAAGATCAATGAAAAAGAGTAGATATACAATTTACAGTAACAAATAAATATAGTAACCTGGTATTTGATAAGTTTAAGGACAATATTTTAGGATAAACATTTATTATTTGGTAAAAGTTTTTGGCAAAACTGGAAAGTAGCATGGTAGAAACTGGGCATAAATGAATACCTTACACCATTTACCAAAATAAAGTAAAAATGTCTATGTGATCAAGAAATAAAGAGATATTAGAAGAAAATTCAAAGAATATGGAACATATTATTTATCAGATTTATGGATAGGGGAAGAGTTTATTAGTAAACAAGAGACAGAGAACAGAATAAGGTGTAAAATTGATAATTTCAACTACATTAATTTTAAAAGGTTTTGTACAAATAAAACAAATATATTCAAAATCAGAAAGCTGAAAATTGGAAAGAATCATACAGACAATTTCTCAGATAAAAGTTTCATATCTCAAATATATAAAGAACTGTGTCATATCTATAAGAATAAAAGTTATTCCCCAATCGATAAATGGTCAAAGAATATGAATGGTTTTCCAATTAAGAAATCAAAACAATTTATGGTCACATAAAAATGTTCTAAAAAATTGTTGACTAAAGAAATGCAAATTAAAACCACCTTAGGATATCATTTTAGACCTATCAGATTGGCTAAAATGACTGAAAGGGAATAGTGATAAATGTTGGACAGGATGTGGAAAAATTGGGACATCAATTCACTGTTAGTGGAAATGTGAACTAATCCAACCATTTTGGAAAGCAATCTGGAATTATGTCCAAAGAATTATTGACTTGCCTATACACTTTGATCCAGAAATATCATTACAAGGTCTTTTTCCAAAGATGGTTAGGGAAAAAAGAAAAGAACCTCTATGTTCTTAGAAGTTTATAGCACTTCTCTTTCTGGTGCCAAAGAACCAGAAATTGTAGAAATGCCCATTAAGTGGGGAATGACCAAATGAGTTGTGATACATGATTGTGATGGAACACTACTATAATATATAAGAAATATGAGCTCAATGATCTTAGAAAAACATTCTTGGACTTGCACAGACTAATGAAGAACAAAATAAAGAGAACTGAGAGGACACTGTTTACTATAACAGCAATACCCTTTTTAAGAACAACTTTGAATGAATAAGTCATTTTGACTATTACAAATATCTACATTAACTACAAAGGACTTATGAAGGAAGATGCTATCTGTATCCAAAGAAGGAATTGATAAATCAAGTATATATAGAACATTTTTACATGCATATATGTATTTGTGTGTAATGGTAGCTATGAGGCAGGGAGTTAAAAAAAGAAATTTATATGAGAACTTTATTATATATTTAAAAGGACTAGCATGTTATACATAATCGATTCACAGTTTCATTTGCAATTATCTTTCTTATGATACTAGGTTGTTAAAATTCTTGTTTTATTCCATAAATTAAAAATTAAATAAACATTTAAAATACAAGAAAATATATTTATGCATATAATGCATAGAATACAATACATAGGTGTAAGGGTTATGGGATTTAAAGATCTTCCATGCCCTGTTGGACTTGCTGACATAGCAGGAAGGAGTGGAGCAAGAGGAAGCAGTTTTCTGGTATTTGAATAAATGTTCTAGCATTATCCCCCATGTGGAGAGCCTGGTATATTTTGTGATTAATAACCACATTTTTAGTATTTATTTATAGTTACTGTAGGCATTGTGAATACTGCATTGTTGATATAATAGGATTACAAATGAAACCAATTAAATTGAAACATATTAATCAGGGCATTTTAAAAATGCCTTGAAACTCATGTCATGAACTCCTATTCTAAAGTGAATGTCGGTATCCTTAGAGGTTACAAGGCTAAGAGACAAAATGAAAGGCAGCTGTGACCCTGAGGCTAGAAAGGTTAAGGAACCAGGTGCTTGTGAAGACCTAGCCTATTAAGAACTTGTAACATAGCTCACAGCTGGTGTTGCTTAACTGGAGGTTGAGAGACCAGGTATTGAACTTCAAGTTTACTTAGAAAGACAGCTAGACTTTAGCCAGTGTGTTGAGTTCTTGGAGAGCTAAACAGCAGTAGAATTTGGGATTGAGTTCATTATCAGAGTGACTCACCAGTTATACAGAGGAGAAGAAGGTTGGCACATGACAGGCAAATCTATCCTGAGCTTCTGTAATAGAGATTTTCAACAAACACAGGCAGTCTTGGTCTATATAAGGAAGCTATGAGCTACGCTGAAAAAGAGGATATGATCTTACATGTCATAGCCAAACCAGAGTGATGAGCTCTGGGCTACCCTTCATTTTGTACATTTCAGCAAATATTGTTAAGTATCTACTAGATATGGCCATTAGGGCAGCTAGGTGGGGTGGTGGATAGAATGCCATGCTTGGAGTCAGGAAGCCCTCTGTTAAAATATGACCTCAGATACTAAGTGTAAGACTCTGGGCAAGCCAAGTAACACTGTTTGTTTCAGTTTACTCATCTGTAAGAGGAGTTGGAGAAGGAATGGCAAACCATTACAGTATCTTTGCAAAGAAAACCACAAATGGGGTCATGAAGAGTTGGACATGACTGAAATGACTGAACAACAAAGATATGGACATAGATTTAGAGATGGAACAGTCCAAGATTCATTTGACTATTGAGAATGTTGAGGCCTAGAGAGGCTAAGTGGCTTGCCCAATCCCTCCAAAAAAGAAAGAAAGTGAGTAGTTCTTACCTCAAGAAATTTATAACCTACTGGGGCTTATGCTATATAAACAGGTAAGTAATTTCTTTGTTCTCTTTTTTTCCTTTTTGTGTCTGTTTTCAAATGTCTCTATTTTACTCATAATATCTTTGTAAATTAACTGTTGACATATTACTGTCAACTAGGAAAGTCAGGAATGGTTTAATTAGAAAAGGAGACACCTGAGTTGATTGAATGAAGGGGAATAATGTGTGTGGAAAGGATGACTGTATTCATAATGTGAAGCTCTTGTTCAGACTTTGAGATAAATTAGACAGTAACCACTCAAAGAGCTCAGGACAGGTGATGATGACAGATGAAGATTTGTTTACCTTCCATTTCATTGGTAGTATGGCCCATGGTGACCAATTTTTTGTGTACGGCGTCATAATAGGCTTTATCTTTAATGATCTCTCACAGTTAGAAAACACAAAAAAACCAAACTGGTTTTTGTTTTAAAAACAAAGCTACGTTCCCAGCTTGGACCTAGATGACCTCCCTTTCTGTCTTAAAGAGTACCATTACATGCCACATAAGACTCAAATGGCTTTGGGGACTAAGGAAGATGAAACTATGTTTGTGAATGATCTGAGTATCTTGAAGAGTGAAGCAGATTACCTTCTATAGAATACCTTAAGACATCCATTAAAGGTGAATCCTGTCAACAAGACTTTGAAATTTCCTTTTCTGGGATAGACCTTAACTATTGCTTTTGACGTCCTAATTTCTACTTTGCATACTACTTTCCTATCTGTTATAGTCCCTATGTAAACAGTTGACCCCCTAGTCCTCTGGTGGGACCACAGTTCACCTCATATTATTTGCCATTTTCAACCCCATCTTCCACCACCAGCTCCACTGGTTTGCTTACTCACATTAGGAGCATGTGTCTCCTTTATTCTGTGCGTCCTTGGCTAGCCATGACAACTTCCCTTGTTTCAGCTTCAACCTAAATCCAGTAAGCTTTTTCCAGTTCTCTTAAGTGGTTGCCTCACCCCATTCAAAGTCGTCATCCTAAAAACCTGTAGTCAATAGCTAACTGTTGACCTCATTCCTCATACCGTGTTTCCCTGATAATAAGACCTATCCCGAAAATAAGCCCTCCCCTTACTGTGTAAGATTCCTCTAAAATAAGCCCTCCCCCGAAAATAAGCCCTATTGAGATTGCTACTGTAGTGAAGGTGATCCCCTGCGCTACAGGCTACATTACGGTACCCTCTGTATGCACCGTCCCCCCCCCGCCCGAAACGCACGCCACACTCCGAGCTGCATCCAATCAGAGCTGCAGCAGTGAGCGAGTCATCCTGTTCTTCCCCAGTGATTTGCTTTTTGAATAAAGGTACATTTTTTTGTTCGCATTTACCTGTTTATTAAAATTGCTGTCAATGTTCATTAAAATAAGCCCTCCCCTGAAAATAAGCCCTCTGGTGTTTTTCTGTCCAAAAAAATTAATAAGACAGCATCTTATTATCGGGGAAACACGGTATTAGCTTGAGAAAGGGTGGTATGGTGGAAAGAGTGCTGGATATGGAGTCAAATGACCCAGGTTCTAATCGCGAGGCTGGTACTCCTGACTAACGTGGATTTTGGTGAGTTCCCTAGTGCTCTCCAGATATCAGTAAAATAAGAGTTTTGGACTGTGTGACCACTATGTTCCTATCCAGCTCTAAATCTATATCCATTCAAAATATCTACTACCTTGACTCATGTGCCCTTCACCCTAGTGGGGAGAGTTACTAGAATACATGTCCAGTTCAGTTTTGACTAACCTTTCCAATCCTTGTCAAATTTTCTCTACCTAGAGACACAAAGAACTTGCGATCACTTCTCTGAATTTTGGGAGGGCCAAGGCAGCAAAATCTAGAAGAAATATAATGGCATGGAAAAGTTGACCCCTCGTGTTCTGGAAAATTATTTTTAAAAATACAGAATCCTAAAAATCATATAATTATAGATGTAAAAACAGATAAGTAACAGTGTGTATCAGGCAAGCAAGATGGGCCAATTTGAAATCTGAGCAAACTGGTAGGGTTGGCAAGGGTGACAATGACAATAAGCTTGTATCAAGGTTGATTAAATGCCAGGCATTGTGGTATGAACAGGACCTTTAAAAAACTCAAAACAGGCATGTTAATCTGAAAGTAGATCTGAAAATGGGTGATTAGTATTGGATGAGGATGGGACAACCAGGGGTACAGTAGCATTAGTGAATGCTCCAGAGTTTAAGATACACAGAAGATAGTTTATTTTACTCACACATGATACATATGCATTTGGCAAGGCACCTGGAAAACTGATTTTTCTGGTCCCTTTTTTCTCCATGGGGAGGTCAAAAAATATGTTCCTTCCCTTCCTTGTTTTCTTGTGACATTTGCTCTATGCTATACTATCTTATTACATTGATTGTGTAATGTTTTGTATTCTTCTCAAATTGCTTCATTTATGTGTTTCTAGACATTAAACTCTGAGGGCAAAACCTTATACCTTTTATGGATTTTTTTTCATATGTGATGCTGAGTACACTTGGGGCTTTTATCTGTGTAATGGATAAAAGAATGATTTTTCAAAGGGTCTTCACTGGGTCCCAAATTGATGACATTTGTCCCTAGTTGAGTGGCTTGGAGTTGATCTTTGGAAAATTGTTCTTAAAAAGTATGAGGGATTCATGAAATTTATTCACAGGATTACTACTGGAATCCACTTTAGCTATCTAACCCTCTTATTTTCAGAGGATAACACCTAGGGGAGAAAGATTATTTCAGAGTAGGCTGCTGCATACATTTCTAATAATACATACAACATTGGGGAACATAATTTTATCTGAAACAAAATGATGAATTTTCTTCTGCATTTGCCAGTTTCAAGTTTTTCAGAGAAATTAGTTTCAGTCATCTTTCTTGTGATCATGCTTTCATTACATTCACAGTAGGCAAACTATCCATTTCTCATTGCATTCACTTTCATTTTCATTATGTTCTCTTTGATCTTTAATTTCTTTGCTTCTCAAAACTCTTCCCTAAACTTTGCAATTGATGTTGAATTGTTGCTTTGACTCTAAGCATCACCTTAAACTTTTGACTTTTGCTTTCAATTGCTGATTAAGGAAATCTGAAATGTCTGACAAGCTTTTGTTCTCTTGATTGTATTCTTCACATTCCTTTTGTGTTCTGTAGTGTGTACCAGTTCTATGCTGATGAAATGCTTCAATATTGTTCTATGACGCTTCAATAGCTCTCTCAAATTGCATCTGCCATGATAGTGTTTGACGCCTATCATTAGGAATATCAACTGATAGTTCAAGCTTTTCTTCTATATGTCTTATTGACAAAACCATTGCCCTATATGCTGTTGTGTATTTTTATGCACCACATGTTAGAGAAAGGCATGGATTTCTTTTCTGCAAATATTTTAGGAGAATATATTCACAGATGATTATAGCAAATACTGCTTTGGGAATTATTTCGTTTTGATAAAGTTAGTTGGATGAATTTATTTTGCTGAACTCAAAGAAAGCCTTTTAAAATTCGGTCTACTAAATATGACCTTTTCCTTTCCCAAATCTCTTGGGATTTTTTGTCATCCACTATTTTTTCAGATAAAATTTTTGGAGTTTATAATAAATGAAGATTAGAGTATCAGAGTTACACAAATCAGAAATTTAGAGTTAGAAGACCTCAGAAACTATCTAATTTAGGGCTTCTCAGCCTGGGGTCCATAAATAGATTACTTGATGAACTGGGATATTAAACAATTATATATTTATTTTCACTAACCATTAACTTAAATTTATCATTTTCTTACATTATATATGCAGACAACAATCTATTATTCTGCCAGTGGGATCTATCAGATTTATGAAACTGACAAAAGTGTATGAGACAAGAAAGCTAACAACCCCTCATTTTATTAAGCTCTCTCACTTTGAAAATAAGGAAATTTGGGCCCAGGGATGCCAAGTAACTTATAAAGTCCAGTGGGGATTTGAACCTGGGTCCTCTGGGGCCAGAAAAATGCTCTTTTCATTATAGCATTATGTTGCCTAGATTTTAGCCTCAGGTTCTTCACCTTTTCCTGCTTCAGAAATTACTAACTCTTCAACTTCATTTTTTATTTCACCAAGTCTAGACTTGGGGATAAAATTATTTTATACTCATACCCTAGACAGGTTGGGAAAAATCGTCCCATGACATGGTGCCATGTGTGCCATGTTGACAAAATCAACATGAAGTCTTTGCTTATAACTAGTAAGACCTGCTTCTACTTTTGTTATAATATAGTTCTGGAACCAATTCAAAGTATTCATGTCTTAATTCCATTTATGTCTAGTGGTGGTTTGCATACATTAGTGGTCAGGGCCACCTGCAATAAAGCATTTCCAAGATGATCAGGGATTGATATTTTATATTTGTTCTTGTTTATCATACCTTCTTTGGGTGCCAGAATGTGGATTACCATGTGTTCCTCTAGCTTCTGTGTCAAGCTGTTGATTATTACAGTTATAAGTAAGATCATTCAGTAGTACCACAGTGCTACAGCATGAGAGAAATAGAACACCCTTTCTATTGCTTTCACACAGGAGAAGTTATACCAAACTGTCCATGGTGTTAACAAAATCAGTTGTTTTGCCACATCCAAATTAGCTGGTATTTCAAACTCTCAGGCCATTACAGCTACCATAATGGTCTCAGGGTACATAGAGTTCCCAGTGCAAGTCATCCTGACTGACACTCTCCTTTTTTACCATGAACATTACACCCCAGTTCCACTTCCATAACATGGATAATTGTATTCTGTCAATTATTGTTGTCATTATTGTCTTCATTGTTGTAATAGTGGTTGCAATTGTGGTTATTTTTCTTTCCATCATAATTAAGAAGGGAAGAGAGAAGTGATGTACTCTCCCGGCATGTCAAAGTTAGGGAGATATAGCCTATTTCCTTTCTTTTTCACACTTATGTCTACTGATGGAGACACTGTGGGTATTGGATAAGTATTAAATGATCAAGAAGAATGCTTGCTTTTCCTCCTCGTTCCACCTTCACTTCAAGCATTCTCCACCATTCCCCAAGAGTTGTACTTTTACCTTTAATTCACCTAAGGAAAACATAGCTAACATTCCATTTTAATAAAGCTTCTCCAAACTCCAGAGCCTTCCTTGTGGGAATATCAGTCACAAATGAGAAGTAACATTGGTTTACATATCTATAGGATTTTATGTTTCTAAATTTAAAAGCTCTGTCAGATTTAACAAAATAAAACCAAATATGGTTTTTTTGGTTATTGTTCAAAGAGGCACATAAGTGTCCACCACATAGCTCTTAGGTTTCCTTCCTAATTTTGAAAAAAAGAAATAATAATTAAAAACTATGCCAAATTTGCCCTTTTAAGAGGCACCTGATACTGTTTAACTGGAGACTTTCCAATAGACAGATACTTCCTAGGAAAAAAGGACTCTTAAACCTCCTTGTATCATGGAAGTGACTCTGTTATCTTGAAGGTCAGTGGAATATACCCCAGTAACAATGTCCAATCATAAGCTTGATAAAATCTGTAGCCTCATTGCTGGTAGCATATATAGTAAGAACTCAGGTTAATAGATCCAGAAGTAGAAGGAGATTCAGAGGTCACCTAGTCAAACCTCATTTTACATATGAAGTAACTGGTACCTATTGAGTTTAAATGACGTGCCCAATGTGTCTCTTTGACAGTAATTTTCAGAGGTAGCTTTTCTCTTTCTAAGGCCATTTTTATTTCCATATAACAGCCTGACTTTCAGTCTGGTCATTAGGTGATGAATTTATTGTGTCCATGTTGTTGAATTCACCAGAATCTATGAAACAAAGTCAAATATCTAGTGGCCACTTAACCTTGTGGCAGTGTTTTGCTTCTGTAGTGATGGGTAGTAGAGGAGGGTAGTGGAGAAACGCCAAATCACAGATTTTTGATGCTCTACTCATAATAATTTTATCATTATTACTTAAATAATCTGTGTAATCTTAAGCATGGTAAGTTGAGTGCTTAGTTTGGAATTGGGAAGACCTGAGTTCAAATCTTCCCCTGTCACTATTAGCTGTGTGAGCAGGGAAAAGCCACTTGACCTCAACAAGATGTAAGAAATTCTCTAAGACTTCGGCTAAGACTAGGTTATAAATGGGAGGCAATCTATTCTGGATAAAATCATACACCAAAAAAAAAATTGATATTTGAAGTATCGATTCTATAGAGAGAAAAAATACAGTATTTTTAGAGATATTTTTAAACAGCAACATTGCAAGTAGTTACATATGAGGTTGAGATGCAGTTGTTTCAGTGGTGAGGAGCTGCTGGTGTAGTGGATAGAATTCTGGGCCTAGAGTCAGGAAGTAGTTGTTCAGTTTTCAGTCATGCCCAACTCTTCACAACCCCTTTGTGGGTTTTATAGGCAAAGATACTGGAGTGTTTGCCATTTCCTTCTCCAGTTCATTTTATAGATGAAGACAATGACAAGGTTAAATGTCTTGTCCAGGGTCACACAGTTTGTATCTGAGGCCAGTTTGAACTCAGGCACCATTAACCTGCTCCAGAGTCAGGAAGACCTAACTTAGATGGGTAATGATAACACCTACCTCTCAGGGTTGTTGCAAGGATGAAATGAGATATTGTAAAATGTGCTTAGCACAGTGCCTTGCCTATAGTATGTGCTATATAGATATAAGCTATAAGAAAAATCATATTTATCAAAAATTAGATTGATAGAAGAATGTCAGGTTCAACAATGTTAGGCAAGAGTTTCTCAGGTTCATTATTGGTTGAAAACTATTGCTGACTTGAGGTCTTAATTCAACCAGTATGGTACATTAACAGAAATTGAAAACAAGATTCCTAACCTCCAGGAGTTTACAATGTACTCTGGGAAATGACTTTCTGGATTAAGTTTTAAAAAAAAATAATTACCCAAAGCAATATCAAAATATGCGGTACGGAGAGTACATGCAATGGGCTGTCAAATAAGGTTGTCAAATGATTGTTGAAGGCCTTAAGGAGAGTGGACGATTGAACTGGATATTAGAAGATAAATAGCACTATCGAAAGCAACAGTAAGGATGATGGGATCTGAAAGACAGAGGAGAAAAGAAGAGGACATTTCAATTGCGGGGAATCATCACAAGCAAGAAAATAAATAAGCAGATCACATCTAGGGGAGAGAAAAAGTAGACAACTGACAACATATTTGGGTTAGGGGGAGTGAAAAAGAAGGTTGGATTGTAAAGGTAGGATATGGTTCATTCACAGAATCAGAGAATTTGAGAGTTAGAAAGGAACACTGTGGCCATTATGCATGAAAGGAATGCCCAGTATAACATACCAAGACACAGCCATTCTGCTTCTGCCTGAAGACCTTCAAGGAAGGTGAAGTCATCAATGGTTTAGGCAACTGATTCTACTTTTGTTAACAAGTATATTGTTTTGTTTTATTTATTTCCAGTAACTTCAAACTTACATTGACCTCTTTATAACTTCAAATACATGAAGACTGTTCTTTAAAACATGTACTATACAAAAACAAATTTACTAAGCATCTTGTTTATACATAGTGAAACAGGGCATGCAAGTTTGGAAGAGAATATAGCCCTTGGTTTAATAGAAATTGTAGTTAATGTGGAAATAAACACAAATATAGAACAGTACAATATGCAAGCCTACATAATAAGAGTCCATTAGAGAAGTACCCAATGAAGTATGGGATATGGGAGGAAACCTATCAAAGAGAGCAAAGAAGTCTTTTTTTTTGGTAGATATAATGCACATTTTATTTTTTAATTAATTAAATTTAATTTTCAGGTCCACATTTCCTCCCTCCCACTTCCTCTCCTTCCCCCACCATTGAGAAATCAAGAAAGCCAACTCATTGCAAACATATCTTGTCAATAAAATAAAATTCCCACATTGGTCATGTAAAAAAATAACACACAATATAATTTTCTTTCTTTGAAAATTGGCTATTCATATCCTTAAACCACTTCAGATCACCAAAATCTTCATGGATTGAAAAAGTAGGTTTTAAATGTCTGGCTAAAGAGATAGAATTCTCAGAAGCCACAGGAACTCATTGTCAGTCCTTGAATAGGCAGGATGAAAGGGGTTCATGGTTTTGGAAAATAAATCTATCAGTAGTATTCAGGAAAGATTGAGGTAAGGAGAGATGGGAGGCAGAGATAACAGCTAGGAAGTTATTGCAGAAACTTAGATAGGAGGTGATGAGTGCCTACTGACTTGAGAAAATCCTGTCTTTTTTATTTCATGTACATTAAAAACTCTAAAATTTCATGAGATACTCTACTTAACTTGGCATTTTCCAACAATTTCCCAGAATTCTCTGCTCATCAACATAGCATCCATGTTCCAATGCATTTTTCTTGATTCCAGAATTATTCTTGGGCTAAGCCCAGAGCAATCAAAGGATTCATGTACACAAACAGGAAATAGGTTTTCTCTGGAGCGATCTACTAAATACTAAGGGCATGATTAGAAGAAAAAAAATGATAGTACAATTTGGGAAATCAGTGGACCATCATTTACAAAGGTCATACAAAGACTAAATCAAATTTCCTCTCTAGTCATCCTGTACTAAATAAAAATGCTATGCAAGAAATATGCTTTTAATGAATTTCCTGTTGTTTATGAAACATGAAATGTTATCCAACCAAAGGTGTTTGTTATTGGCTAATTCATGCACCCACCAGACAGTTGTATAATAAGCTGTCCCATTCCATTGTTACTATTCAGTAAAAGTAAAACAGTAGATGTTGCCTATCTACTAAAGTAGGCATGTGCTAATTATTATATGGGTAATCAACACTAGTTCTAGGGGTCCTGTGAGGTGTACAAGATGGGTATATTTCAATAATTCAGAAGTGTAAGTCAGTATTTTTAAAAACCTAAAAAAGTGGATGTGGCTAGCATCACAGGGTTAGCTGATAGTTTTGAAAATTTTGTTTAATAATCGCTATGCTCCATCTTTGAAGGTTCCAAGAAATAAGGTGTTCAGGAACTTTTAAGAAAATAACTGTTTTTTTTCTCTTTTTTTACACAATTCTTTATTATGAGGCTATCAAGTATATTGTGTTGATCTTCAAAATTATTGTTACCAAATTATGATGCACTTCAGAAAATATTCCATGATATTTGTTTTACAGTATCACCTAGGCATCTGTTCTTTATTCATTATAGAAAATAGTGTCAAAAGAGCAATGATTTCAGTTATCTTCATGTAAAACTCTCCATGTGTTATGAAATAGTCTTCATGAATTATAATTTTAATTATATATGTTTATTTTATAAATTATATTTTAATTATAAATGTGCATATTATTATAGAATTATACATTCAAGTACGGGGCATCAGAATTAGTAATCAATGAAAAATTACGTGTTAAATGCCTACTATGTGATAGGAAATATAGATGGCCCAAGAGATACATAGACTAAAGTGTAATAATCACTGACCTAGAGGGGCTTACAAACTAGTCATGGGAAGCAATGAGTTCACATATATACATTTAAGTAATTCTGGAAGGGTAACACCAGTAGCTGGAGGACCACCAAAGGCTTCATGTAGAAGATGGTACTTGAGATAAGCCTGAAAGGAAGCTAGGCTTCTGAAAGGAGGATACTAGGAGGGAAGGTGTTTTAGCTCTTCTCAGAGAAGGAGAAGTTTCTGTACAAAGATATGGAGATGAGAGCTAGACGTAATGTATGTATGTAATAAGTCTCAATTTTTGGGAAGATAGTGTTCACAAAGGGGAGTCATATGTAATAACCCTAAAAAAAGTTTAATGAAAAAGGGTGGAATCAAATTGTGCAGGATTTTTAAGCCAAACAAAGGAGTTTATTTTTTATCCTAGTGGTTATAGGGATAATCAACCTATTAAAAGGCTCTCTGGTGCTTGGGCACCAGACACTTAATCCCCTTTCAGACCTATGTCTGAATCTTTTCTAGCTTGGTAGAGCAAAATCTTAGGCTTTGCTAGTATGAATTTTAGGAATCCAAAGTCAACTATATCTCAAAATGAACCATTAAAGGGAGACTGAATAGCCCAGTAAAAATACTCTGGTAATTGTTAATACACTCTTATCATTCTGCTGCCAAACAAAGTGAAAACTAACAAACACTATATTGTGAAAGTCTAGGCTACCCTGTACAGTGAGATCTTTGTGCTTGCACATGTACATTCATATACATTCAGAAGTATTCACCTAAAAGTAATTTCTCAAAATTACGTTATTCAAATATATTTACTGTGAAAGCTGCTCTTACTTTTTCTTCCATTAAATTAAGATATTATTCAGCACGGTTATCAGTGCTAAACTCATCATAGTCATTTTCATTTTGTTAACAAGAATACATTTATAAGCAGCATTTAGGCTTTGAATAAAGTAAAGGTGGGAGGGAGAGGGAAATCTGACCCATATTAGGATCAGTATGCAGTATGGAAATATTATCTAGAGAGTCATACTAAGAGTTAGAGTTTCCTTGGGTCAATTTCATCTCTGACACATACTAGTTGTGAGACTCCCCAGTAAGTCCCTCAGCTAACCCCCTTAATCCTTGAGGTGAAAAGGAGTCAAGTACTGATCTACATTGATTGGTACAAGCAGTTGAGCTTCCCAAACCTATGATATCTTATCTAGTGCAAAAACATATATTTAAATCACAAGAGTGGTTATTGTGTTTGCCTTGAAGGAACCATGGAAAGATTGCTGATCTTGGAGACAGGACCTTTCTTTCAATCCCACTGAAAGGAGGCATCCCAAATGGCCTTGATAGCCAACTGGATTCTTTTAAAATGGTGGCTTAAATGAGATAATGGATAAAAGCCCTTTGCAAACCTTATATATATATATATATATATATATATATATATATATATATATATATATTTTCATAACATTGTGATCGTAATCATTATCATTCTTACAATGTAAGGGGTAGGGAGAAGAGAAACATCTCTAGGAGATGTCTTCTACCATCAGTCACTCCCAGCTTTGCTTCATGTATACAGTTGGCATCATTCCTAATAATTCCTGAATATAGACCTAGAGTTTAGGCTAGATGGGCAGTCTTCTGCTGACATAGTATCCACTCCTCCAAAATCTCAATGTGCCCAACTAAAGGAGGATTCTCATTTGCAATCTGTGGTAGAACATCACCTTCTACCTAAAGTAAACTGTAGGGAGATTGAAAGATTTGGAACTGAACTTTAGACCAAGCCAGGTCAGGAACCAGAGTTTTTCATGGGGATGCCACATACAACGCACATACAAGGTCTTCCTGACAGGAAATTGGTTGAGGGCTTCATCTAGAAAGATCTTCTAGGGTTACAGGAGTTATAAGACCAGCAATGTCTTTTAAATGTGTGTTTGATACAATCTGCCTCTGACAATGCATTCTTTCACAATCCTGACTGACACTTCTCATGTGTACGATGTTGGATAAGTAACAGTCTCTCTAGCCTTTAGTTTCCATACTTATAAAATAAAAGTGTCTTATATGAGATGAACTTTAAGGTCCTTAGTAGTTCAAAAATACACACATATATATACATACACATATATACATAGTCATATATAGATTATATGTAAAATAATTATATTGTATGTGATATAATTATTAATTATGTATGAAATCATAATTACATTTCATATCATTACATAGTAATGATATTTTAAAGTTGAAGACAGGATGATATATAATATTCTGTGTAAATAGTATATGTAATGTAACTATATATATATATATAAAATGCTTATTGCTTATTTCTTATGTAACAGTATATTTTATCCTTTCTTCAGCTGTGAAGCTTATAAGACATATATCACTGGGCTTGTTAAGGTTGTTAGATAGTGGAAGTTAATTTTCAGTTCTACTCTCTTCTCCTCCCATAAAATTGGGGATTGTTATACTTGTATTATCAACCTCATAGGGTTGTTGTAAGACATAGTCTGGGAAAATGCTTTGTAAACCTTAAAGTGTCATGTAAATGCCAGTTCTTATTGTCCTTCATCTCTCATTGCCTGCCTTGTGTATAAAATGAAGGTGCTTTGTGAACTTTGGTGCTCATCACTGGGCACAGGGCTCTTCCTAGGACCAAACCCAGGTTTTGCAAAGGATTCCTGCAGTACACAGGGGCAGAGCTGTCATTGCTCATGAAGGGAACTGGCTGAATGCAGATTGCTGCACCTTGTATCAATCAGCACATGAGCTTAAAATGGATCTTCTTTCACCATAGCAGGGGATATTTTCCCCATCAAGTCCTTCAATAGTCTGATAACAGTTCACCCCATGCTACCCTGGGGCCAAGAAATGCATTATCTTTGTAAAATAAGCATCTGCTGTATGTAAACAAATCATAGAAATGCATTTTGATGCCAAAATCAAATCAAACATCAGCTTACTTCACATACTTATGGCAAAATCTTCCAAGTCTGTCAAACAGCTGCCTAATTATACTTTGAATTTCATTTTCCAGGCATAGTCCTCTCACTCCTTTGATCTTTCCTAATAGACAGGTAGAAGACACAATTTTGAAAGGGAGTGAGCTAAAGTGGAGAGAACCCTGGATTCATAGTTAAGTCATGAGGGCCATGATGGAAGAGTGGATAAAATGGAAGCCTGGCAGTATGGGAGATCTGGGTTCAAATCCTGTATTAGATAATAACTAGCCATGACTTACTCCAGGTAAGTCACCTAACCATTCTGAGTCTCAGTTTCTTGAAGTATAAAATAATTCCTGTTGAACCCACCTTTCATGGATCCCAGGCTTAAAAGAGATAATATATGCTCATTCTAAGCTTTCTTCTATGTAAAATAGGGATAATTATACTTTATTACTTACCTCCTGGTTTGTTGTGAGTCCTTTGTAGTTCAAAATCCCATGGTTTCTGTTTCTAAAACATTTTAAAATCTGGTTCTGATTTATAATTCCTCTAATTTCTTCACATGGTGCTAGTAATATCTAGACACAATCTTTCAGCATTAGTTAAGTATGCTAAAAGAGGTCACTTAACAGTTGTTTTTCTTTTTCTAAATGATAAGTTCATTTGCTCAATATTTTCTGAACCCCAACAATCTGTATCATGATTTTCAGAAGCACAGGAGATATAAGATGTATAAAGTAAGACCAGTTCCCCACAGAGCTTATATATAATTCATTTGGGGAGATATACCATGTAAACACAACAACAGTAAATGGCAAAGTAAATTACACATAAATTTTAACAATAAAGTGATATGAGGGTCCATAGGAGAGATCCCTTCTGACTCGGATAATCATATTAGACTTCATACAAGAGGAGATGTTTCATCTAGGTCTTGAAGAATGAATAGGATTTTGATAAGTGGGAATGTTTGGGTTAAAAGTGGAGAGGACAAACTCCAAACTGTTTAAGCAAAGGCAAAAGGTCTCAAGAAAAAGTCCTATCTGGAGACTGAGTCTATTTTTAGATGAGGTTGGGGAAGAGACATTGAATGTAAGACTAATGTCTTTAAACTTTTTTCAATGAATTTCTCTGACACATTAACACTTTATGCACAGAGGAGTGACAAGATGAAAAGGCGGCCATAATGCCATACTGATACTGAAAGCATAAATATTCTTAATTTGTGCATTTCAGGAATCTTCAGGTAGATTTCTACCATACTTGCATATAACTAGTCACTCTACATTTTGTACTTGCTTATTTAGACTTTGTCATTGAACATACCTTTATGGAGCATTCTCCTGGCTTTTTAAATTAAACTTAAGCAATGATGTAATTTCCTTTGAATCAAAATTAATTAGAAGCAATTTATGTTTTTTTCCACTTTAACCAGTATATTGTATTGTTGTCATATGAATGAAAACCAGTTTTGTACAAACCATTTAATTTATATAAATAAAGAGTACTATGCAGAAATGAGATTTCTTAAGTTGTTTTCAGGGTGAAAAAGTTATTTGCTTTATTCTTCTTCAGTTGGCTAGAATGCAATCACATTATCTCAGACAGGTAATATGCTATAGTTCAGTAGTCCCCAGATATTTTTGATTTCATACCCATATTAGTTAAAAAAAAAAATGAGCACTCAGGAGAGGAGCCAAGATGGTGGCAAAGAAGCAGGAAAACTCCCTGAGCTCCCCCCATAACCACCTCAAATACCTATAAAATATGACTCTAAACAAACTTTAGAGCTATGGAAACCAAAAAGTGACAGAGAGAAACAAATCTTCCACTGAAAGCAGCATGGCAGGCCAACAGAACGGTCCATCAAAACACACTGTTAGAGCCCAGCCCCACATGAGCCCATGGTTTTAGCCCAAGGGTGTCCCTGACTAGCAGCTGTTGCAGTTTCCAGAATTATCAACCCATAAATGCCAAAGGCAAAGTAAAAGGTCAGATTGGACTTTGGGAACAGGGAGACCGAGAGTGTGGTCTGGACTTTGCCCCCTGCAGGGAGAAGCAGCTGATGCCCAGCTGCCATGAAGTTACTGCCACATGGCTGCTTCAGAGCTCTTGGCCTGCAGATTATAGAGGGGCTAAGTGAACATTCAGAGGGGTAATCGCTCTTGCTTTAAACTACTTGGATCTGGATAACTGTCTTGGGTGGAGTTCCTGGGGTGTGCAACCAGCTTGCCAGAGCATGTGGATCCTTCAGAGAGGGCAACCAACTAATAGCTCTGGCAGCTGCCAAAACCCCAGCAATTTGGGACAAAGCTGTCCTCCCTGGAAGCAGAGTTCTACTATGGCAAAAAGCTCAAAAGTCAAATAATTGAGTGGTAACATGAGCAAAGCAAGTGCAACAATCTGACTGGATTCCTTTTTTTGGGGAAAAAAGGATCAAAGCATGGAACAGGAGGAAGACAATGAAGTCAGTACTCCTGTACCAAAAGCTTCAAAGAAAAATATAAACTGGTTAGAGGCCATAGAGGAGCTTAAGAAGGATTTTGAAAGCCAAATAAGAGAAATAGAGGAAAAATTGAGAAGAGAAATGAGAATGATGCAAGAAAATCATGAAAAGAGAGTCAACAAACTGACTGAAGAAAATAACACCTTAAAAAATAGACTAACTCAAATGGCAAAAAGGGGATAAAAAAGCCAATGAGGAGAAGAATTCCTTAAAAAACCAAATTTGCCAGATGGAAAAAGAATTTCAAAAGCTCACTGAAAAGAATTCCTTCAGAATTAGATTGGAGCAAATGGAAACAAATGACTTTATGAGAAATCAAGATACTACTAAAGACATCCAAAAGAATGAAAAAAAAATAGAAGGCAATGTGAAATATCTCACTGGAAAAGCCACTGACCTGGAAAATAGATCCAGGAGATATCATTTAAAAATTATTCGACTACCTGAAAACCATGATCAAAAAAGAACATAGAAATAATCCTTCAAGAAATTCTCAAGGAAAATTGCCCAGATGTTTTAGAACCAGAAGACAAAATAAAGGTTGAAGAATTCACCAATCACCTCTTGAAAAAGATCCCTAAAAGAAAACTCATAGGAATATTATAGCCAGGTTCTGGAATTACCAGATCAAGGAGAAGATATTACAAGCAGCCAAGAAGAAACAATTTGAATATTGGGGAAAGACAATCAGGATAAGACAGTATCTGGTGGCTTCTACAATGAGTGATTGAAGGGCTTGGAATATGATTTTCCAGAGGTCAAAGGAGCTGGGATTAAAACCAAGAATCACCTACCAAGCAAAAGTGAGTATCATGTTTCAGGGGAAAATATGGTCATTCAGTGGAATAGAGGACTTTCAAGCTTTCTTGATGAAAAAAACAGAGTTGAATAGAAAACTTGACATTCAGATACAAGAAGCAAGAGAAGGTAAAGAGGGAAAAGAAATCATAAGGAACTTATCAAAGCTGAACTATTTACATTCCTACACAGAAAAACGGTAATTGTTAAATCATGAAACTTTTCGCAGTATGAGGATAGTTGAAGGGAATATAAATGTGTGTGTATATGTATACATACTTATATGTATCTATATAGGAGGGTATATGGGCATATGAATACATATGTGAGTATGTGTATATATGTGTACATTTATGCATAGACAGAAGGCACAGGACTAATTGAATAGGAAGGGGTGATAATTAAAAGGTGAAATTGAGAGGTGAGAGAGGGATATAATGAGAGGAGATGGGGAGAGGCAGAATGAGGTAAATTATCTCATATAGAAGAGGCAAGGGAAAACTGTTACGATGGAGGGGAAGAACAGTAAGGAAAAAGGGAAGGAGTCAACCTTACTCTCATTGAATTTGGCTTAGAGAGGGCATGACATACACACTAACTAGGGTATCTCGCCCTATAGGAGAGTAGAGGGAAAGGGAATGAGAGGGGGGAGGATGGAGGGCAGGGCAGGTTGTGGGGGGTAGTTAGAAGCACACACTTTTGAAAAGGGACAGGGTCAAAGTAGAGAATAGAACAAGTGATGGGATAGGATGGAGGGAAATGTAGTCAGTCTTTCACAATATATCCACTATGGAAATGTTTTGCATAGCTACACAGGTACAACCTATATCAAATTGTTTATCTTCCCAGTAAGTGTGGGTGATGATGGAGGAAGGGAAACAATTTGGAATTCAAAGTTTTAAAATAAAATGCTTTAAATATATTATCATTATTATTATTATTTTATATACAACCGGGAAATAAGATACACAGGCACTGGAGGATAGAGATCCATCTTGCCCCACTGGAAAGTTGAGGGAGAATGGGGGAGGATATAGGAGAGAGCAGATTGGGAGAGGGGGTTTACAGTGGGATTGCTGTTTGGGGGTGGTGGGTAGGGGAGAAAGACCAGGAGAAAAATTTTTAACTCAAAGTCTTGTGGAAATGAATGCTATAAACTAAAAATAAACAAAAATTTAATTAAAAATAATTTTTAAAAAATGAGCACTCACATCTGATATTATATATAGACATATTTACTTAGTTTTACATTTACATGTACTATTATATTAATAATTATGGATATTACAAATACATGGAAATATAAATTAAAACTGAATGAGGCAAAGGTGAAATGACATTTGGTTCTTTGGTCAATAGGAAATCACTAGAATTTATTGGCAGCTGAGTGGAAGACAAATGGAAGTGTGGAGAAACAAGGCAGGGAGATGATGCAGGAGGCTATGAAAGCAGTCTAAGCAAAAGTAGGGAAGGGACTAGGTGTGGTATTTGTGTGAGAGAAGAGAAAGAGGAAAGATTCCAGAAATATCATAAGGGCAAAAAAAAAAATAGCAAGATTTGGCAACTGATTGTGTTATTGGGGAAAAGTGAAGAATCAAGGATAATGCCAAGATTGAAAATATGGGTGACTAGATAGATGGTGGTAACCTAAACAGCTCTAAGGAAGTTTGGAAGAGAGGTTTATTTGTGGGAAAAGATAATGGAATTAGGTTTGTTTTGAAGGTCATAAGGCATCCATGCCTATTCATCTTGTGTTACTCATGCTTTTCCAGTTACAAAAAAGGAAGGAAGGAAGGAAGGAAGGAAGGAAGGAAGGAAGGAAGGAAGGAAGGAAGGAAGGGAGAAAGAGAGAAAGAGAGAGAGAAAGAAAGAAAGAAAGAAAGAAAGAAAGAAAGAAAGAAAGAAAGAAAGAAAGAAAGAAAGAAAGAAAGAAAGAGAGAAAGAAAGAAAGAAAGAAAGACAGACGTGTGTGTGACGGGAGGGGGAACAGGGAGTTGAGGAAGAGGAATTTGAGTTAGTCCTAATCAGTCATTTCCCTGGAGTACAGAATAACTGGAGTTTGATGACGTTTGCTTCCTCCTAGGGCAGAAATCTATGGAGCCATTTACTGCATGGATAGATAGTCATCATTCTCAAATCTATTCACTGAGTTTCTTGAAAGGGATTTGGTATGAGTAACCAAAATATAACTCAGAGCCACCAGCTCTGAGTTTCTAAGAACTGGATTTAATATTAGAGATGTTTCTTACAAATGCACTCTGGCTTATGTCCCCACCCAGAGGTTCCTCTGGGAACATCAGGACTTAGCTTATGTCTAAGTTTCTACAGAAAAAAAGGAAAAGAAAAAAAAAGTTATCACTTCCCAAGTAAGTATTTAAGCCAACCACACATCTGATACGTGGCAGGTTTTATTGAACTCAATTAAAAATGAAAACAAATAGAAAACAAAGGACATACAGGAACCATCAGCATAGTCGTCTCTTTTGATCTCTAGTGGGCTTTAAACTCCAGGCTTCTCAATAATTTCCAAGCATATTAATACCTTATAGTTGAGGCTTTTTCATACAGAGAAAGCATTTGACATCCTTCGAGAGGTCACCTCTTTCCTTCAGACCTGTAGTGAAGAGAGAAAGCTTCAAGTTTGTTCCTCTACTATGTCCTCTCTGTCCCTTGCTATTTCTTGATTCTCGTTCCTGCTTGGTTCTCAAACTCCTGTATTTTGACCATCACATCATTATTGTACAAGTACCCCTCTGTTTCCAGGAGGCTTTGTTCCAGAATGGAAGAGGGGAGCAGAGAGTTGGGGAAGAGGAAGTTGTGAATCCTAATCAGCCCTGGAGTACAGAATGATTGGAGGTTGGTGACATTTACTTCATCTAGACACTCCTCTATCATTTAGCAACTACTACCAGCTACTGTTTCTATGCTCCTGGTTGTCCCAGGCCCTCTATGTCACCCCATCTGCTTCTGTTCCTAGCTATTTCTGGGACTCTATATTTCCTCTAATCTTTGAACCAAAACATTCCTTGATGCTTATGGTTCATTGCAGGGACTATGTACGTCATCAAGTGACCTTTCTTCATGGGAACTGCTGTCTGTGTCCAATGGACCTCTCTTCTAATCTCTGTTTTGAACTCTGTCTTTAGAAGGTTCAAGTTAGATCCTAAAGGGCATTGAGGTATTAACTGGGTTATTAGTAATTAGTAATCAGTGATTTCAAAGACCATAGGAGATCATACTTTATCAAGGAGAAATCGATTGTAGAACAAAATCTCAAACATGGTGTCAGTGGACATATTTATGTCTTTTATAGTGCAAAACGTTATACTTTAAACTTGTTAACCCAATTAAGGAGGACTTAATTCTACTTGGCTCCTCTTGGACATACTTTCTTCAGTGGCAAACAATTCTATACACCATGGATAATGTAGTTGTACTTTCCGCCTAAACAGGTGATCTATTCTTCTGACTTGAGCATCCTGTTAATACTGCCCTTAGATGTAGAATGAAAATTGTTTTTCCCTGTTACTATGATGTGTTTGTAAATAACAAATGAGGCAGCCATGAACCATGCATGGTACAATGGAAATTTGACTTTGGAGTCAGAGTACTTGGTTTCATATCCTGCTTACTGCTTACTACTAATGTGACCTTGAGCAAATCATAAACTTTCAGGATCTCAATTTCTTCATCTGTAAAATAAGGGGCTAGATTAGATAGCCTCTGAGGTTCCTTCCAACTCTAAATCAATGATCCTATGTTCCTTCAGTTTAATCATTTCCATAAAAGGACAAAAGGGACAAAGAAAAGATTTTTTTTCCCCCTACAAACTCCTATCCTCTAATTATAGAGTGGGAAATGATGACAGAGCTCCACTGATCTTTTTTCTTGCATGTGAAGATTGTAACTGAGAGTTAACTTGATTATGAAAGCAGTGGTCTGGGGCCCAATTTTTTGTAAGCCCTGTAATAGTAATTTTTGGTAATTTAATCATTTTGTTAGAAAGAAAAAAATACAATGCTACAACTGGACTTAGAGAACTTTAGCTTCCACTCTTTTCCACTACCCTCCCCTCTCATCTCCATAAATCTGATGACAACTTTTAAGACTGACCTCCTGGGTTTCATGAAGAATTCCGAGACTCACGATATGGACTTTTCTTCCTTCTCTTATTTCCTAGAGCTTTTATCATCTGTTCAATTCATAGAATTGGAGAATTATAGAACCTTAGATTCTTATGATATTTGCTTTTTTTAGCTTTTAAAGCTCTTCATGATCCAGTCCCTTCCTACTTTTCCAGTCTTTTTATATTTTATTCCCTTGTTCAATCCACTGACTGCTTTAAAAAAAAAAAAATTCTTCAAACAAGACACTGAATTTCCCAACTCCATTTATTTTCACTTGCTCTCTCCCATGCCTGAAATGTTCACCTGTCTGATCTCTGCTGCCTGGCTTCCCTGGTTTCCTTCAAGTCTCATTTAAAATCATACTTTTGTAAGAACTTTTTCCCCGTCTTTCATGTTACTGCCTTCCCTCAAGTTATAGACAATTTATCCCGTATATATCTTGCTTGTACAGTTGTTTGAGCATTTTCTTGCTCTCCCCCATTAGACTCTCAGCTCCTTGAGGGCAGGAACCCTATTTTTGCTTTTCTTCATATCTCTAGAGCCATGTAAAATGCCTAGTACATAGTAGATACTTAACAACTCATTGTTGACTTGACTCGAAAGCATCAATACTTTTTGTGATTAATTGAAATTATGTAGTTAGAATTATTTTTGGACCTACTAGGCTCTTCAATCCCATTCTGTTTTATTATTCTTTGTTTTTTCTATGAGATCACATTAGGAACATATGCAGGAATTTGCAGTACCAATGGTACCCTAGTTATAATTTAGGACCATAGAAATTGTAAATAATCACTGTATCATAAATACCATGAATCTGAAATTATTTAAATCTGCTTTCCTATCATCTAGTTCCTAGATGCCAGGGTATGTGTCTGACTATCCCTGGATTTTTCCTTCTTTTGTTACACTAAATTCCAAATTCTTTCACTTCCACAATATCAATCAGTCTTTCCTCATTGATCACTCATTTTCTTCCTCATATTGTCAGCCACATTTTTTATTTTAGCTCAATTATAAACTCCTTGAGCAATGAGACTTTGTCTCATCCTTCATTTTATCCCCTAAAGCACATAGTACTATGAAGTGCTTTGAACAAAGTTGGCACTCAATGAATATTAATTCGTTGAAAATGGTTTCCTGGTTAAACTTCTCACATTTCCAGAAAGACTTCTTCAGCAAGGTGTTTCCTATTCTTAAGCTAAAATCACACAAGATTCCTTGAATGTTATATAATAGAGATAGTTTTGTTTCATGACCCTCTGATTGTTCCTTTTAAGACAAAAAAAAAGATATTACTCAGCAAACTATTTGCCACTTTCAAGGGAGCCCAAGTGAAAGAGAGATTCCTTCTAGATGCTTTTGTTTGGAATGACATTATCTTAATTATATCAAGTCTAGAGTAGAGCAGAGCCTTCTAAATCATATTCACAGTTAGTGAAAAAAGATGGGGGCTAACTATGCACATAAGAAAACCCAAGTGCATGAAACGCCTATAATCTGAATTATGATATTAAGTACGATCTTAACCCTTAGAAGATTTTCATCATTTTATGTGGCTCTTGAACAGTGCTGAAGATGCATAACACACTAGGACCAGAATTTAATTAAGAGCAACCAAGTCTTATTGACATTTAGCAAACTATATAATACTTTGTTGACTTCAACTTTCAATCTGAAATAAAAGTACCAGTGGTCTGGTGATACTGTATATTGACAGATTATGGAATGCCACAGTTTCCTACAATTTGAAAGATCCAAAGAGCAAAGGAGAAATGACAGTGGGTGTGAGTGGGCTTCACCTTATTCACAATAATAACTTGTATGCTGAAAATATTGTAAATGGAGTTAGAAAAGGACACATACATCTGAAATATGTATGATCCGTGTGCTCCACTGCCATTCAGATAATGTTCACAGTGCTAGAGGGATGCTCCCAGCATTTTAGTTATCCCTCTGGTTGATTCATGGGAGGATATGACCAAGAATCTCAGCATTGGAAGGCATGGATGGATTGTTATCATTAGCTTTAGAAGTACCTCCTACGTCTATGAAATCAAATGGATACTGAAATAAGGAAGTATTAAAAGCATTGGGAAGTCCTTTAATCACTCTAGGCTTCATTTTCCTCATCTATAAAGTTAGGAAGTTGGACAAGATGATCTAAGTATAGTACAGTGAAAGAAGTCTTGTTCTAAAAGTCAGAATTGAGTAAAGTCTCTGACGTTTCATAACTATATGTCCTTCAGTAAGTCGATTCAGCTTGATGAACATCAGTTTTCTCATCTATAAAGGTGGAGCTAATAATATCAAAGCTATGTAAATGTGAATTATTGAGACAAAATCATCCCTTACTTTAAATAAATCTGTCCTCATGCCAAAATGGATAAGTAATATAATATTCTTTTCCATGTTATTAGCTTTCATTTTTATTTCTATTGTAACATTTTAACATGTGTATTTATGCCCTTGAGGCATTAGTTTTTTTTCTAAATAAAAAACAATATAATAATGAAACATCACAAATAGTATTCATTCTTACCTACCCATTGTCTGATCTTCAACCCCCACAGTCAAACTGTGGGAACAACAATTATGTCCGTTTCCCTCAATTTTGTGGTTTCCTTGGTAATATCTTTTGTTGTGTTGACTATGGAAAAAAAAAATTTAAAGTAGATTTAAATGTTGTGGCTAAGGTTGACCTGTCCAAATTACGCACAGTTAAAGTGTGGTTTCAGTGCTGAAGTTCTACAAAGCAAAGGAAGATATAAGGCAACTGAGATGTCAGTGTCCATTTTCCCAGTTCTGGCTTAGTTGAAAGCAAAACTGCTTTGAGGGCAAAAGAGAGGGCACATGGGTTGTGGTGATAGTTATAATGACAGAACTTGTTTAGCCTAGGAAGATGTTTCAAGGTAATACTTTGCACTGTGCAAACATTAAGTTCTATAAAAGAGAAGAGAGGTTCCAGAAGTTTAAAAAATTAGTTTACTCATCACATCTCATTGATGCTGACCTGGGCTTCTGCCTTTGAGGCACCTCTCATGATATGTGAAACGTGTTAGTGAGATTTGCCTGTCTGTCATCTGGCTTATGCCAACAGGTCTATGTAATGATGAGTCAATTTACACGCTGCAGACTTAGAAAGACAAATTGAACTCAACCCTGGAGGGGAGAAGGAGGAGAAGAAAAAAAAAGGCAGAGGAAGAAAATAAGCAGGGGGGAGAGAGAGAGAGAAAGAGAGGGGGAGAGAGACAGAGAGAGAGAGAGACAGAGAGAGAGAGACAGAGAGAGACAGAGAGACAGAGAGAGAGACAGACAGAGAGACAGACAGAGAGAGACAGAGAGAGACAGAGAGACAGAGAGAGACAGAGAGAGAGAGAGAGAGAATCTATGCATTGAAATTGCATAGGGAAGAGCCTTTGATTTTGTTGGCCTATTAAATATGAAATGATCACAAATCCTACAGAAGAAGCAACAGGCTGTGAGTGAAAAGTGAATGTGTTCTTGGTCCCCAGTGAGGTGCCCACACTATGCATTATTTCTATGCTGTGTGCCATAGATATGAGCTATTCAAGGAATCAATAATATTTTTACGGTAAATAATTTTAATATATTTGGGTTCCTTAGTCTTTTTTGGAAATGTTTCTTGGGGAGCACCCAGATAGAAGGTACTATTTCTTAGCAGAAAATATTGGTAGAAGCAGTGAGAAGTATTTGAAAGTATTCTGACTGAAATTAGGAGGCTGGCTTTAATCTGAACTTGAATATTACTGCCTATATGATTATGGTCTTACTTTGAATTTCTACTCTGGTGTCTCATTGTGGCATGTTGATGACTAGGTTTGTGATATGCTACTGCAGCTTTGGCAGGTTCTACCAAGGTTGAAATGCTTCAAGTATGGGCCTAACCATGCCCATGGTTCACAGAATAACCTTTCTAAGCATCAAGAGATTCATCTTTAGGAGAACCCATAAGTGATGAAGTTTTTGGCCATAGCTCATGAAATCCATTTACGAAATTATATGAGTTGTCATTCTCAGTGGAGATAATGCTTATACTGTCAAGATGGAAGATTCTTAATATTTTAATGGCTGTGCCCATGGACAAGTCATTTTATTTATCTTAGCCATAGGTTCTTCTGCTTTAAAATACTCAAATAAACAAATAGACATGATTTCATTGATATGGATGTTTTCTCCTAACACAAAGGTTAATATCCATCCTTCTGTTATCCTTTCTTCTCAATACTTTACTAGCTTAGTTTCTTTTTTCTCATATAGTTCTTGTAATGACAACCTGTTTTTCCCATTTCCTGTCATAATCTCTTATTTACAATGCGGTTAAGTCATATTCACCTCCAACAAGTACCTGTCCATTGTCATCTGAGTGATACTTATTATCACTTATTAAGGGGTCACAGTCATCCATGACTCATAGCCATACTGTATAGGCTGGATATCAATATTGAAATGCTGATTTGTTTCAAGGATCTTCAAAGAGATCCATAGTATAAAGATATTATTTCCATAAGTTCTTTCAAAAAGTTCTTTTTGGGACAAGTATGTAGTAAGCCATAAAATATACTATATTTAGTACATAAGTGGTATAATTGTAGGTATTGGATATCAGGGGACAAATTGGGTTCACGTACTATTTATGCAACCTATAGCCACATGACCAGAAATAAGTTTTTTCAGTTGTCTGAGTCATACTTGTTTCATTTTTACATTGAATTGTGCATACTAGAGCAATGGGGTCAAATTCAGATAGAAACGGGACCACTAAAACATATATAAAGTTCCTGATGGACTGCATAATGACTTAGAAAATCACATATTAACATCATCTTTTCTATTATATTTTAATGTATCTTGTCAAATGTTTTATCATTAAATTTTGATCTGGTTCAGTGCATTCAGGAGTATTGTAGTCCTCATGGGGGTACATAGTCACTTTTTTAATACTTCTGCTCTAGATTGTCTCAAGCATTACATTTTTAAATGATCTGCTATGATTTTGGTGATGATAATGATTACTCACTTTCATATAGCTGAAGGAAGTTTGTAAAGATATATATCTCTACCTATCTATCTATGTATTCCATTTAATTATCTTACCAAACTTGTGAGATCTGTGCTATGAATATTTCTGCATTATAGATGAGGAAACTGAAACTGAGGGGTTATGATTCAGCTTCATGCAGTGTGCAAGCATCTGAAGTAAGATTTGAATTCAGGTCCTCCTGGTTTAGAGTTCAGTGATATACCCACTATGCAAACTAGTAGTCCTGATGACATAAGTAGATTATATGCTAAAAGTGATAACTCCTTTTTCATACTTTCTTACTCTCCCTTGATCTCTCCTTTGCCTTCACCATATTCTCTATTTCATTATTATTATTTCTTCTTTGTATATGTGTTCCATCTACCCATGATAATTTAAGCTTCTTGACTGATTTAAAAAAAATCTTTGAATAAAAAAAGGAATTTAAGATCCTTACTTAAGAAGCAAGTTTGACGTTATAAAGGATAATTGAAAGTTAGTAGGATGAGATATATTTAGAAAACTTATATTTTACAGAAAGAAATTGAGGTCATCTGTCATGAGCTCCCTCTTCTCCACTCTTCCTCATCTCATATCTCTCAGATACCTTCAACCACTATCTCTTCCTTCAACCCTGTCTCTCATGAAGAGAGGGCCTTATTCATTACAAAGTCTCACTCCTCTACCTGAACAAGTGATCATATTCTGCCCATCTTTTCCAGCAGATTGCCCCTTCTATTTTATCCCTTACCTTCAATCTCTCTCTATTAGCTCCTTTTCTACTGCCTTGAAATATTTCCATCTTCCCCATCCTCAAAATTTTCTCCCTTTATCCTTCCATCTTCATTATCATCATATATCTCTTCTGTTTTTGGCTAAACTCCTTGTAAAGGTATCTATAATAAGTGCCT
This sequence comes from Petaurus breviceps papuanus, assembly GCF_028583685.1. Classification (NCBI taxonomy): domain Eukaryota; kingdom Metazoa; phylum Chordata; class Mammalia; order Diprotodontia; family Petauridae; genus Petaurus; species Petaurus breviceps. The sequence goes on from NW_027185896.1 coordinate 1,616,027, forward strand.
ATACTTTCTTTCTTCCCCTATAAATTCTGACCTCATCCCTCCCTAGAAATTGCCCTCTCTAAAGTTATCAATAGGGCACTTAGGTGACAACAGTGGGTAGAGTTCTGAGCTTGGACGGCCTGAGTTCAAATCTGGTCTCAGTCACTTAGTAGCTGTAGGACCCTGGGTAGGTCACTTAACCGTGTTTGTCTCAGTTTTCTCATCTATAAAATGAACTGGAGAAGCAAATGACAAACTGCTTTAGTATCATTGTCAAGATAACTCCTAATAGGGACATAAAAAGTTGGACATGAATGAAATGACTGTACAACAACGACAAAAACAGTTATCTATCAATGATCTTTTATTTGCTAGATTCAATGGCCTTTTCTTGATTCTTCTTCTTAACCTCTTTTGCAGCTGCTAATACTATTAGTCAAGCAATCATCTTTTAGATTCTTTTCCTTCTAGGTTTTTGGAAGACCGCTCTCTCCTGGTTCTCCTTCTGCCTGTCTGATCTCTCTTCAGTTTCCTTTTCTGGATCATTATCCAGGTCATGATCTATAATTAAAGGTATTCCACAGGGTGTTGTTCTGAACCCTTTTTCTTTCTCCCTCTATACTATTTCACTACAATATTTCACCTGGTGATCTCAGCAGTTTCCATGGATTTAATTACCACTACTCTGCTGATGCTCAACTCTACCTTTCCTGTTCTATCTCTGCTGACTTCCAGTCTTGCCTTTAAGACATCTTGAACCAGACGTCCAGTAGATACCTGAAACTCAACATGTTTGAAAGAGAACTTTCTTTCCTCTTAAATTCCCACACCTGCTATCACCACCCCCTCCACACACATACACACAAAACTTCCTTGTTACTATAAAAGACAACACCATACTCCTAGCACCTCAGTTTCACAACCTTGGTAATGGTCATCCTTCACTCCTTAGTGTCTCTCACACTGACCACCTTATATCCAGTCTGCTTCCAAGGTCTGTCAATTTCACCTTTTCAATATCTCTTGAATATATCCTCTTCTCTCTTCTGATGTGGATACCATGCTGGTGAAGGCCTTCATTGCCTCACATTTGAACTACTCAATAACTTGCTGATGGGTGTGCTTGTCTCATCTCCACCCCAATCCATCCCCTGTTCAGATGCCAAAGCCCAACCACATCATCCCCTACTTAATAAACTCTATTGGTTCTCAATAGTCTACTCAACAAGTAATGAACCAGTCCAACCACATCATCCCCACTCAATAAACTACAATGGCTCCTTATAGCCTCCAGGATCAAACATCAAAATCCTTTGCTTGGTTTTCAAAGCTCTTCATTATCTAACCCTATATTCCAGTCTTCTTACACTTGACTCTCCATCATATACTCTTTGATCCAGTGACATTAGCCTCCTTGTTCTTTCATCAACAAGACATTGCGTGTCTCAATGTAGGGAATTTTCTCTTGTTGTTCCCAATGCCTAGAATGTTCTTCTTTCCAGTCCCAATGAAAATTCCTTCTCCTCCATGAGATCATTCCCAATCCCTCTCTGATCTAACACCAAACCTCTTTTAACTGTTTCCTATGTATCCTGCATATAGCTTGTTTATACATGTTTATTTGCTTGTTCCTCCCCATTAGCGAATTTTTGAGGGCAGGAAGTACTTTTTATTTATTTATATATTACCAGTGCTTAGCATTGTGCTAGGTACACAATACACACCAAATAAATGTTTGTGGAGCAGATGACAGAGGAAATAAAACAATTAAAAGAGGGTGGAGGTTAGTGTTATATGTTAAGATTCATGCTTCATTCTTTGAAATAAAGTGTGTTCAAATCTAGTATGTTTGACAGATCTAGGATGCTATTTCCCTTCCTTGGTTTCTATGCCATTTGAAGCATAGAATATCATTTAAACAAGTCAAGAACTTATTAGTTCTACTTTTGGTAAGGAGAGAGCTCCAAAAATAAAAACAAACCCCAGGTAACTGAACTCTCAATATCATTACTATAACCTGTTTCAAATTTGCTGTTAAGAAGAAAGGTAGACTTTAGTTTTTGCTACTGATTTGGTTCCTTCCTGCCAAATGCTGGTTACACAAAAGACCCGCAAATGATGAATAGCAAGTAAGCCCATTTATTCCTTATCCAAATGATTTCTATTTCTATTTTCCAAATGTCACTTGTAATAGTTTACAATCACTCCTGAGCCAACTTCCCTATGTAAGTTTATGTCATTTAGGTTAGACATTTAGATGAAAGATAACTAAGATCCCATGGACCAAACACACATGGAATTATAACCCCAAATAAAGGGGAAGGTAGTAAGAGTGTACAAGACAAACTCTGTGAATTCAAGTCACCAGGACCTAATGAGCTATAGCCTAGTGTGCTAGAAATATGTCACAAATATGACTCTGAGTCATTTTCACTGGTCTTTGAAAGATGATAGAAAATGGGAGAGCTACTATAGGAATGGAGCAGGTCAGATCTCTGTTTTTTCTAAGGGAATATAATAATATCTGAAAACTATAGATAGGGAGCTTAACATAATTACCTAGTAAAATTCTACTTTTGTATTATTAAAAATTATTATTAGTCTGTATTATTAAAGGAATTTTTAGTGGTCATTTAAAAAAGGAAGCCATGTTCATTAGAGATTGCATATTTTTTTTATTAAGCACAAGTCGTTAAAAAAAATTGGGATGAAGGAAGAAGAACATATCAGACCCCAATCAATATTATAAAAAATTAATCATTAAAAATATTTGGTACTGATTTAAATTTTAAGTTAGATCACTGAGACAGCTAGATAAGCATTATTCAGAAACAATAAAAATCAACAGCCCTGTGTTTAATAAACTAGTTGAGAATTGAGTCCTTTTTTGATAAGAGATATTTGGAAAACTGGAAATTAATCTGGCAAAAAATAAGATTACATCAGTATCTTTCATTATATACGAATTGAATATAAAAGTTTCCATTACAGGTAAAAGGGTAGAGGTAACTTTCATAAATATAGTCCTTTTATATGACAGTCCCTTCTCTATTTCTGCCTTTGTGTAGGTTGTCACTTATATCTGGTATAGATTTCTCCTTCATTCATGCCTTTTAGAATCTCTATCTTCCTTTGCAGCTCAACTCCCATTATTCCATCAATTGCTAAGTGCTCACATCTCTATATTGCTTATCTTATATTTATGTTGTTTATATTTTATGCATATATACATATGGATACATATTATGTATGTATGTATCTGTGTATATCATGCTATGTTATGTGTACACATTATCTCTCCTAATAGAATATTAGTTCCTTGAGTACAAGGACTCTTTGAGGGTTTTTTTATATGTATGTATATATGTGTGTGTAAATATATATATACATATATACGTATATATATATATATATATATATATATATATATATATATCACTAGCTAACCTGTATTTGACGAAAAGGAGCAACTGAATGAAAGCCTGTTCAATGAACGTCTGAATGTTGAACGAAGGGGATCCTTGTTCATTTACAGGTTGAACCATATGAACTCTGAGGTCCCTTAGATTCTATAATTTTGTGGTCTCTTTTAGGTCTTTAATAAACAGGGTACTGAATTGAGTATAATTGTTTCAGATTTACAAAGCACACCATGGGCTTTATCTCATTCTGTCTTTATAATTTATTTGTAATTTCAGGGACCTGAATAAGTTTTCTTTAATGCTTCAGATGACAAAACTGAGGCTCAAAATGTTCAGCAACTTGACAAATATCACCTGTCAGTTATGATAACAAGAAACCATAAAACCAAATCTTCTGAATCCAAGTTCATGTTATGATTTGCAAAGATCATGATGGATTAGTAGAAATATGAGACACTTGGAATCAGGAGATAATTGGATTTGAATTTTGCCTCTGAAACTTACTAGTTGTCAGAACTTAAGCAAATCGTTTAAGCTCCCCAATCCTCAGTTTCCTCACCTCTAAATTAAAGATATTTATTCTATTTCCTATTATACAGGTCTTTTGCAATGAACAACTAAGATAATGTGCTTAAAGACATCCATGAATCTTAAAGTGTTTTGTTATATGGATCTGTTAATTGAATCTCCACTGGTTTTGCAAGGAGATACACATTTACAGTAATTTATAATTATTTTTCCCTTGGAGGGATCTCCCAGGCTTATTTTTTCCCTCCTGGTCCTCCCCTCTGAAAGGAAGAAAAACCAAGATTAAAGAGTCTCTATCCTCATGGAGCTTACATTCTATTGATAGGCACAGATATGTAAATACAAAATATAGAAGTAAATTTAAGTAATTTTGAAGGAGAGTTCACTGTTGTTTAAAAACTTTTAACATCATGATTGTTGATTTAATTTACCTTAATTTAATAATTAATAATTACCTTAAAATAATAATTAATTATTTCCTACATGACCTTAAAAAAAGCTGTGTGGTTCAATGGATACGATTCTGGGCCTGAAGTCAGGAAAACTCATCTTTCTGACTCAAATCTGGCCTCAGCCATTTACTGGCTGTGTCATCCTGGGCCAGTCACTTCATGCTTTGTCTCAGTTTTCTCATATGTAAAATGAACTGGAGAAGGAAATAGAAAACCACTCCAACATCTTTGCCATGAAAACCACAAATGGAATAACAAAGAGTTGGGCATGAATGGAAAACCACTGAACAAAAACATTTTCTAAGGCTACAGTGTGCTGAATGAATATGGCTTGATAGAGAGTTCCTCATTAGAGTTTCTTATTCTAATGAAATCACAGGTCTAGTCCTCTACCTCCCCAAAAAATCTATGGGAAAGAAATGTAGAAAGTATGTTTTTTATCTTTGAGATTACTTTTATAGAGTATAAACCAAAACTTCTATAAAAGAAAGTGTGGCATTAGATTGAAGGGTATTTCTCAAGGCTAATGATAGTAAAACAACAATATCAACAACAGTAATAAGATTTATATAGTGCTTTAGGATTAAGCACTTTTACAAATTTTGTCTCATCTCATTTTATCTTAATAACAATCCTGGAAAATATTATTATTTTTTTCATTTTGCAAATGAGGAAACTGAGGCAGTGTGTGCTTAAGTGACCTGCCCAGGGTCTCCCATTTAATGTGACTAAGTGTAAGAAGTTGGATTTGACCTTAGGTCTTAGTGATCTATCTATCTACTGTGTCACTAACAGTATATGAAACACACAACTTTAGTACCTCTAAATTGGGGTAGTCAGGAGGCACAGTGGATAGAGCACTGGACTTGGAGCCCATCTCTATGACTTCAAATCTGGCCTTAGACACTTACTAGCTGTGTGTCCTTAGGCAAGTCACAACCCCATTTGCCTTATTTCCACATCTGTTAAAATGAGCTGGTGAAGGCGGTGGTAAACCTCTCTAATGTCTACCAAGAAAACCCCAGAATGGGGTCACGTAGAGTAGTATGCAATTGAACAACAAAAACTTCTAAATTCCCTTTTGTTAAGTAGATCACAGTGAGTGAGATACATTTAAGGTTGATCTTTTAAGGACATTGAGGTATCCTTTAAAGTATTGACATGTGACACAACATTTTTTGCTCATGAAATGACCCACTATTGTTTTATTCCAAAATCAATTAGTTATGGGTAGAGGGTGACCCTGAGTTTTCAAAGGCTATAAGTGTGGAACAAAAGCTTTGCCAAGTCCTAATAAAAAGACAAAAAACAAAAGGCTTAGGTAACAGGCAAAAGGACCGTGAAGCAAGGATGAGCCTCAGCCTGAAAACATTGACCACTACATTGTAAGCTGCTGTAACCAAAAATACATACCTTTATACTGCATGTATAATTAAACCCATCTACTTATTCCTGCTAAGGTTGGCAGGACATGTGGTTTTCATCATTGTAAGGTATTCTCTGTGACCTGAATCACAGATTTTGAGGCACTGAAATAAAGAGCAGGATCAAACAATATAAATTATATGCTGAACACATTATTTTCAAAGATTATTATAGATGCTCACATGTATGTGTGAAAAAAACTTTCCAATTAACCACATAATAAAATAGATATTTGTGTAAGCAAGGGTATTTTTCAGGTGTAATTTCTCAATATTTTTGGTGACTTTTTGTTTTTATTTCAAAGTCATTTCTAGATATCTACCTCCTTCCCAACTCTGGAATCAAAAACTTCATTAAAACAAAGAAAAATAGTTGCAATTGCTCAATTTTAACATCAGAAATGTATGCAAGGCAACATATATTTCAATCAAATTTCCCCTTAAGCCGTTAGGTAATGTAAGGATTTATGAATTCATTTGAGAATGTTTTGTGGCATTTGAAGGAGACTTTTAAGTAAGGGCAAATTGCTAAAAGCATTTCTTTTATATGTTAGGGGACTGCATAAAATTAAATGATGTATTCCAAAAGCGGGTGCTTCAACTATCAGTAAAAATTGTTTTTGAATAAAAGTAGCATACTAAAAGTAAAGAATGACAGAATTTCATAGTTGGGAAAGTCTTTAGAGATTGTCTAATTCAGGGGTTCTTAGCTTTTTTTTTCATGGTGGATCCTTTAGCATTCTGACAAAACTTATGCATCCCTTTTCAGGATGTTTTTTTTGTTTGTTTTAATGTATAAAATAAAATATATAAAATTTAGAAAGTAATTATATTGAAATGATTTTTTTTCAAATCCAAATTCCTGTGTCTGCTGAAATCTACCCACAAACCCACAGGGCATCTGTGACCCCCTGGTCTAGTTCAAACAAGAAGCATGAATTGTCTAAGTGATCATCAACAAGTTATTATTTAGCATCTTCTATGTACCTTTCATGGGCTCTTTTTTTGAAAGCACATGGATAAAATTGTCATTTTAAAAGGAGGTGTAGAAGAAAGGTCCTGTTTTGCCAAGATGTTACAATAGTTAGCTAAGTAGAGAGCTTTATATAAATAGTGAGAAATTATGTTGTTTCCAGGCGAGCGTCCTACCCACACCAGTGTGTGTGTGTGTGTGTGTGTGTGTGTGTGTGTGTGTGTGTGTGTGGTGGATGTGTGTTGTCCATATCTGTTGTCTTTATGTGTGGTATATGCTTATAAGAATGTAAGAAATATTATGGTGGGTCAGACTAGTGGTCTATCCAGACCAATATTTGGCCTCTTACAGTGACATCAAACTTTTTTTTTTTTTGTGGGAGGATATGGTTTCTCTCCATGAAGTCAACCTCAAATGGTTAGAAATGTACCTCAAACATCCCTACTTCTTAATTACCCATAATGATAATAATTATCCTCCATTAAAATTCTCTTTCAATGCCTCATTGTAGCACGAAGGTGACCCTTGAGCCTGCAAGGCTATGAAAGCAGGATATAAGTTCTGGAAGGTTCTATCTAGTTGGGAATGTGTAGAGTACAAGTCTGGTGTTGGACTGTATGCCTACCAACCAGTTAAGATTGGAGAGAGAGGCCCTAGGGTGTTGGATTTTTTTTTTTGGTTACAAGAACATGCAGAGACTGTCTACCAATTATTCATACAAGGGTTGTAACCTATGTCAACAACTACACAGATGGAAACAGATCATTGGAGTACTGAAGTAAAATTACAAGTATATTTTGCTAATGACCCTTAGATTTATTGAATTTTTTTGTCACATTTGTGATTTTATTTTTAAAATAACAGTTTTATCCCATGGTACATTGTATTATTTTGACAAGAAACCAGTCACCATCGCCCACAAAATATCCCCCTTTCAGTGCTAGCTTGTATAATACACTTACCCAACTGGGCAAAATAAAATTACAATATATGTTCTTGCTACAATAATCACAGATTATTAAATCTAATTAAAAAAATGAACCCGGTTCATTTTAAAATCCAGCATAGTTTTTCATTAAGTCCAGCATAAGGCTGGGATGTTTTTTCTTAACATGATTACTAAAAAGAGCTCGCAAGAGTGTGATAAAGCTAAGAGTAAATCTCAGAAAACCTGTAATGGACACCAATGAACCTTTCACAGGTTTCTCAGACCTTTTGGTTATTTTAATGAAAATGATTAACTTAATAAAACTTCCAGTCAGTCTAAGGACGTGTTTCATGTAAGGAAACGACAAACTATGGCATCAAAAAAATGACAGGAAGCCCTTCTGGTTTCTGACTTAAAAACAACAACAAGAAAACAAGATGAGTGCTGGGGCTTGCAGCAAGAGTGATTTTCCACTTCACTTAATCCACCCCCCCTCCTCCCCCCCCTGCCTCTTATAGTAACATAAAACCATGTATATATATGTATATATGTATGTATACATATGTACATATATGTATGTATACATATATTTATATAATAGATATACATGTATCTGGTCATGCATAGTTCCTTAAGGAAAAAATATGACTTCAGTTGAGGTGCAAAAACTACTTCATGAGCTCATAGCTTGTGAAAGCCATGGCCTGGGAGGGAACACAGCGAATGTAGTTAAGAGACGGGGCCTGGAGTGGATGCCATGGCTGTAGACTTACTTCAGCGTCTTCAACATTGTAAGGCACTTTTCAGAATCTGAGAGAACAGTCCCTAATTGTATTTGACTCCAGGTTATATCAAGTGGATAAGATATTGTCTTTGCCATCGCTCCAGCAACACCACCACAAAGCAAGTTTATTATGCTTTTTCAAAACTAAAACATTAGGGTTGTCTGATGAAGGTCTTCCAAGCGAGGTAGGAACGTGAGAGAGACCCAACACTCTTCAAGGTTCCAAAAGTAAAAAATGAAGCCCCTGCCTAGGGAGCCATGCCTACAATAGGAGCCCCACAAAAGCCGCCTTCCTTCGCATAAATTGTTTGGAATGCATGAAAAATTCCTGTGTATGTGTGTTCTCCTTTCAGCTGGAATGCCAGGAGAGCTCTAACCACGTCAAGCGGGTAAGTACAGATGACTGCTGTCATACCTGCCATGGAGCCAGCCATTAGCAGGTGTAGAGGTCCAGGAATCCCAAGTTTTGTTGTAATTAACTTTTTATAATGGTCAAAAGACATAATCTGAATTGCACCATGTGGAAAGATTCTAATCATCATGGCTCCATTTCCTTTATACAAGCCAAGATAGCCTTCCTTTTTGGGGACAGCACACAATGCAGAAAGCACTCCTAAATGTTCACAACGGTGATTATGTGCCTGTAACAGTATCTTCGCTCCATCCAAAGGAGCAATGGTGGTTTTGGCACAACGTCCTGCAATGCCTCTCGTGGCGAAGGAGTGCAGCCTGTAGAAGTCCTGGCGAGCGGAGGCCACCAGCGGCAGGCTCGAGCGAACGGGTCCTGCTCCTCCGGCCC
>NW_027185896.1:1625415-1635343 GCF_028583685.1 Petaurus breviceps papuanus
GGGGGGGGGGGGGGGGGGGCGCCCATGTCGACACCGCGGCCATGGGGATGCCTGGGCTCCACCAGCGCAGTGACCTCGGGCCACCGGCATCCAGCTCACGATGGAGGATGATGAGGCCAGACGGGCAGCGTGATGGGGCAGCCCCGGAGTCCAGCGGCCGAGCTTCCATTCTGAAATCTTTTTGAACATATTTCTATTTTTCAGCTAGCATTACGTTTTAAGTACCAACTCAAAATGAGTAAGTACTTTATTTAATGCCTCACATTATGCCAGGAAACCTAAGACAGTAGTTTTAAACTCAAACAGAAACAGATCCCCCAAGAAACATGTTGACTTTGAAAACAATAAATGAGCATTCTCTATGTTGTATTTTTATTTGTTCTCTTAAACATTTCAAATTACATTTTAGTCTAGTTCAGGCCACACTCAGGAGAGCTACATGTGATAAGCAGATTGAGAATTTAAACCTCTGTTCTAATAAATACAGTAAGGATGGAATTTTTATTTAAAATTTTTTTATTATTAAATAAATATTAAATTTATTTAAATATCCCCTATTTAGTGGGAAAATAGGAGGTTGGGGTCAGAGAATGGCCACTCTCCTCAGAGACAGCAGGTCCTTAGCTAGAATTATGTATATCTGTTCCCTTAAATAGTATTAGTGTAGGGAATGCAATTTTTAGTTTCAAGCTAGTTTCCCACTTGGTATCCTTTAATGGGGAAGAAGGGCCCCAAGTTTATATACCAAAGGTTGAATTCCTTCCTGTTAAATACCAGTTCCACAATGAACACACAAAGCAAAAAATAAACCCATTTATCAACAGCAACACAGAAATGAGAGAAAATATACATATAAGAATATTTACCCCATAATACATGTTGAATTAGCTCTCTCCCTTTGGGAGCAATATAACTGTTCAATGGAGTGTTCCAGATCTCAACCAATGTCAAATTCCACAAAGTCACTAGTATAGCAGGTTAGAGATAAGGGCTGGATAGAGATTGCCAGCTCATCTCCTGTCAGTTTCTTCTCAGAATCTTTCTCTCCTTTCAGAATCTTGTATTTCAGTGTCTACACAACATTTTTTTCTCTCAAAGGAACAGAGGCCAGAAGGGCCCAGCAGACCACATTTCTCTTCTCTCCCAGTCTCACCAGCTCTACCTACCCTTCACTCAGAAAATGGGTATGAAATGATGAGTCTTCACCAATGAGAAGAGAGCCCCATTACAACTGGCCCTTTGAGCCAAGGTGTATTTATACATTTTTTTTTCAAGAAGAGACTGGAAGAGATGAAATGACTCAAGTCACCCTAGGGATAAGTAGTAGAGTCAACTTAATCTCAAGTTCTATACATTCTGTTGTAGCAGCTTAAAATCCAAGGCAGTGGATAAAATGAATAAATAGACAAATAACTGTGATTACAAAAAAAAATATGAAAGGAGAAGTTTGGGCAAAATACTATAAAAACATTTGTAGGAGAGGACAGATTCGTCTTTGGGCTTCTGGATAAAACATTTGATCGAATAAAGGATTTGAAAAAAGGGTTCAAAATGATTAGGGAAAGGCTCCATACATACCAAAATATTCACATGTACACTTTTTTTGTAGTAGAAAAAGCATGGCAATAAAGTATGTCCATTATTAGATTTATTGGGAAATGAAGGTGATATAAAAACAATAGAAATTTAAAGCATCAAATTATAAGTGAAATCAAGAAATCAAGCCAGTTTCAGGGGAGGAAGATAATGAATCTCATTATTATTATAATTATTATTTTAGAGCAATTGGGGTTAGGTAACTTGCTCAAGGTTACATGGCCAGGTGTTTCTGGGTGGGTGCTAAGTGTCTGAGCCCGGATTCGATCCCAGGTCATCCCGATTCTGGGGCCGGTGCTCTTACTGTGCTACCTGGCTGCCCCTCATTTTTTTAAATTGGGTTTTAGTTAACTGAGGGATATCTAAATTAAATAAAGATTAGGGAGAAATTGAAGACTAGAATTTAGGGGAGTGATAAGATCTGTAGAAAAGGAATGGGAATTAAAAGAAATGATTATTAATAACCAATGACTCAGAGAGATCCAGAGTTCCCCCTCGTTCTATAGTCCTTATTTCAAAGTTCAGGCTTTTGAAGGACATTCCTAATAATGAGATTGAATTAACTCTTCTCAATCTTGGTCAGCCCCTACTCAACTTTACAAGAAATTTAATCTGAACTGCTAGGTGGTACAGTGAATAAAGCACCCGACCTGGAGTCAGGAGGACCTGAGTTCAAATCCAGCCTCAGACACTTAACACAAAAAGTAGCCTTGTGACCTTGGACAAGTCACTTAACCCCAATTGTCTTGCCCTCCCCCATCCAAAAAAAAAAAGCAAAAATAAAACAAACAAACAAAAAAGAAATTTAATGGTATAGTGTTCTACTCAGGTTTGGGTGGGGATAAATTCTTTGATTAGATTGCCCAAGGCTGGCAGTAATTTAGAAGAAAATGGCATAATCAAAGTTCATTAGAATAGGTCCAGCCCCTTAGGATAATATTCATTCTCTTATTAATTATTAGCCAGTCAGAGCTTATTGTCAGCCTTGGAGATATCCTTTTTGTGAGGTCATATAAGCCATGAGCCTGCCACCATGACTTTCTTTGGCATTCTAGGGTGCCACTGATCTCTTTTATTAAGGACATGCTAGCCTTATTAATAAAATGATCAAATTACCTACATATTATGCCTCTCCAAATTTTTAAATATCACAGAACCACCAATATAGAAGTTATAGCTATTAATTAGAGTATTCTAGCTTATGAAATACATTTCTTTTTGAGATCAAGGTATAGACTTTCAGACTAACATTTGGAGGCCTCCATCAAAAGTGTCCTCTGACCGACCTGACCTTGTCCCAAATGACCTTCCTCACTCACACCTTCCCCCAATGCAGTACCATTCCTCTTATCACAGTACCAACAAGATTATCGCTGATCCTGTGACAATTTGTGGGGTAAAGTTTCCTCTCTCCTCTTCTTCCAATTTAAAACCTCCACTTTCATTGACCACCCACCTTAAAACCCACATCCCTGATAAAAATCAATCAATTAATCAATCAATCAATTTATCTATCTATCCATCTACTTGCTGGTTGATTTTTACAATTTTTATTTAAAATTTCCATTTGAATAATTTGATGGACATGTAAGAAGAAAATAGGAAATTCATAAATCATAAAATATTAGAATTTGAGAGGACTTTGAAGATTGTCTTGTTTTGACCCCTCCATTTTATAGAGAAGGAGACTGAGGCTGGAGATGTTGAAACGATCAAATTTACCAAAAACAGTGATTTTCAGAACTGGGACTCAAGCTGAGGTTTTTGGACTCTGTACCCAATGTACTTGGGTTCCATTGATGTTGCAAGTACCAACTGTATCATGAAACATAGAAGAATTTCAGACTTCCAAATATAGACTTTTGTTATTATTTACACATGGGCAACTTTGGTACAAATCTATTCCCCAATGAAACAATGGACATGGCCTGGGGCTACCCAAGCTCTAGCCCACATGTTTTTCTGTAGTTAGTAGTCTACTCCAAACAATCTGAATCAAGCCCCACACGAATACTTTGCTAAATTCGAATTATGGTTACTAAATTATGCTTCATTTACCCCTCCCCCAAAGCTATAAAAGACTTTTTTTTAACATATTGTGAGATTATTTGGACATCCCAGTATAAACCCACTCTGATGATGAAAATAAATATTAATTTTCATTCACTTATACATTTACCAGTAGAAAATTTCTCTAAACTTAGCTGACAATTTACATAGTACAACATTAATACTTACATGTGTTCTTTTTTCATAAAAATATAGTCTGTAAGTTTATTAACATTTACCATATAAATTTTAAAAAATCTCTTAATTCTTGACTTCTGGTAACTGATACCTATCATTTATTCACATTCATATGGAATTAAACATATGAAAATGTATTTTGGGGGACCAAAAGAAATACAGATGTACACATAAGTAGTACACGCAAAGCAGATGTATAAAGGCAATAAGAATTTTGTGTAGCTGGCCTTGTGTCATGTTCAAATAGTTACCAGATGCATGCAGTGTTTTGTGAGCACCATGGTCAGTGTTTACCTGCCTGGCAATATGTCAAGGTTTGGCTTGTAACAGTGCGACCCCACCCCCACTTCTCCACAGACTCTTTCTGCCTTATTTTCCTGCATCACCCTCCCCTTCCATTTCCCCTTCTCCCCTTCCCCTACCCCCTATTCCTTGCCCCAGTGCAAATTTTCACCCCTTCCTACCTCAATATCTCCCTTAGCTGTTTGGTTCTTTGATGAATCAGACTTCTATCTAATTGAAATTTCAATAAGAATTCACTCAAAAGCTTTACTTTAACCAGTTACCTTTAAGGAGACACAGGTACCAGGAAGGGAAGAGAATCAAGAAATGGGGGAAACATCTGTTTCAATATTAATCTTAAAACTGAAAAGACTCAGGGGATACAAGTCAAGTCTGTTTCACATTAATGATACTTCCCCAGCTGCTTCCTTGGCTGTAATTTCTGCTCTTAAAGATTAGAGGATAAAGTTTCATGTTCCACCATAAGCATGAGACCATTAGTAAAAACTGATTGGTGTGAGTGGGCAGCAGGGACAGAAGGATTCTTGTAGTTTTTCCAGTTGCAAACAGGAAGCTTTACCTTGTATGCCAAAATGATACTAAGACCGGACCATTTAATCCATATAGCTGCTGAAAACCCTCTTTTGAAGCCAAATGTTTTTAAAAGAGAGCAAAAGGGGGAAATTTTCTCTGTGTGTGTGTGTATGTGTGTGTGTGTGTAAGTGTATCTGTATATATAGCTACTTTCACTCTTTTATGTGCATAACTGCTACTAATTGGCAGCATAATCTCAGTCAATCTAATTAACCTTTTGGCCTTAGCTTCTTCATGTCTGTAATGAAGATATTCTTCTAAATGATCTCTAAGGGCCCTGCTACCACTGAATTCTTTGGCTATTCCTATACTCAAGGGAAAAAATTGGTAATCAGCATGACCAAGATTCAAATGGTCTCATTTCAGGGGAAGCCAGTTTGAGAAAAGTAGAATTATTAGATTGAGTCCCCAGTCTGATCTGGTATGCCATCAGCTGGACTTCTTTATACAGGAATCTTGGGAGCTGAGTTTGGAAATTTGAATCCTGACTCTGCCATGTACTACTTATATGACCTTTCCTCTGTCCGTCTCCCCAAACCTAGAACATAGTTCTCCTTTACTTCTAAAATTCGCTTCCTAAAATCTCTCTCTTCCTTTAGGACAGTCCAAGTACCATCTACTACATGGAGCCTTTTCTTCTCCTAGTCCTAAAATCCTAAGGTAAATTACTTAGCTAGAATAATCCAGAGTTGTGATATAGCAAGGTCTGATCTATGCAGGTCAAGGTACTAATTCAAGGATTTCAAGGGATTCAAAAATATAGAACTTAACAATTGTAGAGTTAAGTATCTGAAGGTAAAAAAGAAAAAAAACAAGAGAGATAAGAGCAGACATGATGGACCAATAAAGAAGGGAGGGCTAGAGTGACTGCAGATTACACTGAGAATAAAGAATAATTCTAAAGAGATTGAGGCGGAGATGGGGGGAAAGATAGGAAGTTATGATCTAAGAGATGAATTTCAGGGATCTAGAGACAGAACTGTTCTGAGAGATGCTGACATTTTTGAGTTGGAATGAAAGCGTATGTTGTGAGAGTTTAAGACATTGAAGAAGTGGGAAACCAAGGCATTCAGGACACATCAGTGTAGCTATTAGTTTCCAAACAGCAGAACAGGGATTGGCATGGAGAAGACTGTGGTCATTTTGCCTCATCTTCAGCTTATCCATGTCCTACTCAGAGCTGAGCCAAAACTCCAGATGCTATACTTCTCTTATTGTGACTCAAGATTGCATCTGGACGATGGAGCCAAAAAAAAATCACCAGTAGTGTTTTTAGGAGCCCAAATAACATGCTCAGGTCATTTCCTTTACAAATAGAGGTTCAGAAGTAATCTCTTCCATGAGCAACTGGAAAAATAAAGCAACAAAAAGGTCATTAAAGAAATTATATTCCTATCCACAGAAAATAATGCCTTAACAAAATTAATATGAATTGAATTGAAAGTAGAAGGGTAAACTCCAAGTAACTAATATGCTTGGAAGGGCATTTAAAAGTGATCTCCATTAGCTTTCTACTCATTACTTCTGGTAGTATTTATCACAGATATTCATCCAGACTTTGCTTGATTTAATAGAAAGAACTCTGCTTTTTGAGTCAGAAGTTCTGGATTCAAAGCTGGTCTCTTTTCCTTTGTCCCTGCATGATGTTAGATGAGGAATTCTTCATCTCTGGGGCTTATTTTCTATAGCTATAAATTAGAGGGTTTGGGATAGATGATCACTAAGGTTTCTTTCATTCCTCTCCAGCTTTACTCTGGGCTTCCTCTATCATGCCCCAGACACTTCTTGATCCTGGGAGTTCATCCCATTCCATTAATTCCTACTTTGGAAACCCCCCCCCCCCCCATTTCTTCCACCTCCCCTTCTTGATTGAATGACTTACCTCAGAACCTACACTTAAGGAAGGTACACAGGCCAGGCATATATTATTTTTCTCTAGGCTTCACCCAGGACTTTCTATATTATGCCCCTTCTTGATATATCTCCATTCCTGTTTTTTTTTCCTTTTAGGTATTGCCTTACTTCTCTTTCCTTTCCTCATTAAAATCTAAATTCCTTGAGGACATAGAACATAGACAATTTTTTTGTTTATGTTAGTATTTTTTTGTGTGTTAGCATACTAACTCCACACATTTGTTGTTCTTCTGTCATTTCAGTCCTGACCAACTCTTTGTGATCCCATTTGGCATTTTCTTTTCCTTTTTTGGGGGGGAGGGCAGGGTAATTTGGGGTTAAGTGACTTGCCCAAGTAAGTGTCTGAGGCCGTATTTGAACTCAGGTCCTCCTGACTCCAGGGCTGGTGCTCTATTTACTGTGCAACCTATTTGCCCCTCCATTTGGCATTTTCTTGGCAAAGACATTGGAATGGTTTGCCATTCCCTTTTCCAACTTAACCAGTAGGGTTAAGTGACTCATCCAGGGTTACATGGCTAGTAAGCATCTGAGGCCACATTTGAACTCAGGTCTTCCTGACTCCAGGCCTAGCACTCTATTGCACCCCCTGGCTGCCCATAGAAATGCTTAATAAATGCTTGTTGCCTGACTGAATCTCAGAATTAACTATGATTTGGGCCTTACAGTGACAAGAAAACATCCCATTTTGTTGTTGTTATTGTTGTTGTTGTCGGCTACCTTAACCAGTGAATCATTTTTATATTTTAATACATTAAAACTTCAATAAGATTTTTTGAATACCCTGCATAATACTGAAACCTACTTTTCTAGTATCCTTCTTCTCTCTCCCCAAAGGATCTTAGTTTGCCCTCTGGTGACATAATTATTTTGTAATACATAGATATCAAACGTGAACAATGAATGAAATACGAAACCAAAAGCATGCCCAGGCCTCCGGGGACAGTAGATTCTATCTTTGCCACTGCTAGGCCCCCCTGGGATCCTATGTCTGACATGCAGATGTTTGGTTACCCTCACGCAATGGCAGACAGAACACAGTATTTTAAATGTTGTTACACTTAAATCTTAAGGGGACCAATTTTAGTCTTAATCTGTGTACACTTCGATCAATCAATCAAAAACAGTTGCCTTGTTTTTGGCAACTCACTAGCAACTTGCAACACAAAGACACAAATGAACTTGTGTCAAGGTCTACAAAATAGTTTCTGAATTTTATCTCATTTATTCCTCATGACAACCTTGAGAGGTAGGTGCTATTGTTATCCCCATCTTACAGATGAAGAAACTGAGGCAGATTGTTTTGTGACTTGCCCAGAGTCATATAACTAGTAAATGTCTGAGGCTTGGGTTTAAATTCAGATCCTCCTGATTTTAGCTCCAAAGAAGAGTGAGCCATCTAGCTGTGAGATCACATACACATATATAGATGCATACAAAATAAATGAAAAGATAATTCTTTGAGAGAAGGTATTAGTGGTTGGGAAATTAAGGGTTTCATTTAGAATCTGTTGCTTCAGATCAGGCCTGAAGGGAACTGGGAATTCTGAGCAGTAGAGGTATGGTTGTGGGAATGGTTGAGAGCTAGAGGGGAGGCAAGAGGATAAGAGATGCAGTATAAGGAACCATGAGGAAGACAAGCTGGATTTCCATGTATGGGCAGAAAAGGACATTGACATTTTTAGAATCACAAAGGAAATAAAGGGTCAAATACCTTTCTGTATCTGCTGCCTTGAATTGCTTTATTCTTTATTCTATGGTACATTCTTTCTCTGTGGTACACAGACAGGTCTTTTGACATCTTGGGAGTTTCCTTTGCCTAATGAGTAGCAGCATGGCAAGGTAGAAAGGGCTGTAGCTCTGACAACAGACCCAGGCTGCTCATAAACCCCCTGAGTTAGGGAACTAGGTTAAAATGTAATTGGGCAATGTTTTGCAGAATAAATAAAAATACAACACAAAACAAATAATGTTAATTTGTGGTTTTCTAAGTCAATATGCAGCCTGTAGAATCCCTTTTTGTTTGAGTGTGATACCACTGGATTAGACCTAGGAGATCTTTTCTACTTTCAAAGGAAAAGACGGAAATTCACAGCTTATCCAAAAATAAAGAATAAAGTCTTTAGGGGTGCCAGAGAAACAGCATAGGGGAGAAATGAAAATTCTTCTTTTATACCTGGAGAGCAAGCAAATGACTCAGGACAATGACTAGGCATACCTATTCCAACTGCATTTCTGAACCTTAGACTCACACAACATTAATAGAATACATCTGCAATAAAAACTGATAACTGTATTCTTGGAAATTCTTTCAGACTTTCCCAATACAAATTTGGCAGAACAGATCATTATCTTATGACTACTTTGAATGCTATTTTAAATAAGGAGATATGCAAGTACAAAGGCATATTGACTTTTTAAGGGTCAGTTGTTGCTGTTCAGTCATGTCCAACTCTGTGTTCCCATTTGGAATTTTCTTGGCAAAGATCCTGGAGTGGTTTGCCATTTCTTTCTCTGGCTCATTTTCCAGATGAGGAAACTGAGACAGCTTTTTTAAGGTCATGCAGGAAATAAATGGTAAATTGTCTTTATGTATCTGCTCCCTTGATTTCTTGATCCTCTGATCTAACTGTTTCTTACTGTCCCCAGAACTATTAGTTGAGTCCAGCAGGAGGATCGAGATTATTGACGATATAACTACTGAGCAGAGCAGTTCTTTCAATCAGCCAAGAAATAATCCTATGGATAGCTTTTCCCAAGAGATGGTTTCTTTGAAAGGGATAAAAAAGAAGCTATATGGTAGAATGAAAGATGATTGAGTGTAGCTTTTAATGATAGAATTTTCTTACATAGTGCTTTTAAGATATGCAATATACTTTGCATGTATTTTCTTATTGGATCTGTCTAAGACCTGCTGATATAGTAGTATTATTATCATACCCATTTTACAGATAAAGGAACTGAGGCTGAGAGAGGTAAACTGATTTGTCCAAGGTTAGAGAACTAATGTATACTTAAAAGAGATTTGAAACTCAGATCTTTCTCACTCCAGGCTCAACATTCTATCCATTATACCATTATGGATAGGGAGATTTGGAATAGTCAGGAATATTTATTATTTTATACCTAGATTTCCAAAATACAAAATGGATGAATTGAGGATGGGCAGAACTTCTTTATGGTGAAAGATTTGGTGGTAGAATCAAGAGTGTACTGAATCCAGCTCATTCTAGCTTTTTTTCAGTTTCAGAATATATATATATATATATATATATATATATATATATATATATATATA
>NW_027185896.1:1635353-1640710 GCF_028583685.1 Petaurus breviceps papuanus
TATATATATATATATATATATATATATATATATATATATATATATATCTTTGAAATCAGCAAAATGTACAAAGCAGGTTTTGGCTTATTTTGTTGATTGAATAGAGTTAAGAAAATAAATGAGGAAATGTTAATGATGCAAATTGAAAGTGTGTCATGTTTTTTGGAGAGGTACTTTTTCAGCTTTCATCAACACAACCCTAACTTGAAAGGAAACTGGAAAACATCTATTCTAACAATTTGATTTAACAAGTGAGGAAACTGAGGTCGTATTCATCATTAGACCTAGACTTAGAGCTAGAAGAGACATAGACTTTCAGTCAAGTTCAGTGTCATGAATGTTCAATGTCATACAGAGAGTAAATTTCAGAGAAAGGCATTAAACCCAGGTCTTTTGATATCATGCTTAGCATTCTTTCCATTATACCATGAGAATGTCATGCCCTTTCTGTCTTTCCTCAACAACAAATAGGGCATTACCTGATCATGCTTTCTAAGTCCTAGGAATATTCCAGTTAAAGGGAGTCAGGAGATTTTAAAAATCCCAAAAATGTGTGTAAATGTACATTTCCAAGTTCATATAAACTCATTGATTCCTTTCCATCTTGGTGCTCTTGGACTCTGGAAAAGCAGACCAGACTACCATCTATAAAGCTCTGTCTAAATGCTAGGGAACCAAAAAAAATATGACTTAATCTTCCTTCCTTTAATTGCATCTAGTTTTTATTCCTTACCTTGTGAAAATTATTCAGGAAAGTGCAAAATGATGATAATAATAAAAAGACAACAAAAACAACTATAAATAGAGAAACTTGGAGAAAAATAGAACTATTCTGTTCTACAAGGAAGTACTTCCTTTTGTGTTCTGCAGTGGTTAAATTGATCCATGCTTGTCTCTAACCCTTTCCACTGAAAACTGCCTGTGGGGTTTTAAACATTTTTTCCACGTTGTGCTATGATGTCAGTATCTTTAACATTCAAAGTTAATTCCAGATGTGTCTCCCTTTTTTCCCATCAGCTATGAAATAACATTATTCTTTTCCATTAGTCTTTGATGATTACATCAAAAACAAAAGACTTTTTAAAAATGTGGCTCACGATGCAGCACAAGGAGAGGCCCTGCCAGACTGGGATGTGCGTGTTGGAAACTTTTACCCTTTATGGGCCAGGTGGGTGAAGACCCTGGCCTAAATCAGTTTGACCAACTTCCTCACTGTCAGAGGTAATGAAGTCATCAATTCCAGCTGGCTAGAAGGTTGATCTATGTCTGACTTTTTGAATAAATAATAGATTTTCTTATGCCATTCTAAGAAATACATTCATTCATTCATTCAATAAATATTTATTAAACACTAGGTATATCCAGAGTGCTTTGATAAGTGCTGGGAGATGTACAGATTAATTAAAATATTGTCTTTGCCTTCACAAAGCTATTAGTATAAGACCCACTTGCAACATATATGTAGACAGCATTTGTTTTTCTTCAAAGCTTCCAAGATTCATCATATGACCATGTAGATTTTCCTAGGTGCTAATAATACCTACTTATTTAAACTACCTTGTATTCCTTAAACCTTGTATTAATATTAGCTCTGCACTTATAATATTGTCCCATTAAAAAGTATATTTATTTAGTGCAGGGACTATTTCTTTTTGTCTTTGCATTCTCAGGAAAAATTGCCATGCTTGGCATATAGTAAATAGTAAATGCTTGATAAATTGAGTGGGTAGTACTCCTTTTACTGGCCAGATCACAACTCCTCTTTACCTAACCATAGAACTGGAAGATATATTCAAGGTCATTAAGTCCAACCCTCCATTTTAAAATAAGAAAAGTTAGGTGTAGTACAGTTATGTGACTTGCCCAGGTTTGTAGAAATTCCAAGTCTCATAGGTAGGATTTGAACTCAGATCTTCACTTCAAGTCTTGTGCTCTGGGCAGCTAGGTGGCACAGTGAATGATCACCAGCCCTGGAGTCAGGAGGACCTGAGTTTGAATTAGACCTCAGAAACTTAACACACAAAAAAATTCACCCTGTGACCTTGGGCAAGTCACTTAACCCCAATTGCCCTCCAAAAAGAAAAAAACAAACAAAAAAAAGACTTGTGCTCTATCTATTATCCCACCTCTCTGTACTTACCTAAGGAAAAGAGAAATTGTTGCCACAACTATGCTATACTATATGATGTATCAAAGTGTTATATGTCCCAAGGGGCTATGAAGAGACACATGGCAAGAGCAGGTAGGCTGTAGAATAATCACAGCAATACTAATTGATCTAGAAGTTATATTATGGATATAATTAAGTGAATATGTAATTAGGAAAAGAGGGAAAGAAATTTGAGAGCTAGGGATAACAGACAGACAATTCAATTCATTCAATGGTAGCTATGAATATAAAAGGCCCTAAAGAAATGCCTCTATAATCGATGAACATGGACAACAAATACATAGGAAAATAAAGAGTAAATCAGTTATGATTTGTACTGATTGAGGGAAGACCCACTTCAGTAAGAAGTATAGAATTAGGATTAGTGATCATAGATCTAAATATGGAAGAATATTTAGGAGCATCTATTCCATCTCCCTAATTTTAAGGAAAAAGAAAATGTCACAGGGAGGTTAAAGGATTAAATCCTCATCAGTGTGACTGTGAACCTCTATGGGTGAAAATCACAACTTTTCTAGCCTCATCCCATATAATTTTTGTCATATCCTTCCTAAGAGCCTTCTTTGAAGATCTAACCAATGTTCTGGAACCCTTTATCTACACTTAACCTTTTCTTGGCAATAATGCAATGCTCAGTTTTTCATCTGTTTTTGTTCACTCTACTTATATGATCATAACACTGAAAGAAAAATGTCTGCTTTGAAATAAATTCTACAAGTAAATGAAATTTAAAATCTCAATCAATTTAATAAAATCTATCAACCATGTTCACTTCTGTTCACTTCTTTGGTTCCAGTAGTTAAACCTGGTAGGATGAAAAGAAATTTGGATGTTGAGTCAAGAGAAATTTGGGTTTAAGTATAGGCCCTATCACATAATAGCTATGTAACCCTGAGCCAGTCTATTAAGCTATTTGAATTTAAGCTTCCTAATATGTATAATTGGAATAATAACAACATTAAGATGTCTCCCTCAAAGGGTTGTTATGAGAAAAAATCTTTCTACATTTGAAAATATTATATTATTGTTAATGAGCAATGACAGAGATAAACAACTTCTTAGTGACTCCTAAAACTGTATCTATTAGCAACATTATCTAAGGACTTAAGTCTGTTTAATCTCTTCCAGAGGTCACACATTCACATTTCCTTTTGTTTTCCTGTTTTGCAAGAATCAAGAAATAATCTTCCCACTTGTTTAGATCAAGAGGTGATGGGAAGGGTGAGAAACAATGTAGAACTTCTTGAATCATATCCAGAAAATAAATCATCTAACAAAAGGAATGATATAATTCAATGAATTCTCTGTCACTTCTTCCCCTTACCATCTCCACCAGGTTGAATCATAGGTCATGGATAAAGGCTGGGTGAAAGGATCATGTCATGCCTAATGTCTTGATGATACTTTCTGGGAACATTACATTGCCCTTATGTAGGGCGAAGATGAGCAATAGCACTTGTAGTTGCAGGGCAACAGGGACCTTGCAAACAGTGCAAGGGTGGTGAAGAATGATTGTGATCCTTCACAACTGAACAGGGAACCTGGTCTCAGTTCCAAGGCAAGAAGGAACACTAACACAGTCACAGGAAAGCAGAGGAATTTGTCACAGTTCCAGGAACAAGAGGAGCACCAGCACTCATTCCATAGGGGAACAAGGTCCCTTCATGGGTAAAGACCTGATTTCAGGCCAGAAGAGCAGTGAATACACCTCTCTCTAAATCATACCACTTTGGAAGCAACAAAAACATTGAAACCCCTAGAATTAGCTCTGAAAACAGCAGCACAAAATATGTGACGTTTGGGATTAGTGTCCCCTCTGCCCCAAGAGCAGAGCCCAACATTAACATAAAGTTAAAAGTCAAGAAATACACTGGGAAAATGAGGAAACAAGCAAAAAAAAGAGAAGCTGATGACAAAAAAGCTCCTATGATGACAGGGGAGATTTACAAAAACTCAAAAGAAATATGTCCAAATAGCTACAAATGAAGCCTCAAGGAAAAGAATGTGAATTGGACAACAGCCCAATAATAATTCATGTAAGAGAATTTTAGAAATGAAAGAGAGAGGTAGAGGAAAATGGGAAAAGAAATGAGTCATAAAAGAAAATTATGAAAAGAGAGTTAACAGCTTAAAAAAGAGACATGAAAAAACCCTAATGAAGAAAATAACACTTTAAAAAACAAAATTGGTCAAATGGAATATGTATATGTGTATATATATATATATATATATATATATATATACATATATATATGTTCAATGAGGAAAACAATTCTTTAAAAGTAGAATTTATCATATAAAAAAGTTAAAAAATCTTATTGAAAAAATATTCCTTTAAAAATTAGAAATGGGCAAGTGGAAGCTAATTACTCCATGAGACATCAGAAACAACTAAGCAAAATCAAAAGAATAGGGAAAAGTGGAAGAAAATGTGAAATATCTCATTGGGAAAAATAACTGACCTGGAAAATAGATCCAGGAGAGTTAATATAAGAATTATTGGTCTACCAGAAAGCCATGATGAAAAAAATACATAGTCTGGGACAACAACTTCAAGAAATCATCAAGGAAAACTGCCCTGATGTCCTAGAACTAGAGGGTAAAACAGTTATAAAAAGAATCCATTGAACACCTCCTGAGAGAGATCCAAATTGAAAACCCCAAGGAATATTGTAGCCAAATTCCAGAATTATCAGGTCAAGGGGAAAATACTGCAAGCAGCCAGAAAGAAACATTTAAAATATAATAGAACTACAGTCAGGATCACATAGGATGTACCAACTTCTACATTAAAAGATCAGTGGGATTGGACTATTATATTTCATAAGGCAAGAGAGCTTGGAATACAACCAAGGATCAATTTCCCAGCAAGATTAAGAATAGTCTTTCAGGCAAGGAGAGGGTCATTCAATGAAATAAGGGACTTCCAGAACTTCCTGATGAAAATGTCTGAACTTAATGGAAAATTTGATCTCCAAATATAAGATTCAAGAGAGAAATAAAAAGGTAAATAGGGAAAACACAGACACACACACACAGTTGTTATTCAATAAGAGCAAACTGTTTACATCCCTATATGAGAGAATGATACCTGTCAATATTGAGAACTGTATGATTATCATGACATTTAGAAGGGAGATAGATAGATAGATAGATAGATAGATAGATAGATAGATAGATAGATAGA